>NC_090931.1:1406748548-1407075548 GCF_040938575.1 Ambystoma mexicanum | reverse complement strand
AGGGGCAGGGGAGGAGAGGGTGGACAGAATGTCCTGGGTTTTCTAAATAAAGTGTGAGGCAAGAACATTGCAGAGAGCCTGGGAGGTAAGAGGAGGGGTGGAGACTGCCGCAGGGTTGGCAAGCTCCTTGCAGATTTTAAAGAGTTCGGCTGAGTTGTTAGATGCCAGAGAGACACGGGCTTGAATGTGGGCTCTCTTCTTAGTGCGGACAGAGAGCCGGTATTGCCTTTGGAGCAGGTGACAGGCCAGTTTGTCAGAGGATGAACAAGAAGCCCTCCATTTCCTCTCAGCCACCCTACACCTACATTTAAGTATAGCTAGCTCGGAGTTATACCAGGAATTCCACTTGGCTTTGGACTTAAAGCAGCGCCTCATGACAGGGGCAAGAGCATCAAAAGTATCAGAGATAGAAAAGTAGAGAAGGGACAGGGTTGTGTCGGGTGTGAGTCAGCCAGAGGAGGAGGAGGGGGAGAGAAGGTGGCAGCGAAAGCCTCAGCTGTCACACGCTTCATAGATCGGATGTCCGAGAAAGTAAGTGGCAGTGTTGGGGTGGGGTTGGCTTGGGGGGAAGAGAGTGAGAGATGGGAGGAGAGAAGGCAGTGGTCACTCCAGGAGAGAGGAGTGGTCAGAGCGATAGAGAGGGGGAGGCCAGGTGAGATCAAGACATCAAGTGTGTTTCCTGCAGAGTGCGTCGGGCCAGAGGAGAGGATAGAGAGGGAGAGGGAATTGCAGAGGTTGTGAAAGAGCAGAGATGAGGGACAGGAAGAATCGAGGTGGATGTTGAGGTCACCAAAGAGGAGGAGTTGAGTGGTTGATGCCAGGAGGGAGGACGAGAGGTCAGCCCAATCAGAGAGAAAAGAGGTGATTTGCCTGGGGGTGGGGGGTTGGTAGAGAATAGCAACAGTAAGGAAGTGGCTGGGAGAGATTGAGAGCCTGCAGACAAGGCATTCAAAAGAAAAAAAATATATGAATCGTTATGATAGTGGCAGGAATCCACTCAGGAAAGATCAGTGCTACGCCCCCTCCAGGTCAAGTGGATCTGGGTACGGAGAGGATCTTGTAGCCCTCTGGGAGTAGAGTGTCAAAGCTTGTGACAGAGCTGGCCGTGAACCATGTCTCCGTAACACCGAGGACATCAAGGTCCAGTTCTTCAAGGTGGTGGCAGATGTCAGAATAGTGTTTGACAGCATAGCGAGAGTTGAGAGTGGCAAGATGAAGAAGGTTTCCGGCCACAAAGACTTTCTGGGGAGGGGTACAAATCAGAGGTACACCCTGCAGAGTTGTGGTGGTAGCCTGAAGAGTGACAGAGGAGAAGGAAAAAGTGGGCAAGGTAGCCAAGGAGTGAGAGGAGGGGACAACTGGAGATGCGAGGAAGTTGATGTGGCCAGGGAAGCACCTATCCAAGAAGAGGAGATTGGCCTGAGGAACTTGGATCATGACAGTGCCATTTAGGTATTAAACCTGGGAGGTAGTTAGCTATTATCAACAGCTCACAGTCAACATACATTATATTAGTGCTGTAAAAATACAAATGTATTCATTTTTAATAAACAATTTCATTGAGAAAACACATTGACTGAAAAAACAAAGCACTACCTTTAGGCCTAACAGTCCCTAATGAACCCGGTTTATTCTTAGACAATCCAAACTTTATACTCCAATGGAGTTATATAGTGAATCGCTGTGGCAGAGATTGGCTAATTCTAATTATAGATATGGCGAAAGAAGTGGCACACAAAATAGAAATTGATTTAACCAAAATGGAAGAGGATTTAAAAAAGCTTATATCAATCGAGGCAGTCAAAAAGTGACTAGAAGAGATTGAAAAAGATATGAAACAGTTTAAACAAAGTAACCCCTTAGAAAGGATCCAACGTTTGAAAAAAGATCTCATACAATATTCTCATGAGAAAGCCTATCCCTATACTAAAGAAGGTTATTAATCCACAGGTCAACAAGGAAATAGACCACAGAACCCCAATCAGAAACGACGAGTCCGCTTCACAGCAATTTCGTTCAGCTCGAGTAATAGCAGCAGCGACCCGGATGACGCCACCATAGGAAGCACCACCCCCCAAAGAGGGCGAGGTAATAACAAGAGAGGACAAGGTAACCAGGGAAATACATTGAGTAATGTTTTACAACAAGGCCCCAACCACGGCAATTGGAACAACGACAAACGGCAAACCAGGAGCGGCAATCGCTCCTAGTCAATTTATCCAAATATAAACTCACAGACCTAGAAGAATCTGTCCTCAATAAAGCTTTAGGTTTTGTTATTACAAAAAAGCACGATCCCTTCCTCTTCCGTAATGATTTCCATAAATTGATGAGGAAGATACACCTTAAAGCATTCTTCTCTGATACTAACAATGAGGCTATTAACCCCCAAACCACTAACCATACATGTCTAAAAAATCCTTTTCATTTCTGTCCACCTAGTCATTCCTATTCCCCAGAATCAAAGATATTTGAAAAACAAGTGCTAAAAGAGATTCAGAAATTAGAAAAGAAAAATAATTCTGTTTTTCATAACCTTAGCCATCTAGAAAATGGATGCACTTACTAACCTCTCTAAAAACGATGACATCATAATAAAAAGAGCTGACAAAGGAGGAGGTATAGTTGTCCTAGACAAAATAGACTCTATAAATGAATGTCTGAGCCAACTCAACAACACAAAATACTATAAAAAACGACCAGAAAATCAAACCAATGAACTTGTAAAAATGATTGAGCTAATCGCAGAGAAAGCTAAAGACAGAGGATGGATAAGCCGCCAAGAAAGCAAATTCCTTACCAACACATATCCATTGATTCCTACTTTCTTTCTTTACCTAAGATACATAAGACCTTAATTAAACCCCCAGGACGACCTATCGTTGCTGGAATAAATTCCATCTTAGAACCACTCTCGAAATTTGCTGAACCATTACTTGAAAAACTATGTCACCAGAATGGAATCATACTTAAAAGATACCAAAGAGGACATTAAACGATATGAAAACTCTCCATACGACAGTAATACTCAATATCTAATCACTTTAGATATCATCTCTTTGTATACCAATATCCCTCAACAGGAAACTATCGTAACTCTCGAGGAAATACTACTCACAAGACTAGACGAAGACCCATTTCCAACGTCTTTCATCCTCTGGTGCATAGAAGTTGCACTAACAAAATACCTCTTTGAATTTAAAGGCCAGTTTTACCAGCAGATAGAGGCGACAGCCATCGGAGCTACTATGGCTCCCAGTGTGGCCAATTTATATGTAGAATTTTTCGAGAAAAAACATTTCTATGGCAACAACCCATTTGAAAATCATCTACAATCCTGGGCGAGGTATATAGAGGATATTATAGTCATCTGGAAAGGAACTAAAGAAGAAGCTAATAGTTTTGTAACATGGCTTAATCAACGTAATCGCCATTTACAATTTATTATGAGGATTAATAAAGAGGAAATCAACTTCTTGGACTTGACGATCTTCCATAAACAAGGAACACTACTAGTACAACCTTATCATAAAACTACCGATAAAAACTCCCTCCTGCACTATCACAGTCACCATGTTAAACACCTGAAAGATAATCTGCCTTACGGGCAATTCCTGCGATTAAAAAGAAACAGCAGTACGAAAGAAGCCTATGAAAAAGAAGCAGGTACCCTCTCTAAAAAATGGAGAGAATGAGAATACCCTAAAAAACGTATAAGAAAGGCAGCGAAAAGGGCTTATAACAATAACCGAGAATCCCTACTTGAAGACAAGGTGAAAAAACCTTTGGAAGAAAGAAAAGTGAGTGTAAATACATTCACAAATGTAAGTCTATCCATCACTAACAGTGCGAAAACAATGGAAGATTTTTGACCAATCTGTCAACAAACTTCCATATCTGATTTTCGCATATAGAAAGTCTACGACAATCGGAAACAGGGTAAGCAGCAGTAAACTCAGAGACAAACAACCAGAGTTAGAAAGTCTAACTAAAACAAGGGGGATGTGTCCAGCAACTGGTCACTACCCATGCGGACAATGCTCAGTATCTAAAATTTACTAAAAAATCCAAAGAGGCTGAGATAGGTGTAACCACACCCTAGAAACAAATGCAACTGACTAACTGCAACTCAGAGTATGTCATATATATGATAACATGCCTGTGTGGTCTTAACTACATAGGCAAAACTATTCGGAAAATAAAGACCCAAATTATAGAACACAGGAGCTGCATAAGAAATAAAACCCTGATGGCACCGATGGTCAAACGCTATTTAGAACACGACCATTAAAGTGAAGACCTGAAGTGGACTGTACTATTTACCATTAAAGGAAATGACCCCATTAAAAATCCTCTTAGAAAAAGAGCAAAGACTTATCTTTCAGACCCAAAGTGACAAAAGAGGGCTCAACGAAGCCATAGAATGGCATAACATTTAATTGAACTATGATGTCACTTTACACTACTTAGAATACTCATAGAGACGATATACGGATTACATCCATTCACGGCTATACACTCTAAATATTCTACTTTAGACCATGCTCAGATGGTCCCCCTATTCCAACATAGATAGATTAGACCTATGCTAGAGTTTAAAATAAATACACATGAAGGTATAAAAACTAACCAGTTAAGATTCGGTATGGGCATTACCACTTAATTAATGTAGCCTTTCTATTGCGGCTGTACGTTAAAATTATTTTGCTCCATTAGAGTATATCATTTTAATAAATTAATTATAAAATACACCAGGGAACCACATTCAGGTGAGTACGTTTTCGGAGTAATCTTGCCCATGCAAGGCAGTCCTTTACTGTAATCGGCAATATCTAAACACTAGAGACTCCTACACTTAACACTAAAAAAGGGCTACATATCCTATATAACGCTCCCCACTCAAGATGGCGACCGTTACACGCACCCGAACAGAGTCCTGCGGTTAGAACAACCGGAGCAAGTAGAACCGAACGGATTGAGACAGTTCGACAAAGGTAAGTCTTTTTTAGAGTCCAGAACTCTTAATTAAAATAATTAAAATAATACTAGTTGTTCGATGACGACAAGTCGATTAACTAGACAAACTACTATTGACAACTAAGAATAACAGTCAGTACTGTTTTCGCATGATTGTCTCCCCTAGTACTCAAAGAAAACTACCTAATTGGCCGGCCCCACTCAGATGGACCACACTAAGAATAACCACAAGTGTTTCTCCATCGCCCGGTCTACCTACTGCAAACTAAAAGGTGAGCCTGAACGCGATTTCTAACTCGTTATAAAATGCTACACGTTACCTAAAACTTGAATGAACCTTCTGGCCTGATAGTAATCTAGGTTCAAATTTTAAATTGTTTGTAGGCACATTTGAGCGCCTGCTTTCGCTCTGAGTATCTACATCATATAGAAGGACTGACTGCCCTGTAAAGTTAGAGAACATATCTTCTGCCATATGAAGTTCTAAACGATATAGACCTTTTTGTCTAATAGAGGTAAGTCACCTCAAATTCCATTCCATGAGCAAAATGAGAGAGAGCCGACCTATACTGACAGTATATTAACAAATGCAAATTAATTTTGCAGGTCCTAATAGACCTATATATAAGCAAACTCAGTACCAAGAGGCTAATGCCCTGCTACATACAGGAACAGACCTCTTAAAGACCCACTCGCCCTGATATGACTAGGTTATTATTCAACCTAGCCTAATCTGATGAATTGATTTTATCTAAAAGAAATAACTAGCACTTATAGCCTACATCTTCTTTTGTATCTCCTTGTCTGATATCAACATCTGCAGAAAGAACACTCAAGTTCGATTCTAAACACAGCTAACAAGAATTATCAACTCAAGAGATATGCATTGATAGCATGTCCTATTGAAGTTGTTATTGTTGTCTTTTTACTGTAATATTTCTTTATATACAGTGACACTACTCCTGAAGAAAGTTCCGCAAACTACCTAGAGAACCGAAACATGTCGAGTTCCCCCATCTAGACACAATACTAGATTGACACAATAGTTACCTAAATACAGGTTCCATGAACAGTGCAAGTTAGCAATTAGCTCCCTGCACAGTTCACCGAACTACCTATATGCCAACTAGACAGATATTAGTAGATTGTTTCTAAATTAAAGTGTCATGATTAAACTGTCTTTTTTATACAACCTGCGATTGTTTTATGCAAAGCCAAAGGGACTGACCCTTCGCTTTTTTTAAGTCAATGTGTTTTCTCAATGAAATTGTTTATTAAAAATGAATACATTTGTATTTTTATAGCACTAATCTAATGTAGTTGACTGTAAGCTATTGATAATATCTAACTACCTCCCAGGTTTAATAATTCTATCTCCCCGATAAAAGGTAGAGCTACTACTTAGGTAGTAGAAATTGGGTTTCCCCCTTTATAGTATATTAGTGCCATTTAGGTATAAATTAAGGATGACTCTGGAGGAGTCGAAAGAAGCCAGGAGTACATCCCAGCGAGTGCCGACATTAATGGGAGAGGAGGAGACAGGACAGAGCACAGAGATCATATGGGGGTCCATAGATCCGGCAAAGGGACAACAAAGAGGATGTCAGTGAGGGTCTGTTTGGAAGAGGCGTTGGTATAGGTATCCGCGATAGGGAGACCAGGGTTGGAGGCAAAGATATTCTTTTTAAATTTCTTTTTTCCAGACTTAGTGAGAAGGGAAGGATAGTTGATAGAGAAGCAGTTGGAATAGATGGGATAGACAGAGAGCGCCATGAGTGGCTAGCAGATTACAATCAATGGCCAAAGTTAGATGCTAAAATACACCGATGTTTAACTTGCAACTAAATGCAAAAATTCACTCAGGTTTGACTTTTAGCAAAATGAGAGACCAGTAGGTAAGGAATTTAGAGTGGTAATCAGATGATAGAGTTGAGTATAGATAAGCTTCAAATGAGTACATAACAGGGAGAGTTGAGAGTACTCTCTGAGAAGGAAGTACAGGTAAATCACGAAGCAGGGAACTAACCCAAACAGAAAATGGTAAGAGAGTCATGGCAGTCCAATAGTCCAGGGGTGTAGCAGCCTGAGTGAGGGTGTGGCTGTTGCAGTAATCTCATGTTGCAGCCTGTAAAGCAGACAGGGAAGCTGACAGGGACCTTAAAAGTGGACCTTGGAAGGGGTGGGCTGGCTGCAGCCGGCCGGTACACCATAGACCAACATGATGCTGCTGGTGACCAATAGGCAGGCAGAAAAGGCAGTTGCTGGAGGCCACAGGGAGCCTTCAGTGATAATAAAATACGGCAGCCATGTTTGAAAAGCCATGAGGCCCCAAGAAAGGCTTTCTGAAGTGGCTCTCACCTACAGAATGAGCATGTGGGCAGCAGACAGGAACATGTGCACAGATGGAAAATGATGTTACATGTGTGTGTAGCACTTCATGCGGAATGCCTCCTACTTCAAAGCATGCTTATTACGAGCCCATTTAATGGTAATCAGTTCATCAACCTCAGAAGACAGCCATTTCAGGACCTGTTTCCCCCAGGCTCAGCCCATGTTTGATGCAAGCACTTAATCCTTTGAGCTTCCCCCCCACACAAGGGGGCAGATTTTAAACTCGATTCCAGTGGCTCAAACAGATATCAGAACGAGCTCCTTCGACCTGACTTGGTTTGCCACTTTCTTTCTGTGTTCACTTCATTTCTTTCGATTTTCTTTGGCTTTCATTTGATTGTGTGTGAAGGTATTCGGATAGAATGGATTTTTGCAGGTCAAATGAATTTGAATTTGATTCAAGCCAGTAGGACCCCATATTTCAAATGCAATCAAAGAAATGCACATATAAGTGAGACGATCCAAGCTTCGAGAGTCTTGATTCTAATTCCGCCCTGAGTCAGATGTGAATGGGTGCGACAGATTCACACGAATTTAAAACAATACTGCAATGAATCAAATCCTCACAGATAGCGCATTTGTACACATCCTGCTGTAAACCCCAGGCCCCAATCCCAGCATGCCCGACTCCATTTTTCATCCATTCTAATATGATAAAATACGTGTCATTGAGCTGGGCGATCTCACAATCTTAAAATGAAGTGCCGAGAGTCTAACAGGTGAGTGGTGTGTGCGCTATATTGAACGTCAGTATTTATAGTTTTGCCCTTTTGGAAATACCGTGCCCTGGCATCGTTATGTGGAAGGTTCTGGACCCCGTGTGTTAGCGCCTTGGGAGAGCACCTGCCCCCCCACTCCCCCACCCCTGAGGTCTCTTTCTATTCCAGACTGCCTTGGCACGGAAGTCTGCATCACTTAGGCCGGCGTGGGCTGTTGCGTTTGACGCTTGTGTGTATTTTGAAATACCAGGGCACTCAACATTGTTTGCAGGTAAACAAAGTGCTCCTTCCCTTGCCAGCAGATCCATTTGGCTTCTGACTTGACTTTCCCAAGCCCTAAATTGACTTTCGGTCTTTGCATTAGATGCTTGCCAGGTCCTATGTGAATGCCCAGTGACAGTGCAGTGTGGCAATCAACATACCACGCTTGTGTTTTGTAGGCTTTCTCATAATGCGACTTAATGGGTCCCTGGCACACGGTCAGCAGCGGGTCGCGCGCGCAACCTTGCCCCCAGGTGCTGGGCTTCTTTATTGCTTAAAAGCCCCTGAACGTCCCATACATCCGCCTGAACACTCCTTGCTTTACGATTCGGGGATTGGAACCTGGCACCCTTCTGCTGCACCAATTGAAGATGTTGGGACCACCTGTGCCCGTCTGCTTTGGAAGGTGCTCGCCCCGTAGCTGCCCCTAGTCTGAATCCACAAGCATCCCACCTTACCCCCTGGGACCACATGCGCTTTGCTACCCTGGAAGCGCAAAGAGTAGTCACTGTGTTCTGTTTCCAGTGCCCACAATCACCTGCAGTGGAAGGTGGGTGGTGGCACTTGCACCAGCCATCAGTAGCAACATCTCTGGCGAGTGGTATCTGGAAATTCGATGCCAATGCAAAAGTGCAGATGGATCATTCCATTTAGTCAACCCTAGTGCACAAGGGGCGTGTCTACCCGAAGGAGGCCATTTTCTGCACTTGTGTTTATTATGTTCTGGCCAATTCTTCAAGCCTGCTGTGATTGATGGTAATTGTGTATCAGCCTCTTGACACCATTGCAGACAGCTCTTTGGAAAGGCTTCCTATGCATGCACTAGGTGTGTTCTCTTGCCAGTTCCGGCTCCTTCTCCCTCCAAACCCTCCAAAAGGCCACGCCTACCGTTGCTCCCTCACAGAATTCATGATGTGAATGCCGTATTGCTGCCCACACACTCCAGAGAGTCCAGGATCTGTGCCCACCACGGTTCTAGTCCCAACTACATCACTCTGCAGTCTCATCTTTCCACATCCACCTACTCCAGAGGGTCCAGGATGCCAGAACCCACACCTGTCCTACTCTGCAGTGTCCACCCTATGCTAGTTATCTGTCTCCCAATCCATTCAGTTCAAGACTCTATGGATGCAGAGTTCCTTTTATCACCTCCATATTCCATCACTACAAACTAGCCAGATCCCTCAGCTAACCTACACACAACCTTCTTTCCATCGCTTCTTTCTAAATCAGTTTCTGCAGAAGAGGTGCCTTCCTAGTGCTTGCATCCCAGCTCTGGCCACTACTCTTGACTTCGATGTGGACCACTCTTGTTTTGCTGACCTTTCATCATACCGTAAACAAACAAACGTATCCAACAATTAGGGTGCATAGTTGAAGAAAAAGCTGTCTATGGGGCCTGGAACTTGGTCACTGTTTCCTCGTCGGTGAATGCAGTGTCCCTTGAAGAGCACTGTCTTCATTTCCCTATTAAATTGCTGAAGGGGGGGTCTTCAGTTAAGTTGTTCCAGACTGTGGGAGTATGGGAGGAGAATGCAGGATTCCAAGCCATTGGCCTCTTTCCATTGTTGGATTGCAATCTGGAGATGGCTTGGCTCCTGCTAGTGAGTTTCCCATTCAGGTAGGGCAGTGTCTTGGTCATCAGAGCTTTCTAAGCGATGAGAGGTCACAGCCTGTGTTAATGCAGAGGGACTTTGCACTGGGTTAAGTTGCCATGAGCAGCCGTTGAGTGCCATCTGCACCAGTCATTCCTGGACCTGGGTGTGTTTGGTGATGCTGCCAAGGAGGATGGATTCTTGTATTCATTGGGTTGGCTTTTAGACAGGCTTGAATGAGGGAAAGGCATTGTTTCAGCTTGTGATGTTGTGGGTGCAGTAGCTCTCCACCTCAGGTACAGCTGTGTGTCATCATCGTACTGGATGTTTGTTCTGCGTATGGCCAGGAGTACCCCCAGTTACCCCATGCAGTGGTAGACCATGAGATTATGGCTCCTTCTGACATTGTATGTGCCCATCCGGACAAGATGCTGTCAATTAGCGAGGCAGGAGTCAAACCAGTGAAAGACTACTGGATGATTTTTCCCCCACTCACATTATGCAGCTCGAGGCCAAGCTGTTTGTGCATAAGTTGATGACCATAGATTTCTGAAGCCCATGGGTTGCTAAAGTCTGGGCTCTTGACGTAGGCATGAAGTAGCCATGAAGCTTGCATATGGTTGTGTGTGGTGACCTTGTAATGTGAGGCTTTGGAGTGGTTCTTTTTCACTGCCACAGTTTGCAGCAGCTTCCAAGTCCTGTACGATGCTTGCACCCCTGCCACCTCCATTGGACCATTGTCCTAAGCAGGATCGGATATACGAGGCTCACAGCAGCACTGAGGGACGGCAACAGGGAGCGTGAGGAACGAGGTTCTATTTCAGACCAGTCGCCCGCATTCAAGGACTTCACAATGGTGATCCTTCCAGGCTCCTCCCAACGTGCTCCCCATATGCTGCCCCTCACACCTTTATTGTGCAATACCCCAAGGGCTCCCCAAGTGCACCTACACCCGGAGACGATGCTCTATCAAGGACACTCTAGCCTAGTACAGAGGATAACCTGACCTTGCAGGGTACCGGGAGCATCCCCCCTGAAGTTGGAATGGGGTGGTCTCGACATGCTGAGGGAAGCCAAACTGTCATTGATTCCAACCTCCCCATCTCGATACTAGGGGCCTCATTACGAGTTCAGAGGCAGCCATGCCCTTAATAAGGGCATGACTGCCTCCAAGCTCGGGTCCCGGTCCGGGTTCCCTGAATGGAGAAATACCGGGCAATTCCGACTTTGGAGGGCCCGGTATTTCCCCATTCAGGGATTCCGTACCATCCCCATTACCATTTGAGCCCTCATAGGGCTCAATGGGAATGGGGTGCATGCTAACAACGGGCCCGTTAATGACGGGCCCGTTGTTAGCATGCTGGGACGCTCGCGGGACCCGCTAAGGACGTCTGGAAAAACCAGGTGTCCTGAGCGGGTCCCACGAGCGGACCTCATAATGGGGCAGTAAGGGGTTAATGGATCTGGCACCTTTACCGGCACCGTTAACCCCTTACCGCCCATGCCGTAATGATTCCCTATGAGTGGACATGGCTATAAGTGAAGTGCACTGCCTCCCTCCCTTCACATTAGAAGGACCCATGAGTTTAAACAACGTTCAAGCTGAACACTTCATGAATGTCTACGATACAGCCATCGCATTGGCTGAAAGTTAGAGACAAATGTTAGGAGCAATGGAGGTTAGGGCAAGGGCCAAATCAGGTTGGCGCAGTGTCCATGGTAATTAGAGTGTGTGTGACGTGGAAGGGGCAGACAGCGCAGAGTATCACCAGGATATCTTCAACCAGACACATGTGGGCTTTTGGTGTATTTTCCTATTACCACCCAAGGTGGGTGCCTGAGCCAATAAGCTTGCTCAAAAGGCGTGCTGAAGCTTTTGATCTCAGACCACGTTCAAAGTGAGTTGAGCTCTCGACACACCACCACTGCCTTTTTGTCTCTCTTCCTGCCCCAACTTCCACACTCTTCCCTGACCTGCCACCCGCCAAAAAACCACTGAGTTGCAACCTCCCTGCCTTTCTACTGCGCCCCACCCCCTCCCCCCACTGCTTGCCTGCCACCCATCTGCCACACATATCATAGCTGCCAAGGAAACGGAGAAGGAAGAAGGTCAGTGGTCGAAGTGTTTGAAAAGAAGTAGTGGAAATATGTTCCCTGCTGGCCTGCCCCCGCTCCCCTCCCACGCACATAACAACCCCCCAAACAAACGTGCTTGCTATTTAAGGGAACGTTCGGTGCAGTACAATGAAGTGCAACTTTCAACTTCTTCCTACACTTTTATTTTAAAACAAAATTGTTCTGGAAGGGTTTCTTTTAAACTAAAAAGTATAGTGACAGTAAAAGTTAATTAAAAAAGTAGAGAAGCCCCTCCCCCAACCGCTCCCGCCATCTTTGACCACTAGAGAAGGGACAACTGATAGTTCCTTTCTTCTTTTTTCCCCAGTGGCCATTTTCTTTTGCAGTTCCCCCATTTTTTTTACATGTGAAACATACCACGCCATGACAAAATGTAAGTTAAACAAAATGATTAGCACACGGATGTTGGCACCTGGTTGCTAATATCGATAATACACCTTCCTGTGGGCTTCACCAGCCGGTAACGGGACCTAGGCCTTCACTGACTAGTGAAGCATTGAGAAGGAATATTATTCCTTAAATAAACCCAGCTTGCTGCAAAAATAAAAAAGTAGCCATTTAGTGAATGATGTCAAATTGTGTGTCAAATACCAACTAGTCAACAACAAACAAAGAGACATTCTGTAATCCTTATTAGCATCTGTGGCAGGGCAGCCAACCAATGAGGTCCCTTGGAGCGCGGGCTGAAACTGAAAATCTCAGACTGTGTTCCAAGCAGCCTGCTTGCTGCAATCCCTCCCTCTGCTCTCCTGCCTCGCACACTCCCTTCCCTTAAGATTTTTTTTTTACTTCCTCTCCACACTTACCTTTTGTTTTGGCAGCGGCCTTGCGCCGTCTGCGCTGCTGCCCATTCTAAGCTCCCTCCAGGCCGCCATGGAAATAGAAGAGGGTCTCCGTATGGAGCAATATCATCATCTGTGTGGCGGCCATCATGGTACAGTATGTTGATTGAATGAACGGGACACCACGCAGCGTCCTGTTCATTCAATCAAAAAACAATACTCTCAGCACTACGGGTTACCGGATTGGCAACCCGGGGTGTTAATAGCATGAACACCCTCTCTGGCATGCCAGATCAGGTGTTATCAGCGCAGGGGCCCTCGTTAAAAGCCCTTGGTCCGCTCGGGCATTTAACTCAGGCCCTGAACCGATAACACCGCATCTGCCTGCCGGATCGGGTCTTAATGCCTAAATATTAATGATTTTTACTGCTTCAGTATTGGAAAGAGAGTACATGATTACATTTATTTCATTAAAGAGGCACTTTACTTTAATTTCTCAAATTAATATTTGTTGCCTGCCTTCACTTCACTGTGTTGGTCTACTACATGAAGCATGTCAGCAAGTGACCATTTTTGCCCTGGGAGGTTTACTACAAGAGAATGGCAGGAGTTAAGCTTCTATTGCAGCCACAACAGATGATTGCAATATTCCAGAAACATCTGAGATCTTGCCCACATCAACCCAACCTGGTGAACTTCAAATTGAAGATAACTAAGACAGCGTTCAACTTCATCAAATGGACGTCCATCTCAATCACTAATTATAGAATGGTTCTCCAGAATCCCCAGCCTCAAAATCTTCTTTCTCAATCTATGCATAGCTCTAAGTCCCAGGACTTCGATTCTGAGTGAGACCTCTCATTCAAGGATTAGGTTTTTTGTACAACATCGCTCAACAGTACGAGCTCCAGTCCTGGCCCACATTGCTGTACAAACACCCTAATCACAGGCCTCCTCAATTCACCTAAAGGCTGTCTGTCTCCCATGATGCAGGGCCTCTGATCTCAATTGAATATATCAGGTCAAGGCAAATATAACATTTCCCCCAAGCTAATAGACCTCCTTTGGCTTTCCTTCAGGGGTGCATCCAGTTCACTTTGGTGTGAACCATCTTCAGAGGCAGTGGCAAGCGGCATTGCCTGATGGAAGAACTAGACCTCACCAGCCAAGTCTGAAACAGCCACAGTTGAGGACCAATGCTTCTGCAGGCATGAAAAATGGACAAAGAAAAGTTCAGCATGGAACATCTTCTCACGCTCTGGAACTCCTCCATTTGAGACACTCTCCACCCCGATGGATCTTCATGAAACAAAGGAAAGCCTTCCTGCTCGCCGTTCACTGTCCTCCCACCACATACGCGACTCTCCTCCCCCAATTTATCTCCCCACCAATATCCCTGGACTCTTTAACCTTAGCTGTGTTCTATTCTAACCGTGGACCTACGGAAACATCCAATCTTGTATATGGAATGCACATGCTTGTTCCACTACAGCCCATGGCCTATGTCAGTAACCTAACTTGTATATGGAAAGCACATACCCGTTCTACTGCACCCCGTGGCCTACGTAAACACCCCAGCATGTATCTGTAACCTAAATACTTCCGATAAGACCAATATAATTTGGGCTTCAAGAGGAGTTGTCGAACATGATGACTTAATAGGCGTCCTAGTCGCTGACCTGTTGGGAGCAAGTCATGGCTGACACACCAGTTCCCCCTTAACTAAGGCAAGCAGCAGGGTACAGACATTTGGTATGCAGCCAGTGATTGCCCCCTTTTCAGTAAATCCTGGATCCTGAAAATTGCAAATTGAATTTGCTCAGGTGATCAGGTTGGATCTACACGACACAAACTGCCAAGCATCAAGGCTTTCCGCTTTCATGTTCTCATGAGACTTTAATGGATCTGGCCATTTTTAAGCAAAGTCACACTACTGAATTTGGCTGAATTTTGAACATAGCCACTGTATTGAATGTAGCTGAATGTTGATGCAGCTGTCCACTAGTCCTGCTAAAAACTCTCCAATATTCTGCATACTCACCCTCAAACACAGACCAAAGCACACTCATACCTCTACCGCAGCAAAAACCTAAAACAACCACAAACTGCACACACTACGCAACACCCAAGAAACGAAACCAATTGCACACAAATCACTCCACACACACTCATACACCAAACACCACATAATGTCTACCAACTAAAACAAACCAGCACACAATGACTGTTTTTCCCGAACTGAAGCTACCAACAGCACATCACAGCTCTCTTGCACTTTTTCCTCTCGATCCCCCTAACTAAGCCCTCCCAGTCCTCCTTCCATTTCAGATCCTCCAGAGTGCCTGGAGACCATGAAAATGCCAGCGGTGCTCGATCTAACTCACAATAACGCAGCATAACATATAAGTGCTATGTAAGGTTCCTCCATATTCGGGTACATACATTTCACCAAACACATAAGTAGTCTGCATATAGTTTCCCTGCCATCTAGCATGTTTTCTACAATTGCGGAACTACTTTAGTCTCCATCCATGTGCACCATGTCCTTGTGTATCTGCAAAAGGCCTTCATTCTTCCAATATCCAATCCTTGAGGTGGCCCGACCTTCAGTTGCAGACTTCCTGTTTCCACTTATCCACAATGCGACAGGTTGTGAATGGGAATTGCTTTTGGTTGGGTTCCTGTGCACGTAATACTATGACCCTCTGCCTCTCACTAGTGAGCACATGGCTTTCTCTGCACAGCCTATCAGGAGGCTCAGGTCGCGGGCTTTAAGTACTGGGAAATGCCTGTGCTCCAACCAGCCTAGTTTGCTGCTCTGGCTTTTCCCCTCTCCCCCTGCTGCCTCCCTAGTTTTAATTCCTCTTCCTACCCCCCACTGCTCCCTCTTGACACCCGCCTGCACACCACGTACCTGCATCCGGTGCCAGCCCGCAGACTTCATCCTCTCCACCACTGACTGCCTTTGTCACTTGGTGAAATGGAAGATACCTCCCCCATGACAGCCATGTTGGTTGGAGTGTCTTCATGGTTAATCTTTTTGTACTGCACATTTGTTCTCACGCAAACAATGCCCTTAGCACCCAGACGTCATGCCGAGCCACTCATGGCAATAATGACGAATGTGTTACCGAATGTAAATGGTCTGCCACCCATGTTAAAGACCCCTTAACTCTGTGCTGGCGGGCCATTATGTCTGGGTAGAGCCCGACAAAAACATCATTATGGCCCAATTGATAGACGCTGCAATACTTATTTCATCTCGGTGTGAATTAAAACGGGTTACCCAATCTCAAGGTGACAAACGGTACATCATCACCCGAAAGACTTACCTTTTCTATTGAAAGTGAATTATATAATTCGTTAATGATAACAGTAATCATCTTCAAACAGCAACAGTTACTTTCAACTGTTGTTTGCAACTTTCTTGCAGCCAGTGTAGAAAAAGTTGTGTTCATAACGAACACTGACTTGTGTGTGGTTGTTGATGATTTTGCTTGAACGGTTGTGCATTTCAGAAGCTGCTTTCAGGGTGGTGGCTGCAGGCTGGATGCAGTGTCGATGCAGAGCCGCAGCAACAGCCTTGTGATTAACAGGCAGGGCTTGAAGACCAATCAGAAGAAACGGAGGTGTGGCTTTTAAAGGCAGCACAACCGAGAATGTTTGGGAGCTAGGAACCTATCCTGTTTGCTGATTGGGGAAAGGGCTGGCAGGATAGGACAGATGTTTCTGCATCCGAACAGCAGGACATTGAGGAGCAGCAGGTGATGGGCTTTTGATGAAAATATTGTTCAGGATGGGAAAAATACAATAAATAGTTTGGGACATATTGCATTGGCTTAGGCTGGGGTGTTATTTTAGTTTTAGCTATTAGGTATCACTTAAGCGCCACCTATAAGCTGAAACCATTACATTAGAGTACACGGAAAGATGGAGGTGGTATATTTTATTGATTTATTCTTTAACATTTATAGAGCGCACAGCAGGCCGGAGGCATCGTGGCACTGTTACAGACAGCAAGCTTCATTAAATATACATTAAATATACATTCTGGCAAAATAGGAAGGCATAATACAGACTTAGTTACAGTTTGGAGTATTAGTGGCTGGCAAGCTAGTTAAACAGAGTTAAACAGAGTGGTCTTCAGTGTTTGCTGAATGCTGGGAGGGAAGTCTCAGATCTGAGTGTATTGGGAAGGGAGTTCCAAAGTTTTGGTGCTATGTGAGGAAAACCAATACCACCTGCTTTGGCTCTAAGAATGTGAAGGATGCACAGTTTGTTGGCATTGCAGGTTCTCTTGGGGCGAGATGAAGTGTCTCTGGCAATGATTTCTGAGAGATATGGCAGGCAGAGAGGCTAAGGCATTTGTGCGTCAAGGTGAGAGTTGTAAATGTGATCCTTTCCCTTACGTGGAGCCAGTGGGCATCTTGCCTGACCTGCAGGATGTGATCTCTTTTAGGGATTCTGAGTGCTGCTCTTAGCGCGTTATTTTGGACTGTTTGAAGTCTGTTAAGATTTTTTGTGGAAGTGCCTGCTAAGAGGGCATTGCAGTAGTCTAATTTTGCCCCTATGGTGGCGCTGGCTACCGATAAGCAGTTCTGCTTATATAGGAAATGGGTTACTGTGTTTATGAGTTTAGTGATGTGGGCAGACACAGAGGCAATGATGCTGACCTGTCTTCTCATGGAAAGAGTGGAATCTAAGTAGACCCCTATAGTTTTGACTGAGGAGGAAACAGTGATGGGGGAGCTGTCAATGGTGAAGTTGCAGTATTGTTGGTTTAGTTTAGCTAGTATTTCTTTGGGGCCCATGATGATAATCTCAGTTTTGTCTGCCACAGGAGGAGTACTACAGCCTCCGGGCACCTATATTGATTACTTTTTACAACCTATCATACAAAAAACAACAACGTATGTGAAGGACAGCACCCGTTTCTTGAACATTCTGGAACAGATGAAACTAGAGGAAGGTGATATCTTATTCACCATAGACGTAAACAGTCTCTATACCAGCATACCTCATGACCTTGGGCAATCAGCAGTAGAATGGCTCCTGTTACAAGAAGGCGACAAAGGAGCATACAAAGAATTCATACTTCCTCTACTTACCTTTATCTCTACAAATTCTTATTTTACATACGATAATGAATACTACCTCCAGATATCAGGCATGGCGATGGGAGCAATCATGGCACCCTCATATGCCAATGCGTTTATCGTTTTGGGACTGAACATATCCTCGAAAAAATCGAATGGAATGATAAACTGAAAGTATGGTTACGATATATAGACAATGTCCTCGGGATATGGAAAAACACCAGAGAATCACTGAAAGACTTTCTCACATACGTTACCAACATTGATGCACGCATACAATTTACTGCAGAGATTGGCAATCCTAATATTCATTACCTGGACGTTGAAATGAATGTAAACCAACAGCGCATCACTACCTCATTATATACCAAACCGACAGACAGGAATAATCTATTACATCGTATGAGTTTCCAACCCCAGAACACATTGCGTAACTTACCATATGGCCAAATGCTACGACTCAAGAGGATTATTAGTGACCCGGAGGAATTAGATCAAGAACTGAATAAACTGCAGAACATATTACTAGCTCATGGATATAGCAATGATGAATTAGATCAATCATCAGCCAAAGTTGCAATCAAGACCAGAGCAAGCACACTAGAACAAAAAATGAAGAGGGAAGCACCAATGATCGTTCATGTGTCCAAGTTCTCAACCCAGAGTGCTCAGATCAAGATATGTATTACTAAACATTGGTCTATTCTCACCAGCGATGAAAGAACTAAAGAGTTATTCCAGACAAGACCAGTTTTCGCTTACCAACAGACTAATAACTTACAAGATCTCCTAGTGAACACTAGAGACAACAGACGCACACTTCAGAAACCTAAACAACAGGGCACGTATCCATGTTTGAATTGCAGTAATTGCAACAACGTAATCAAGGGTAATGTGGTCTTGCATCCACACACGGGTGAAAAAATTCAACTCAGGTATTTCGGAACATGTGACGTTGAGAACAGCATCTACTGCATACGTTGCCCGTGCAGCCTATGCTATGTAGGCGAAACTGTACGCAAATTAAAAACCTGCATGAATGAACACAAGTCATGTATACGCAACAAGAACTTAAATTCAGTGGTTGCTAGACATTTCAACCAAAAGAATCACAGCGCGGCACAATTGAGATTCCAAATATTAGAAATACTGGATAACTCTGAACAAGGCACCGACCCCAAAAAAAAGACAACAACAAAGGGAAGAGTACTGGATCGCCCGATTAGATACAGTATCACCCAGAGCAATGAATGAAGAATTTGACTTGAACTGTTTTTTATGAGTTGTCATGTTTTATGTTTGTTTCATATGATTGATTATGCTTATTACAATTTATCTCCCACTCTCTGAACTATGACTCTCTCTTCACTAGACACACCTTATATTTGTAACTTTAATTTGGATGTGAACATTGTAACTGATTCTTCATGGCACATAAGATATATTCACCATACTGTACACCGTATCTCATTAATCAGGTGTAAGTACCATTAGACCACTTTTTTATTGAGTGGCCACACATATACACAGGCATTCCTCGTATAAGAACATGCATCACCACGTATCATTATATAAGGAATGTAGGTTATTCCCCTAATTAATTTATACAAGACTCATCACATTACAGACCAACCAGTTGTCACAATGTGGCACATCGATCATGCTAATCATTGTTCATGTTTTTATAATACAGATGATAGGGATTCAGTCACAGTTTGCCATAACTTTTACTCATTACAACCAAAGTTTGGATGACATGCCACAGCATCTATGGTTGTGCGGCTTGATGTTTTTGTAATCCATATTTCACAATATACCGGTAATAACACAGTCCTCGACTGGTATATCTCTTCAGCAACAACAATTTTTTTATTTTTGCTCAATATGCGTAAACAAATGTAATTTGGCATTTTACATTAATGCCCCTTCTAAGATGGCCGCTAACACATGAACAGCCATCCATGTTGGTAGAGGCAGATTCCATGACAACCACAGCCTCGCCTCGCATTTACTTAGGCAGGGAGGCTCACGAGCGGCGATGACGAGCTTACGATCGGCAGGTTTCCCTGCAGCTCAAAGGTAAGAGACACAATAATAGATAGTGCCAATTAAGATTTCGGGATCCGTAGTTAATCCCAATTAAATAATAGTCCAGTGCTTTTGCAGGTTCAAGATACGTACGCTCTTTACTGAACTACAACATACAAACCGTATGTTTACATGCAACTAACCGCACTCTCTACGCGCACCACAGCAGGTCAGATCTCCTTTTAGAACACACTTAGGTTTTAATTATGATGCATGCACACACAATAAGACTTTGGATTTATAATTAACATTGCCAGAAGTTAGTTATGAAACATCATAATATCATGCTGGTCACACGCTGGTTTTATGCAGCCATTACCCTTAAAGCACACCACTTTTCAACAAACCAAAAGTCACTGCTTATATCTTAAATGGGGATTATATTACAGGTGAAGACACGCACTTAAAATTCTGACACAATTTAGATAAGGTGACAAAGTAATTAGGCACGCACTTAACAAGGGGACAGACAAGGCACAATACATAGAAAATGTTATTGTCAACAGGAGGCTTGTGGCAGAATATGTACTTATTGAGTTTTGTGACTTCTCTCTCTTTGTTCTGCGTCACTGTATGTTCTACCTCTATGTATGTGGGTACCCTGTTAATGATTTCATGATCTCAATACTTGGAATGCATATGATAATATTGATATCTTATTGGTATCCACTTGATGTGTAATTTTGATGTAACTTTGATTAGATAAGGCTCTGACGGAGGACCACAAGGTCCGAAATGATTTGGCCATTGATTGATGTTTGTTTATGAAATACAACATCATACCAAAATGTAGAGGAGGTCCCAGATATGGTCTGCACTCCAGCCACCCATTTTGAAATACCAGGACATATACACCAAGACCTGTGACATAAGCAAATGAACCAACAGAGAGCAGCATTAGGGCTCTGCCCAATGCCCATCAGAAGAGCAATACCTATTGAAGTGCCTATAACAAGACAACCACCCGCAGCTGACACGAAATGAAGACTACTTACAAACGGTCCAAGAAGAAACTCGAAAGGCCTTAATGGAAGACGAACGAAGACGTCACAAGGGCCCAGACAAAACGTACAGATGAAGAACAACAATCAAAGGATGTCACACAGAGACGAAAACACCATGGATAAGAGTATCACAGATATGGAAAGAGACGATGTCGCAATATAAAGAAACCTAATTGTAAAGCAGAATAGAAGTCTTTAACCAGCTAAACGCCTGTATATAGGCTTGTAATGCAAGAAGCTAAGAAAACAGTAATGTTTGCTATGCTTAGTAGAAGAATAGAGCAATAAGCGTCAACTATATATCTACCTCAACGAAGCACGCTATATAAGTGCAAAGCCACTTTATACAAAAGCAGAATTAAGCCCAGGATGTTAGGGGACATACAGGCCAGGATTCGTATACCAGCACAAAGCTAGACAAAAGAGCGGAATCGAAATTTAGCAGGAAACAGCTCATGCCTGGGAATTTGAGGTCAATCCAAGGAAGGGAGGAGAGCGGCAACTTCGAAGAATCGAAACTTAAGAGCATCGCAGCCTGCCCAGTGAAGGTCGAGATAAGGAGGCCCAGGCAGGTGGCGAGGCCGAATAAAGAATAAAATACGCAAATAAAAGGAAATTGAAGTAGAGTTACGGTGTACTAACACGTGACCAGCCAGGCACGGAAAGGTACCCACGTCTGATGTCATCCAAAACCAGAGGATGCCATAACTTCTCCTGATAAGAAGCTACAGTTCAAGGCCATCCTCAGCCAACTAATTGACACATAGTCCTAAAGGTACTGATTGATGGAAGGGAGGTAGGGTGAATCTTGAGGCACACAGCATCTGGGCGAACTGTCTGCCTGCTGCTAATTAAAGTGGACCAAATAATCTAGGGTCCTATAGCTAGTAAAACCAATGAGATGTCCTACTAGTAGTGACGTTTGCATGAGTGATGTTAGAGGGATGGGCATAGACACCCACCCGATAAGAGTTATCCAATCCTAATACTCCGTTACCATATACAGATATAGCACCTATACTTAAGTTAGCTTTTTTAGCCAATAGAATTGCATGACAAACTTTCGAGTGTCACACGTCAATGATGATGAGAAGTCGCTATAATTATTGTTGTCTGAATGAAGAATTTGGGAGTTGAGTGTTTCCCCGTTTTTTGTACTTGTCATTAAACAGACTTCCCTTTGCCAAACCATTGAGTTGTCCTTGTTGAGTGGTGTTGGAGTAAGAGAATCCCGCATCCCAGCCACCTCAAGGTGCTGCTATCTTTTGTTAAGGTACACGAGGGTGAGCTCTGATTCCATGGGCCTGCCAGAGGTCGCTCCGCCCTCCTTTACACTTGGTAGCAGAGGATGGTTGCTGACCATCGATTATTGATTATTGATTAAGAGAAGACACCTATTGACAATTGACACAAAGTAACTCTAGCTCTTCGGCAATATCACGAGTTCTGCGCCATTCGGCTGAGTAGACTGTGAAGCTTCCCGTGGACAATGATAGTTTAAATTGATCCAAAAACTGCAGTGGGCCTGAAGAGACCCGTTTTAAAACATAACCCTTCCGTTCCTACGGGCAGCGGATCAGACGAAAAGACTGAAGGAGGGGGTAACAGAGGCGGTGATCCCGATGATCCAGAGAGGAACGATGTGAGTGGTGAGTGAAACAAAAATTGAATGCTTTGGCAAATGTCATAGGCATTAGAACAAGTAAGGGAAAAGGTAACGTAGGGAGGTGAACAAAATAATCAGAAGTAGAGAAGACTGTATATATATATATATATATATATAAAGTGATAATGACTCAAGAGATATTTGTGAAAGTTAAAAGAATTCCAGGATAGACACCTGAGAAGCTAATAATTCTTGGATAGACACCTGAGAAGCTAAGAATTCCAGGATAGACACCTGAGAAGCTAGAAGATACTGGGGTGGAGACCTGAGGAGAGAGAGGATACACCTTATTCCTGTGCTTTGATATAGGGACCAGAAGAAACGTGAACTCAGAGCCCACATAATAGGGGACGACTAGGCTACTACCACGTTTAAAGATGTCGTAAAAGGGGTTCGTTTAAACTCCATGTTGGGGTACAAATTAGAGGCAGAGATATTTGTGTCCAGCTGGTGTCTGTCTAGTCTGTCAAGTGTCTGTCATACATGTTCTGTTGTGTGTCACACATGAGGAATTTTGTTGTCGTTGTTTAGAACCAAAAAGGATTTTTCCGCGATTCTATAGCCAAGAGGGAATCGCACACGAATTGATGTTTTTGAGTAAATTGGTGATATAAAAGTTTTGGAAAAAAAAATATATATATATTGGATTGGAGCTTGCTCATATTGTGGACAGTGTTAAAGTTGCATGAAAGAATTGAAAAGTGGGTGTAAGAGAAAAGGAGAATAGATCTAAGCATGGAAGAAATTACTCCATTAGCATACTTATGTAAGCAACTGCCGAAACATGCACCAAAGCTTAAGAAATATAGTACGGAGTGGGTTAAAGATACCGCCCACAAGATGTTTATGCCGTGGCCACAAAATGGGTCCTTATCTAAAGCCGTCTTACAGCATATGACGACTTACTTGCATGCCACATATACAGGCAAGAAGCTAGAGAAACGCCTTGCTGTTCTAGAACTTTGGAAAATGTTCAAACAGTCAAAAGAGGAAGAGCAACCTGCAGACTGGATATTAAACGTATGCACGGAGGGGGATGAGACGCCTACCGCACCCCCTGCCCTGCCTGAAACAGAAACCGAGGGAAGTAAGCCTGAGGGACTTTACCCATTAAGGGAGCTTAATGCAGCTACAGGGTGTAATCAAGGTCCGAGTGACCTCTGACAGGCCCATGGGAACAGAATTTGCCCTTGAGTACCTTAAGACAAGATAGCTGCACCTTGAGGTGGTTGGGGTGCTGGATTCACATACTCCAACACCAATAAATAGAAACAACTCAAGGATTTGGCAAAGAGACTGTTAAGTTCATAAAGTTTTATTTCATGCTATGCTGGCACAGAGCACAACCAGCGTTGTGGTCAAGTGCATGGACTCAACCCCCCAGACTCAAAACGGAGCTCCGTTTTATAGCCCTCAGAGGGAGCATTCTGCCCCACTATCCCTACACAGTCTAGGCCAGAGGTCGTCAAACGGTCGATTGCGGGCGACTAGTAGCTCGCCTGAGCCTCTTCAGTCGTCCGCGCTGGAAATACTGCAAAAGAAACACTTTTTTAAGTTAAATTATTCAATACTGTGTTTTTGCTGTTATTTTCCTTGATCAGCGTCCGAACCCTGGTCGACTCAATTGCGGGCGGGGAGCTTGGCTGCTGTGCCACATGGAGCTACTTGCAATTTCCCTGACGGATGTCAATATCACTTTCTGCTTCTGCAGGCCGCCTGTAGTACCAGAGTTGGCCTTGTGCGCCCCGACACTGTTTGCTTAAGCAAGCTGGTCTTGTTTGCCAGAGATGTCAGAGGGGTTGGGGCAGGATCAGGATCATAGTGACCACGCAATCAAAATATCACAGTAGCACTGCTGCTCGGCTGTAAATGTTCAAAATAATATTTAAAAAATGGTGCAATTTCTTTCATGTGGTTTCTTTCCAAACTCCACACTGTCCATTTCCACTTTAAATCACTTCCATGACACAGGTGCACCCACTTTTAGTACATTAAGCGATCCATAGACACGCTGTACAGTAGAAGCCTACCAGGGTAGCTCAGCAGGTTGACAGGCCGATGCTGAGATGTTATATATTCAAAACTAAATGCTGTATCATATCATAAGTGTTTCAAGGCGCGACGAGGCAAGAGAGGGGGAACAGAGAGAAGACAGACAATGATCCTACTAGGCCAGGTGTCATTCAGATTGTGCAAGTGCATGGGAAGGGGGAAGGAGGAAGGTGCGGGGGCGAGGGGAAGTGGACATTGCAGTACATGGGATAATAAATAACAATCAGTAGTGTCCGGCCAGCTGGTTGCAAGTGCAAGGGTAGTGCAGACATCAGGTGTCAAGTGCTAGTGGTGGAACTGTAGGGGTACAGAACAGTCTCTATGTGCGGGGGGTTGGCAGGAAGGCAGTGCAGGTGTGCGACTGGGAGAAGGGGGGGCTGGGCTTGATAGTAGGGGGGGTTGCCAGGTGACCAGTGCAGGTGACCAGTGCAGTTTCAGTATCGGCCAGGAAGTCAGTAGGGGAGAGGAGGAGAAAAGGCAGAAGCAAAGAGAAAGGTTTTGAGGTGCTTCCGGATCCGGAGATAATTCTCCTCAAGTTTCAGGGAGACAGGGAGGCTGTTCTAGAGGGAGGCCCCAGCCGAGGAAAGAGATCTACCACCAAATCGTTGCTCGGAGAAGCGACTGACCCTGAGGGAGTTGGCGGCGGATGAGCAAAGAGCTCGAGAAGGAAGATATTTTGGAAGAGAGAGCAGAAGGTATTGAGGCCCCAGGGCTCAGGCCCCAGAAGGCCTTGTGGACCATACAGAGGGTTTTCAACTTAATCCTCACAGCCACTGGGAGCCAGTGTAGAGATTTCAGTCCTGGAGAGATACGATCCCTGGGCTTGAGGCCAAGGACAAGTCTCGCAGTCCTGTTCTGGATGAGTTGCAGAGGGCGGAGAGTAGAAGCAGGCAGATTTAGAAAGAGGCTGTTGCAATAGTCCAGCCTACAGAGAACCAGAGCTCTGGAGACATTGAGCACCTGGGGGAAGGAGAGGAAAGGAAGAATGCCTCTGAGGAGGTGCAGCCGGTGATGTGACTTCTTAGGGATGTCAGAAATGTGAGGAGAGAAGGAGAGTGTGGAGTCAAAGATGACCGCAAGGTTTTTAGCCTCACAGGTGGGAGCAGGAGGAGGGCCAAGGGAGGCTGGTCAGAGAGTGACAGGAAAGGAGGGAGCAGGTGTTCCAATGAGGAGAATCTTGGTCTTACTGGCATTAAAGCAGAAATCATTAGCAGCGCACCACTCCTGGGTGGCAGACAGGCAGTCAGGGATAAGGGTGGGAGAAGAGGTGGCTGAGGATAGCCTGAAAATGAGCTGAGTGTCGTCCGCATAGCACTGGAATCATAGAAAAAGTGCTATAAAATGTGTTTGGCCAGGGTATGGGTTGGGCTGGTTGCTTGCTTATATTCAGGATGGAGGTGGGGATATTTCTGCCCCTGCAGTGAAAATCAAAGGTTGGCACCCATGAACCCACAGTTTAATTTCCTAAAAACTGCTGTTGGCACAACAGAAGCATTTATTTGTGATTAACCAGTTTGACAAGCATATAACATCTTTATAAATATAACCTGTGCAAAATACAGAGGGGCACACAAATAACAGAGTATGTGTGGTGTCTGACAAAAAAAACATTTCAACCAAAACTAGTGAACGCAAGTAGCATTTTTCAATTTGGAAATTACTTTTTTTTTTAATGGAAGTGTGAAATGTGCATTTGGAAAACAATAGTGTGCCTAGCATCTAGAAAGCCTGCATAAAACGCAAAGGAAGGGCTCAAAAATTACATGATATTTGTGTGGTAGTCCAACAAATCTGTCTTTTTGAGACAGCTACTATTAAATAATAATGCAACAAAGAGGTTTTTGAAGTTCTTAATATAATCGTGAAGGCATATGTTGTTCCATCTGTTCATAGAGAGGAAATAATTGGGCCAAAAAAATATTGGTAAAAATTCAGAGGTTTATAAATATCCCCACCCGGATATCGCCTGCTAGTAGCTCTCCACTGTTGGCATCCAATACAAGTAGCTCCAGCTAACTTAAAGGTTGGAGACCCCTGGTCTGGGCAAACTCATTGTTAAGCATTAGCTCAACGAGCAATTATTTTTTAATTGAACAAAACCTTCAAAATGAAATACAATCCGCGCACAATCTTGCTTTTTTCCCCGGTGCTCTTCCCAATTATGGTTGATGCAGCTGGAACCTTCAGATAATTTTACAGACAAGGACTAGTTAAATGTCTGGTTTCTGCCCATTCGTCAAAGTTCTGACAGCATGCTATCCGTGATTGTTTCAGCTTTGGAACTACCTCATTCAATACACTCTGAATCATTGCTTAATTTCTCTCTTTTTAGCCACATTTTTAGTTACATGCATTTTCAGTAAAAGGCATTGTCAGAGCCTTTTTATGTCCATGTACAGAAAACCGTAGTTATCTATTCTGTGCCTTGCCACCTTACCACATCATGATAATGACAATTTCGACCTCATAAACACAAGGCCCTTTTGAATACTAGTATATACTAACATTATGAATTCCATTTTCACATAACTACAACACCAAATTAGTCCATACAAATTTCTCTGCTTAGGTTCAAGTGGGGGGAGCTGCCCTCCACTTCATTCAGTTGTTGATTCCCTATCTTTATTTCAGGTCCTCCAGTACACTCCCCCGTGTTTAAAGTTCTTTGTTTGTAAAACAACAACTTTGAACCATATCCAATGTCTATTCTCCTCAATATTTATCTAAAAACATCTTATCTAAAACATCTTACACAATCTTACAATTCCTCTTTCCTCACGCAGTTTGACGTTAATTTTCCAAGGCATACAGGTCCCTCAACGCATAGCTGTAACAAAAATGGAATGAGTTTCTTTTGTAAATTAAACATGTCTCTTCTATTTTAACACATTTCCTATCAACCCATTACTATAACCTCTCTTTTTTGCTTTGGCTCTTATATTTCCTAGAAATTATGAGACACTTCCTCTTATTTGACACCCTTACCTCCTAGACAAGCTACAAAACATTTTCGTTTAAATATTGCCTTTTTGTGGGACATTTTCACATTACAACCAAAATACCCCCATTCCTAGCTCTGTGTCAGCTGGCTACAACCAGAATTTGTTTTTAATAATATTTACAAGCTGTCCTTCATGGGACACATTTTTTCAGGGTACCGCATGCAACCCCAAGGGGACAAAAACACTTACAGCATGACGTCTTCTTCTTTTCTGGTCCTCTAGGCACGTCCATAGTAGATGAATGAAATGTCCTTGGGGATCCCCGTCATCTGTAGAAAGTCAAAATAGAGATAAAAGTCATTCGGGCACTGGCGAGGGGTCAGGTTTTCTTCCCAACTTCAACCTCCTTCCTTCTTTTCTCCTATCAAAAAATACTCTCTGGATCATTCTCCCCTATTCGTTGGTGCAAATAAACAACTATTTTCCAACCACCCCGCAGGATACTTAGTTTCGGTTCGGTTCTTTGCTCAGCTTAGCTGCACATTCTTGCTGCTTAGTGGCACATATTTCCTCAGCTCAGCAGCCATTCTTCCTATTCTTTTCTTGTCGTTAGTTGGACCATGGTCTATGCTTGTGCTTTGTGTTCATCCTATGGAGATAAAACAGAGGCATTTCGCTGCACACCGTCCCTGTCTAACTTGATCTAGCCTACCCCTGTCTTCCAAGACTATGGCACCAATTCTTACTACGTGCCTCCATTTTTATCATTCCCATTAATGTTTGCCTCTTCTAATGATTGCATACCCCTCTCATAACAATCCTTTTGACATTAGGAACATGAACATTATCACTCACCTTCAATTTTACTTGTTTTCTGTGGTTGTTTGAAATGGCCATGTTGTTATCTATTTTCTACTCTTTCCACACCTGTTGTACCTGTCTTGGGAAAAACAGCTAACTTTTGAAGACATTGTGCCTCATTACATGGTAGGCGGTAAGGGTTTACTGGTACCGGTATTTTACCGCTACCGGTAAATCCTTACTGCCTTACTACGAGGTCCCTTTGCGGGTTGGAGAATTTAACGCCATGCTTTTTGCAGGCGTTAAAAACCAACCCGTTAAGGGACCAGGGAGCTAATTATGGTACCGCAATTTGCGGTGCCATAATTAGCACCTTCCCCATTC
The DNA here is from genome assembly GCF_040938575.1 of Ambystoma mexicanum. Classification (NCBI taxonomy): domain Eukaryota; kingdom Metazoa; phylum Chordata; class Amphibia; order Caudata; family Ambystomatidae; genus Ambystoma; species Ambystoma mexicanum. The sequence goes on along the minus strand of NC_090931.1, from coordinate 1,407,046,654 downwards.
CCATTATGCCCTATGGGGCAAAAATGGGAGTGGGGAATGGCAATGGTGGAAGGGGTAATTACCGCCCCGCCAACCTTGGAATGGGGCAGTAATTCCCCTTTCCACCAAGGTAGTGCCGGTATTTTACCGGCATGAACATTGCGCTAATAGGGCCATGGTTCTCAGCCTACCGTGTAATGAGGCCCTTTGTGTCTCTTACTACCTTTTTCCTGTTACTCACCTGGATCCTCTTACCTTAAGTGCTGATCAATTGTGTGTCCACACCCTTTTAGCGTGAACTAGTATTTACCTTCTTCTTTTTCTCCCTAATTTTAAGGCCATGAAGACAATTTCTTGTGCTACCACGCAAGAGGTCCATAGCTTTATCTGAAAAATAAATCAAAATTGTTACAGGTACTTAAAAGTTGTTTTTTACTTACATCTCTATATTTTCTTAAAACAACTTGTGTGAGTTTCCTTTGTTTAATTGACCCAATTTTTTGTCAGCCATACTCCTTTTCTTGGTCTTCATGGTCTCTGATGCCTTCTATTGCCCAATGCTCCTTTTTGCTGTTTGGCCAGGAAACCTCATAAATGCTATTTTTCAAATTTTCTGATTTTTTTGTCAATTTATGCTTTTGAGTTTATCCCCTATCATTTTGTTCATTTGCCCAATTGTTCCCTTTCTCAAATTCCTTCAAGATAATCAATCATTTTAATCATTTCCTGATTTATTTATTTATTTGTTTGTTTGTTTATTTATTCCTGTAACTAATCCTTTTGCACTTTCTCGCAGCTTCTCTGACGCTATCTTCTTCCTTTTCCCTTTATTTCTACGTTAATCTGTCCTTTGAACTTCTTCATCCCTTCTTTCACGGACCCTTTGCTTTTCTTCTAACCTTTGCTGTTTCTGTCTGTCTTGTTCACAGGATGCTCGCTGGTTTGCGATCGAGCTGCTTTTCTTGCTCTTCGCGATATAGCTGTTCTCGCCTTAGCCCATCTTTCCTTCTTATCCTTCTGTCCCTTAACTCCTTCTTCTTTCTTCTTTCTCTGTGCCTCATCTAACGTCTCTCAGTCTCACATCATCACCTCCTTTACCATCAAGTTTCGATAATATCTGTCCTCCCATCCATTCGTCCTTTGCAAATGCTATTTCATCAGTTCTGTCTTCACTTCCTTTCCACTTCTTTCCCTCTCTCGCCTCATTGAGAGATGCAATTTTCTGTGCATGATCCCCTCCTTCATTATCGCATCATCACGTCTCCCCTTACCCCTTGGGGCTAGGGATGTGAGATTCTTGTCCTTATCCTTCCCTTGATTTTTGTTATTACTGTATGTAGACGACTCATAAGCGGGGTTGCTATACCCTGTGGCTGCTTTAGCTCTCTTAATGGGTAGAGTCCTTCAGGCTTACTTCTCTCAGTTCCTGTTTCAGGCAGGGCAGTGTCGCGGTAGGCGTCTCACCCCCTCAATGCATATATTTAGTATCCAAGCTGCTAGACGCTCTTCCTCCTTTCCTTGTTCTTATATTTCTCACAATATAAGAACAACACAGCATTTTCTTAATTTCTTGCTTGTATATGTGGTATGCAGGTGAGTTGCCACGTGTTGTAAGATGGCTTTAGATAAAGACCCCTTTTGTGGCCACAGCATAAACACCTTGTGGGTGGTACCTTTAACCTACTTGGTGCTATGTAAATTCACCACTCTCAACAATATGAGCGAGCACCAAATACTGCAAGTTCCAATCCAATCTTTCCCGTCAAAATTTGATATCATCAATTTTTTACTCAAGAACATCCATTCATGTGCGATTCCCTCTTAATTATGCAATCGCGTAAAACCCAACAATCAATGATACACAATTCTTTACATGTGACATACAGCAAAACACAACCAATAGACACTTAACAGACTAGACAGACACCAGCTGGACACATACTCTGCCTTCTAATCAATACCCCGACGTGGGGTTTAAATGAACTCCCTTAACGACGTATTTAAACGTGGTCGTATCCTAATTGTCCCCTATTCTGTGGGCTCTGAGTTCACGTTTCTTCTGACCGCTATATTAAAGCGCAGGAACAAGGCGAATCCTCTTACTTTTTATCTCAGATGTCCTTCCTGGTATCCTCTGCTTTTTCTCTCAGGTGCCCTCCCGGTAACCACTGTTTTCTCTCGGGTGTCCTCCCAGTAACCCCTGTTTTCTCTCGGGAGTACTCCCGGTAACCATTGTTTTCTCTCGGGTGTCCTCCCGGTATCCTTTCACTTGAACCACTACTGTCCTTCATGATCCTCATCTCATTCTGCTTGTTTCTTAATCAATTGCCATAATTTCCTATGTTATGGCTGCCTTTACTTTCCTGGAGGTCATCTGTCTCTACCTCTTGTTCGCAAATGTTCATATAAATTTGCGGCCTGCGCCTGAATTTCTAAGATATTTCATTATTTCTCCGCCAGGTCATACCGCTGTCTATATTTATCACGCTGCAAAAATAATAGAATCCTTTACTTCTCACCCACCCAATCTCATTGGCCTTCTGCCGCTTTTATACCTTTAAAAATAGTGCTTGTGTCTAACTGCGGCATGTCCTAAATAAACATGCTTTCCTTGATAACCTAAACGCTGTCATCATGCTTTCACGCTTTGTCATTCAAACCTTTCTTCATCCATCTAAATCCTATAATACCTGAATCACAACTGATCGTCTCAAATCACAAAGGGTTTTCCCTATTTAATAAAAAAGTTCTCCACTCAAGGCCTCAAAAATTATAAAATACCACCCCTGGTATGACTCCATTCAAACTGTCCTACCACTCACGGTGGAGCTCCTGGAAAAAAGGCTTTTAGGAGCACCCCAAAACCCCCCTTCACTACATTTGTGCTATCCTCGAAATTCCCCAAATGCAGGTCACAGATGACCCAGTAACCTCCTTCAGTTTCAGGGGGCATTCTAAGTCAAAAATGATAAAAAACAAGAATGGCAATGGACCATTCAGCTACAGGGCAATGCCTGCTCCTGCCCGCACGTTAATTTAAAAACCCCATGTAAAATCACTTGCTTCTCATCTCATGAAGTTTATCACAACCTATTTTAATTCTAACACTATTTCTGTAGCTGTAAAATAACCCTTGTTCATGTCATACCAGGTTACATGCTACACTCTGTTTTGTTGCACTTATCGTTTGAGTACCATTGCAGGGACGTCATTTGGGGGTCGCCAGGGGTCGCAGCTGCAACCCCGAGGTATCTCTTGTTGCCCCGTGGTCTCCCTTGCTACCCTAAAATAAAAGAAATGTTTAAAAACTTTTTTCTACAGTGATGTCATCAGGGGTCAAGGACCATGAGATGTCACTTCCGCTACCTCTATCATTTTGCTGGAATGACGCTCCTGTGTCATTGCTTCCTTTTCACTACCACATATGCTAATGCCTCCGGCCCTTTCCTTTCCCCGCCATACTTACAAAACCTGCTCATTCATTTCCCGTGTCATTATCTGTGTTAAATTGTATTATTACACTGCCATCCTTGCAGGCATCTTACAAAATCTTCACAGGCTCTAAAAGTGCGGAGTGCTGCTGTGTGCAACTATCAGTTTTCATTGAAAGAATACACATGAATTCACGCCAGATGAGCTGCTCACTGGCTACCCGTTGAGGAAAGGCTCATTTTAAAATCACGAATGTATGTCTCACACAGCACTAGTATATTTAACTGATGCTGTTACTAGGGTCAGTTCAGCCCAGTGGTGGCTGGTGAGTTTGAAAGTTGGTGGGGCGTACATAGCTTGGTGGGAATTTGGGAGCGAGCTAGGCCAATTCGCACCAATTAGTGTGCTGGCGGCTTCTCCCCCTGCAAGACATTTTGGAAAAAATGGCTTCCGAAATTTGCAATTTACTGTCCAAACCCACAGAAATATGACATAAAAAGCATTAGGTTTTACATACTAATGGTGGTACATTATTCATGTGCAAGTGTGATGGTGTATTTTACAGCAGCTTGTATTTGAGAATAGCTGGTACTTGTGTTGCATGACTTATGCCTATTGAGTCATGCCGGAACCTGTTGCAAATGAATTCCTGTCCTCTAAATACCACTCTCTCAGCCTTGTTTGAATAAAGGTGAGCAAATTGCTATTCGCCCAGCCTACAATGTTATAGACAGTGTTTACAGTGAGAGGTAGTGGCCACAGCGTCAAACCCAAAGGGATGGGATGGGAAGCTGGGCCTCATCAGCGCATGTATAGAAAGAGAAGCCAAATTATTTGCAAGCAAAGAGTGCTCATGATGCAAGACATTCCGGCATACCTGTGTTGTTGATTCTCCTAGTTGATTGCACCTTTTTGTAATCTTTTTTGTATTAGGATGGATGTTGTGTATGTGCCTCTTCCCCTGCCCTGACTGTGTATTCACTGGATGTCCAAAGGGAAGGTGATTGGGTGATCTACTGCACAGGAAATCTCAGTGTAGTACAGTGCGACTGTCACATCGACAGTCAAGAAACAGAGGTTCTCAATAGGAGTTGTTTGGCCATTGTAAACACATACATGCAGAGTTTTCAGCGTGCAGATATTGCACTACATGTGAATTTTCAGAAAGGTCTACATGCACAAATCCTGGCCTAATTACGAGTCGAAAACAGCCTGGAATCCACTGAAATGTCGGCAATGGTTTTCTCCAGCTTAAGGATATCTGGACTGGACCAATGTGAAGGCATTAACAGATAATGCATACAAATACATTTTTCTATAATGAAGCACCTATCAACACCAACAAAGGCAGTTCACAAAAATGGGAACACTGTGCCTCTGCCATATAATGCACATACACAATAGACTTAACTAAAATTTCACATATCAGAAATACAAAGCAATATCTGAGCCAAGGTGGCACCAAACAAAGGTATGAAAGCCAAGTGTCCAAAAAGCACACCGTTGAGTAACTTGTATGAGGCTGGTGACATCCACAGATATGCACAGATGCAGATACTGCCCTTTGAAGGATCTCTGCCAGCCCAGAAAGGGGTTGAGAGCGAGGAGACATCTAGATGAGACTATAACCCCCATCCTCCAGCTCTTTCAGGACCACACACGCTATAGAAAGCAGCAGTCACACACTCACTACCATATGCCATCTACCTAAGCTGCTGGCAGTCCTGCATGTATGTGCCACTGGGACTGCTAGCGCAATGCCTCAGCCAATATCTTATGCTCTGCTCAGCCAGGGCCAGGTTATCTACCTGCACCAGGCTGCTTGCCACCCCACAACGCAAAGGAATAGAAATGAAGCTAAGACCAGTTTCATTGTCATCACTGGCTCCCCTTTTAGGTGCACAGGATGGTCATTCACAGCCTTGAATTCCCCCCTCCTCATGCAAGGAATAAAGTCCCAATTTAACAAGCTAATTAGGAGTGCTCACCCTGCAAACTCAGTGTGAAAATTCACCACCACTGCTTAGCATTCTATTTCCATACAGCACTTAACAATATATAAACACATACACAAGCGTCGATGCAGGGCCTACCTAGATGAGAAGCTTTTCCGGCACACAGTACGAGAGGCAAGCACTTCTTAAATCCTGAGCTACCACCCAGTGCTCATACTCATGGACTCCTTGTCACCAGCTGCTGTCCCCATTAACCAAAGGAGCTAATGCCACAGGGCTAAGCTCCCCCATCTTGTCCCCAAACCATGGAACGCTTTCTCTAGCAAACTTAGAGCAGAACCATCCCTCCTCATTTCTCACAAAACCCTCAACCCTACTTTGGTTACCTACCCTTAACAGTTCCCCTTGCAGTGTCTATACTCACCCCCCTGTTGCTAAGTTAAACTCTATGCTGTGTTTTACTCAATCTTTACTCTATCCCTTGCGAGCTAAGCATGCAGCTCATTCATTGTAAATACAATATATATTTATCTTTCCTATAACTACAGATGAAGCCTTGCCTTGTAACCCCTTGTGTATGCCATTTTATTGTAATCTGCAAGCCCCTTCTTTGTAATAGCACCACGATGTCTAGGTGTTTCTGTGTGCACTGTGAATTCTAATACACAAATAATTAAAGGGTTTTTTCACACATTCAACCCTTTAATTTCTACTAAGAATCACTCATTCCTTGCCAGACTGCAGTAGGCACCTGAGATATTTCTATGGAAGGGCAAGCGGGGGCACCTGCCTAGGGCCCTCCACTAGGCTGCCTGATCTAAGTAAGATTCCATTGTTCACCAGTGCTTTAATAGTACACGCCAGGAGATTTTATTGCATGCTGCTGAGGCTCTAAGCCTTTTGCCTGCCTGTTTTGACAAGTACATTCTGCCTTGATTAATTGATCATGTAATGCTTTTTTGTTTTCACTGTGGAATACATAGTTTGGGTAGCACAATCTCTGTAGCATTATTGTGGGAATATTGCTGATCACGTGCAATAGTCAAAGTTGAAATCCATATTAATCCACGATGGTTCAGAAGTTAGCTCAGTGTGTTCAGCACTCATTGCAGAGATATGTGTTTATATGAAAGATTAGAAGGGCACATTCCAGCAAGGCTGGCTGAACCGTCCCTCTGTCAGAAGTATATAAACATACCTGCATATTTACTTGGTTTTGCAGAACAAGAGGTGCTATTTAACAGCACTCGTCCTGCATCAAATAGGGGTTGAAATTAGTTTGTTCGGATGGGGCATTCTCAAAACCTAAGCAATCCCTTCAAAAAGGTGTGCATAAGCTATTAGTCCATGAGGTAAATAAATATGCACATTCAAGACTGTGCAGCCAAAGTGTTTCTGCTTGTATCCTGGCTTTGCCCGTAGATGATACAGTGATCCTGGTCAAATCATATAGGATCCCTTGCATTACTGTGCTACCTTCTGTGAGGTTTGCCTCTCTGCATGCTGGTACTTCTCTTGATAATAGAGAAAATGATGCTAGAATCATTCCCATGTTGTGTAACATCCTTCTGTAACATTGTGGTTTTAAAATTGTCAGGTTTAGAAATGGGATTTGTGTACTTTGCAAGTCAGTTTTATAAAAAATCATATTGTTTTAGTAAATGTTAAAAGCTGGACGAGAATGTGTTCAAATGCAGGAATTGCAATATTGACGCAAGTCCCAGCTTCACCCCTTAAATTCTGTGTGATCCTGGGCATCTCATTTAATCTTTTGTTGAATTGCCAGTCCTTAAATCTTTCAAAACCGTTAGCCCTTCAGGGTGATTTTCTTTGCAGGGTATCTTCTTCACACAAGTATCGCTCATAGTTTCACTGGCAATAGGGTTGCTCCACTATGATAGTGAGAATTGATATACTGCACCCCAAAGGCACGTGTTCCCTTGATCTCTAATGGCAACTCTATTTGAAAACCATGTCCCACTCCTACTATGTCTGTCTAGATAGTGACACCTTCCTGGCAGCTTCTAATCTGCCTTCACTATCCATACTATGCTATGTGCAGCTTCCTCCTTCCTTACGGTCTGCTCTATCCATGCTTAAGCACTTTTGCATTCACTGAGGTGGCTAACGTGAGGTCTCTGCCTATTCTGGGTTATATGTACCTTTTTTACATGCAGTCCTTCATTAATACTACAGGGCTGCATACCTTCCCGGATGCTAATGGATAAAACGTTTCTTGTTTCTATACTAGAAGAGAAGTAACCTCTTTGCAGATTGCTAATGTTGGCCTTCAAAAGGCTACCTATTTATCATTCTGATTAGAGCAGGAATGGAGAGGGTAAGGGGACTTAAAGGGCGTAAACATGCTTATCGTAAATGCTGCAAGGCAGCATAAGCATGTATAACAGAGAATAAGGCCTCTAGGCAATACTGAGTATTCCCACACAGATGCCTCTCATAAGCCAGGAGAAACGCGCACAGGCTATCAGTAAACCAATGCATTTCTTTGTTAAACTCATTGGCAGTACGCAAAAGATGTCTTTTGTCCGCGCTCTTTCATCCTTATCAGAATGAATCACTCTCGTTAGTCCTTCCGACCAATATATACATAGGCCTATCTTTAAAATTACACAACTGTGGGCCCTGGCTTTAGTCATCCGGTTCCTAAAGCTGGAATGCCCGCCCACCTGTACTAAAATGACGAATCTTGCATTGCTTTCCTCAACAGGCTGAAAGCATTAATATGCAATCAGGCCCCTTCCTAATTTCCTCATGGTGAATAGCTAGGCTGGCTCTAATGCCATCCATGTGCTAATTCTTTTCTTGTTCAATGTATTCTTGCACTAGCACCATTGCATCCGCTGCCCTTGTACCAAAATGCTGGGCTAAGGTCCGCCTACACGGTTAAATGACAACCACTGAAAAGGTGCCTGTTAAAATCATTACACAGCTGACACGTTTTCCACAAGAGACTGCTACATTCCAAGACCCTAATGTCAGTTAACTTTTAAGTTGCAACCGGACAACGTCTGGGGCTGTTCTACCATGGAACACACTCATTTTGCATGTAATGCACTTTATTTTCAAAAAATAAATGCAATGTATAAGACACATTCACTTGAGCATTTTCCATATCACTGAAATAGCCTAACAATTACATCGGCTGTTAGCCTGTTCCTTACCACACTCGCTTGGGTGCGATAAATACAGCTTTTGCAAGACACGCTCTCACTGTGTTTGGCAGCGCTTATCTCAAAGCCTGCCTTTGCACATTCCTTTATTGTTAAATCACTGCATTCACTTCTCGTGGGCTCCAATTGGAAGCATGTTTTCATTTATCTTGTCATCCCACATAAACATTAGTTTGAGACTCTGTTTTTTGCTTAAAACCCATTAAAAAGGATACTTTTGTACAGTGCATTCCTGGCCAGAAGCCCACTCATTTGCGCTCTTGCCTTGCTTAAAACGAAAAACACAATTGCTATTTGTGTGCTAGTCTGCCCCCTTCAATTTGCACATAGCCTTAGTTTCAACCTCACACACAGACTGAGATTCCACAATACTGCCCTTCTTATCTCCCCTCATAAAATCCTTTTTGCACAGGCAGTGTTCTTCATTAATCACTGTAACTAAATGCGATTTTCTGTTTTCTGAACTCTGCACAGTTTCAGTGCCCACACACAATGAGCAGCTCCTTACATCACTTATAACTTTGTCATTTAAATGCAAAAAACTATCGTTCTTAGCATCAGTTATCTTGTCTACTACGAGGACATCACACATTTAACTCCATAGCTGCTGATTTGAAGTTTTTGTGATAGCTTACAGTGCAACAGATTTTTGGACTTATCTCAGGACTGTTTAACTCTTTTGAGGTGAAATCACCACGAATTTGTGTACCTTAAATCATAATATCTGATCACCTATCTTAATGTAATTTTTTCGCAATTTCAAAACCTTGGCTTGACGCCAATTTTTTATTTAGCTTAAAATATCCTTGTTATACTAATTCCAGTGTTTTTACAGTTCACACACAGTTATGCTATAAAACAAACTACATGAACAGCCATAACATACAACAATTAGACACACAACATAACATGACGTGACAAAGTCAGACACGATCTGGTCGGTTGCATGCAAGCCCCTCATGAATATTTTACTCTTGTTATTGATTTTTAAATGCAGTTCATGTTTTTGGTTTGTTCCCAAATCTGGACTGCCATTGTTCTCTTTCCCTGAATAATTACCACATATATATATGTGTTCCCCTTTCTGCCATATTGTTCTTCCTCCCTGTGTCCCTGTTTCCATCGGCTTGGACAGTTGCAGTCTGCCCTATCCCTAAATCATAGCAATTTTTCTGTTTCTTCACTCACCATTTTGTTCTCCCGACCATCGCGATCACCGCCTTCTTCAGGTTTTCGTCTGGTCAGCTGCCCGTAGGAATGGGAAGGATATGTTTATAAAACAGGTCCCTCCAGGCCCCGACTGCAGTCTCAATTACACTACCATTGTCTACGGGGAGCTTCACAGTCTACTCAGCTCGAAATGGTGAAGGACTCATGATATTGCCAAAGACCTAGAGATACTTTGTGTCAACGGCCATTAGGTGTCTTATTTTAACCAATAATTGATGGTCAAAAACCATCCTCTTGCTACCAAATGTAATCGAGGTCCGAGTGACCTCTGACGGGCCCATGGGATCAGAGCTCGCCCTCGAGTACCTTAAGACAAGATAAATGCACCTTGAGGTGGTTAGGGTGCTGGATTCACATACTCCAACACCAATAAATAGAGACAACTCAAGGATTTGGCAAAGAGACTGTTAAGTTCATAAAGTTTTATTTCATGCTATGCTGGCACAGAGCACAACCAGCATCGTTGTCAAGTGCAGGGACTCAACCCCCCAGACTCAAAACAGAGCTCCTTCTTATAGCTCTCAGAGGGAGCATTCTGCCCCACTCTCCCTACGCAGTCTAGGCAAAGTCATCGTTAAGCATTAGCTCAATGGGCAATTATTTATTAATTGAACAAAACCTTCAAAATGAAATACAATCTGTGCACAATCTTGCTTTTTCCCCAGTGCTCTTCCCAATTATGGTTGATGCAGCTGGAACCTTCAGATAAGTTTCCAGACAAGGCCTAGTTAAATGTCTGGTTTCTGTCCATTCGTCAAAGTTTTGACAGCCTTGACTGTTTCAGCTTTGGAACTACCTCATTCTATACACTCTGAATCGTTGCTTAATTTATCTTATTTTAGCCACATTTTTAGTTACATGCATTTTCAGTAAAAGGCATTGTCAGAGCCTTTTTATGTCTGTGTACAGAAAACCTTAGTTATCCATTCTGTGCCTTGCCACCTTACCACATCATGATAATGACAATTTCGACCTCATAAACACGACACCCTTTTGAATACTAGTATATACTAACATTATGAATTCCATTTTCACATAATTACAACACCAAATTAGTCCATACGAATTTCTCTGCTTAGGTTCAAGTGGGGGGGCTGCCCTCCACTTCATTCAGTTGTTGATTCCCTATCTTTATTTCGGGTCCTCCAGTACAAGGGTACAGCAACCCTTACAAGGGTATGAGTCCCCTACATAGAGTAGTGATGAAAATCGAGGGAAGGATCAGGTCCAGAATCTTACCTCTGCAGTCCCGAGGGACAAGGAGAGACGTGATGATGAAAGGAAGGAACAGGCACAGACAAGTGCATCTCTCAATAAGGAGAGAGCGGGAAAGAAATGGAAAGGAAGTGAAGACAGAACTGATGAGAGAGCAATTGCAAAAAACAAATGGATGGGAGGACAAATATTATTGAAACTCGATGGGAAAGGAAGTGATGATGTGAGACCTAAGGAGAGGTTAGATGAGGCACAGAGGAAGGAAAAAGAAAAGGAGTTAAGGGATAAAAGGATAAGAAGCAAGGATAGGCTGAGGCGAGAACAGCTATATCGTGGAGAGAAAGAAAATCAGCTCACTCACAAACAGACAGCAGGCTATGACCAATGCAGACGGGGACAGCAAAGGTTAGAAGAAGAGCTAAGGGTATGTGAAAAAAGGATAGGGAGATGAAAAGATGAGGAAGTTCGAAGAGCAGATGAACGTAGAAATGAAAGGAGAAGGGAAGAAGATAAGGTCAGAGATGAGGCGAGGAAGCGCAAAGAAATTGATGATGATATTGAACGTAAACATAGACAGAGGGCACACGATCTCGAATATTTGGAGAGGGAAGTTAAAAAAACCTGATCCAGTGGTAGACTGGGAAGACATTGAAGAATTCTTCCCTGCGTACGATTCTGTACAAGACACACCTAGGGCAAATATTGAAGATGACTTCGACACCAAAAGCATCTGGGAAACGATCGATCAAATATATGATGAAATGGGGCTGGAACAATTACCCCAAAGGGAGAGGGAAGACGAGTGCTTGGAAAGCACTCAGCTGTATGACACTGATGATGTCACCCTAAGAAGTGGGAGCAGGAAACTGTCCCTGGATAAATTAGAAATCAGTAAAAATGATGAGGACACAAGGAGTTGCGTGAATTGGGAACAATTAATGTCCGACTCCAGAGAGGAAACGGAGTGCGAGACAAATGAAGAAGGGAGATGACGTGAAAAGCGGCTCCCAAGTGACAAAGGGCTACGATGGTCGGATGCTAGTGAGTGCGCACCAAGGACATCAGAGTCTGCCACACAGTCGGACCGGCATGAAGGAACACCGCATGGTCAGAGGGGGGTGTCAGCACCTGCCTATGTAGATAGGTTGAGGACATTGCCAGGCAGACGGCGATGCAGGAATGCAACACCTGCAATAGACAGGAGAGCTATGAGAGAAGAGAAAGAAGGCTGCTCATTCCAATTACTGCTACTAGAAAAGGGGGGGCAAGACCGCAATATATTCCATGGCCACACATGGATCGAGAAAACCTGAAAAATAAGCTTCCAATGTTGACATCGGGAGCCGGGAAATGGATACATGAGTTAGAAAAAAGGACAGGGGGAGTCAGGTTAGCTATAGGGGACATTAAAGGTCACCTGATCGCCATAGTTGGTGAGAGAGCAGATGATGTGTGGACACAGGAAGGGTACCCTGGGTTAACTATAATTAACACTGCACACGACGGAGCACCATTTAATAATTGTAGAACAGCAGTATGGAAAGCGCTACGAGTGCTTTATCCGGACACCTCCGATATGGGAGTTATAATGACTCGGAAAATGAGGGCGTTGGAAGATCCATTGATCTATATCCAGAATTTCCAAGATGCATGGGTGCTCGAAATGCATGAATCTTGGGACGAAATCTATACTGGTGTTTTACCACATATTGTGCCATGGGTTACCAGAACCAGTTCAGAAACAACTCAAGACATTGATAGGAGTTGAGGCTAAACCGTGGTCTGAAATATAGTTAACTATTGCACATTACTGTAGATTGTTGCAAGAAAAGAATCAAAAAAGGAGGCAACTCAAAAGGGTGAAGACAAAAGAAATTATCAAAGTATGCTCTTGAAGGAGCCATGCTAACTTACCCAGCTGAACAGAACATACAACAGGTGGCTAACCCACAGCGGAACAACCAGGGTAATGTAGGGGAAGAGGATTTAGAGGAAGAGGATGGCAGAGTAATCAAGGAGGTTTCCAAAGCAATCAAGGAGGCTTTCGAAACGTGCAGACAGGCAACCAAGATATGTCAAATGGACAAATAATCCGACCACCGCCAGTGTGTTGGCTATGTGGAATGACGGGGCATTTAGCACACACATGCAGAAGTCAAGGCGCATGGCAAAAAGACCAAGGAATGGGAGCAGGCACGGCGAATCCACCTGCAATCCCACAACAGAGCAGTGCACAGAATCACACAGTGCAGCAGCAAGCACCAGGCATGCAGCAAGGTGCGCAACAAGGGGTTCAACACCCGAACATGGGGAATTTGCCACAAGGGCAATTCCGACAGGCACCACCGCAACCATCTCAGGGCACAAACTCCGGAAGGGGAGGCAACCCTGGGAATGGGGAAAACCCACAAGTGTACAGTGGACCGAACCTATATATGAACTAGGACAGCTCACTAGGAACCCTGATGTGCTCTATCCTATCAGTGACACCAGACCCTAATAGGGAACTGAGGGTGAATGTCGCCATAGGGGGTAAAGAATATTCCTTCTTAGTTGACACGGGTGCAACATGCTAGTGCATACGTGAAGGCAAGTTTTCCTTGTTTGGCAAGACCATAGATACTCAAAGTTTTACAGGCGCTCATAGTCGAGTTCCCTTTACGGACACACTCCTAGTCTCCATAGGGGAATGCAAAATGAATGTACCTTTATTGTATTCACGTCAGAACCCAGTAAATATTTTGGGTCGAGACTTAATGACGAAATTGAATATGACAATCTCATTCACGGAGGAGGGCATAGTATGCTCCGCCCCAAGAATGCATTATTTGAACGTGTGCGACATGATTAGAGCATATTCTGGACACATAGCCATGAGAGCTATACCGCTGGAGCCAGAGGTTTTCTCATATGGCATGCGTGTGCTCATGGCAGCATTACCAGGCCTCGCAGATAGAACTATGAGAACCCCTGATGAGCTTCTATTCAGACCGAGAATACCTATGCGTGAAGAGGAGGGACAAGTATTTCCCTTGATGATACATGCTGCAGCAGTACAAGGGAAAGTAGCATTGGTCTGGAAGAACAACCAGACTCAGAAGAAACAAGAGTGGAAGTGAGTCTCACATTTTGGGTAAAAATGATCAAAAGAGAAGTGCCTCAGAGAATGATGTTGGCGCTGATACGTCCAGAATACTTTGATGATGACATGGCCAAGGTGCCTGTCTCAGTATGGACTACAAGACTCTATGACGTAGGCCTCCTGATGGGGGAGGGAGAAGTAAAAATCAAACTGAAACCAGGAGCAATTTTACCAAGAGCGCGACAATATCCCATGTCCAGAAAGGCGGACAAAGGGATCACGAAGACAATTTATGCCATGATGGACCAGGGCATTTTAGTGGCATCAGAGTCACCATGTAATACAGTGATTCATCCTGTCAAGATATCAAAGGGAGATTCTTGGCGTTTAATCCAAGATTTAAGAGCATTAAACAATATTGTTGAAGACGAGTTCCCTTTAGTCCCTAACCCATCAACAATCCTATGTAATATACCCATTGAGGCAAAATATTTCACGGTGATTGACTTGAAAAATGCTTTTTTCTCAATCCCGTTGCACTGTGACTCACAAGATCTGATGTCATTTACGTTCAGACAAATGCGTCTGAAAAGTACGAGTTTGCCACAGGGGTACTGTGAGTCCACGTCCATTTTTAACAGAGTCCTACAGATGGACCTAAGCAATATTGCAGTAGAAAGTGTTGTCTTGCAGTATGTGGATGACATCTTAATCTGCAGCACTACAGAGGAGCAATGCAGACACGATTCTTTTCAGCTATTGACTATACTGGCTGAGAAAGGGTATAAGGTTGACAAGGAAAAACTACAATATTGCCAACAGGAGGTGCTATACATAGGCCAGCTGATCTCACATGAAGGCAAGAAGGTGAACCCAGAAAGGGCTGAAGCCATCCTGAACATGGCTAAGCCACACACGATAAAGCAAATGCAGAGCTTTCTAGGCCTGTGCAACTACGTTAGAGCATGGGTCTTCGATTACAATTCGTGTACCAAGCCCTTGCTCCAGGCACTCAAGAAGGCCCAGATGACAAAGGAAAAGATTGAATGGTCTGAAGCGATGGAAAAGGGGTTTGCAGGACTAAAGAGAGCGATTTGTACAGATCCTGTTCTAGGTATTCCTAATAATGCAGAGCAATTCTACCTGTTCTTGCACACAGATGGCAGCTTTACGACAGCAGTACTTGCTCAAAGAACCTCGTTGGGGTACAAGCCCCTAGCATACTACAGTGGGAACCTGGCCCCAGTGATGAGAGGCCACTTCCCATGCGAACAAAGTTTAGCTGCCGCAGCGTTCGCCATAGAAAAGGCAACAACCATTGTAATGGGTTACTCCATGATGTTATACGTCGAGAACTCATTATTCACCATTTTAGAGAAACCAAAGGGCACATTGACATCTCAGAGAGCTTCTGCATATGAAGTGATCATATCTAATCCAGCAACTAAAATAGTTTGATGTAAAACAGTAAACCCAGCAACGTTCATAACTGAGCTAGTCACTGAAGGAGAGCCAATGCACGACTGTGCAAACTATGAAGAATTATAAAATGAAATCCCCAGGGTGAAAGAAAATGCTGTGGTGGGAGGGGAGATTGGTTTTATTGACGGTTCTTCTAGAATCGACCAAGAAGATGGACAAAGATACATGGGTGTTGACATAATGAAACACGTAGCAAACAGAGAATTGTGGGTACTCGTCAGTGCACGAATACCATCTCATTGTTCAGCACAGGCTGCAGAATTATTGGCATTGATACTCGCCATTGAGAATCACGCAGACCAGGAAGTAACGGTGCACAGTGGCTCTGCCTTTGTGACGTCCACGGTGCATGCCGGACTAGCATGCTAGAAAAGACATGGCTACCCCCGAGCAGACGGCACACCAGTGCAGCACGCAGCCTTATTGGACAGGCTGATTAAGGCACTACAGCTCCCAGCTGGCATAGTGGTCATGAAATGCACCGCCCACACGAAAGGGACAGACTTTGTGTCACGCGGAAACCATGCAGCAGGTACAGAAGCCAAGCGTATTGCCTCCAAAAGTGACACTATCATGGAAGTGGAAGTGGCGTGCACCCATGAAAGGATGATGGTAGCACGAACCACAGAGAAGCCTATAGTAATCTGTGGCAGGCAAGACTAATGGAGCTTCAAGGGGAGGCACCGCAAGACGGAAAGAACCTAGGGAAACGTCGAGGGTGTTCTTTAAACCCCTCTAATGGATTGTGGTGGCAAGACAGCACTGGTAATCCAGTAATGCCTGTAGCCCTACTAAAAACAGCATTGGAACAGCTACACTACCCTGTACACATGTCAAAAGAAAATCTAGCAGCAACACTCGTGGAAGACTGGTTTATACCGAATTTAGCGGAGCATGTTGCATTCTTTATGGTGAACTGCATAATCTGTCAGCAATTTACCGCTGGGAACACATTAAAAGTAGTGATAGCGATCATCCCCCGGCCAAATGGGCCTTTTCAGCACTTGCATGTCGATTACGTCGACATGATTCAAGTATGTAACGGGTACAGGTACTTAATTGTAGTGGTGTGTCCATTCTCTAGGTGGATTGAGGTAGATCCATTTACACACCCAGACTCTAACTGTGCGGCCACATTTCTCGTGAGGGAAGTGCTCGCTATATGGGGGGGGGGTGTGAAGTCATGAGATCAGATAATGGCCCTCACTTTGTTAACGCAGTATTTGAGCAGATTAACTTGCTGCTTGGTATAAAGCACAAGTTCTCATCGGTGTATCACCCGGAAGGTAACGGGATTTGCGACAGGCTCAACGGCTTATTAAAGGAAAGGATAGTCAAGTTGAAGCTTACTCTTCAGAAGGGATGGCTGCACTGCCTTCCACTGGCATTGTATGTTCTTTGGAACCAACCAGGCTCCGACCATCATCTTACGCCTCACGAGATGGTCACAGGAAGGAGAATGAATACTCCCCTAACCCCTCGAGCCAGGGCTAGATGTGATGCCCAGCCAAGTAGAGAGGTCCTGGGATCCGAAATGCAGAAATACCTGAACTGCATGACATCCAGCCTTACTATAATTTCAGACCAGCTGCAGCGACGATGAAAAGGGTTCAGCTCAGCACAAACCACAGCAGGAGACACTGAAACAGACGCAGTTCAAGGTCTATGTGTTCCACTCATCTTCCCTGGAGATGCCGTGCTGGTGAAAAACCATACGAGGAAAAGGTGGGACGAGCCAAGATTCAATGGGCCTTTCATCGTTGAGTACTGAACTTTCGGCTGTAAGACTGCAGGGCAGGAGAGAATGGATTTTTCTCAATGACATTAACCCCTACATTGGAGAAAGCCCTCTAGCTGCACCCCACCGTGAAGAGACCATAGACAATGGAGAAGAACCTCAGCACATGCAGACGAGATCCATGACGAGGAAGAAAGACGCATGAGCAGCCAAGCAAATACAAGAAAGAACCTTTTGGCAAGTTGTGGCATAAATTGGACCTTTCCTCTAAGCAAAAGGGGGATAAGGACACAAAATGGACACTGTGCATCCCAGTTGCAGGATGAAGAAGAAAAGTGCACCTGTAAGCCACAACACGTTGTTGACACAAACTTTTGAACCAAGTCACACTTAAGCCTTGTTAAGGAAAAGAATATAACAATCTTTGTTCAAGGACTTTTGCTTTGAAAGCAGACACAGTATCCTGATCCATCCAGTTACAAGACTTTGGTTGGCAGCACTTATGGTGTCCCCCAGTAGAGACATCACAAAGGACGTG
Organism: Ambystoma mexicanum; assembly: GCF_040938575.1. NCBI lineage: Eukaryota > Metazoa > Chordata > Amphibia > Caudata > Ambystomatidae > Ambystoma > Ambystoma mexicanum. The sequence goes on along the minus strand of NC_090931.1, from coordinate 1,407,028,812 downwards.
CTAAACTACTTCCATTTAGTATTGGTATCATATCCGTCGCTGGTAGGAAGGGTCACCAGTGTCCCAAACTTTATCCAAGATCCTGCCAACAAGAAGGTAATCTGGCAATTACTTACCGTCATCACAGAAGCCTTCATTGGACTGCCTGAATACAGTGATAAGGACACCAATGCTTCCACCACAGGCGATTCTAGATGAACTTATCAATACACTTTTCTTTTGCATAATCGAAGAGTGCCCTGCTATTATCGGGAGAGCAACTGACACTCTGACCTTTGTTTGAGATCCATCAAACACTGAACTTTTGAGCCAGCTGTAGAACAAACTCAGCTATTTGGTCGCAGTCCACGCGTCAGGACAGTGCAAACATTGTTCCCAGCAAGACAAAAGCCTGTAATCCTGAACCCAGCAAGGCAGGACAAATGTCCCTGTCACCAGAAGACAGCAGGCTGGCCCATAATGTCCTATTTCGCCTATTGACTGACTTTCCAGAGATGGTGGGGAGACCTACTGAGGTTGACGTCCTCACATTCATCAGAGATCCAGCTAACGTTGCACGGATGGGAAAACTCCTCCATGGTATTATGCTGCAGGTGGAGCTGTCTAATTTCCAGAGAGACCATATGAGGAGATCGTGAAACTTTCCGCCGAGGGACAGATCGAGGGAACAGAATCAAGAACCCTAATTGTTGTATTTTGTTGACATTTTTCCCTTTTCCACACTGACCAGCATCCAGCATGTCCTCAGGACTGAAGCAGCTTTGGGGGGTGGACTGGGAACTCATCTACTTAGAGCATGCACAGTAAAAGTGACTCACTGAAGTGTTAGTGTAATCTATTTTTCCATAGTCTAGCAAAGGAACTGTATCCTGTATCAAGAGACACTCGTCACCCGCAAGAGGGGAACACTTGTGAAGCACCAGGCACTTTATGACACAAACTGTTCAAGAACAATATTGAATTGGGGAAAATAATAACATTGATATTGAAGTAAATGATCGAGATGGGGGCCCAGAACAGTAACTTGGTCCTCCCCCAAGCAGAGGGGAAACCTCGCTTCTCTGGAAGAAACTGCTGCTACCGTTCTTACCAAGCTATGATGTGCCTAGCATTGTGATTCTCGCTGTTGTATTGTCATTTACGATCAGAACTGCAGTTCTTATTGGTGCACGAAACATCCCAATTCCACTGCACCCACCATATGATGTACACATGAAACCCACAAAGATACCCAGAGCCTATATAGTAAATTCCAGTCCCGAAAAAATCTGATGGTCAGGTAAACGAACTGAAATTGAATGTAATTAGCAGTGAAACATACACACTTGAGGAAATGAATGAGAGAGAAAGCCGGAGACAGGGTTGGCACGAGAGGCATGAAAGTAAAGCACTGACATCCACACGCACACACACACTGAATGCACACGAACCAGGGCATGTGTCAATGACCACAGAACCTCAAACGAAAGCAACAGAGAAGATGCAACTGCGAACTGAGAAATCCTTCACATGTGATGATGAGAATAAACAAGACGAGGTAAGAGGAGAGTCAACAAAGGCAGCGTTGTCAGACTCCTTGCACAAACAGAAGTCGCCGCAGAAGGGCTCTCCGCAAGGACACAAATGTTAGTAAATCTTCTACTACCAAACATAACCCGAGTAAGGAAGCTAGAAGAGGAACTGGAGAACACAGCAACAGAAGCTATACCATCCAGCACGCACAGCCCAACACAAAGGACAAGCATCAGACCTACCATACAGCCATCTACTGGACCAGTGTCTGGCTGGATAGCATGGGCACTTGCACGCAGCAAAGAAAAGATGCATGAGGACCAGAAAAGAGCAGCCAGGCTTTTGTCTACTTGAATCGTGCAGATGAAGGAACCTGTGCCGTGGACCAGAATACCTGAGAGACTCCCAGTAAGAAAAAGCCACATAGATGCATTCAGGGATGTAGTTATAGCAAACTACAGGAAGACACTGAGAATCAAGAGAAGCCTACATGAAGATAATAACAAACTAAACGACTACCTGGACAGCACAGCACATCTAGGGAACAACATTTGGTACCAGCATATGAAAGAAGTTGGAAGGCGAACTTCAGAAGGAGAATGCTTAGTTTGTGTACTTCTACCATACAGCATGGGGAAATCTAAGATCTTCGTGACTGTAGAAATTGATGTCCCGGCAGCACACTGTCTGTCACATGTAGCAATGTGCAACACCAGATGCCAGTTCATGGGGAGGGATGCCTCATTGATATGGGCAACTGAAACAGCTTATCCCGATGAAGATGAATATGTTCAGGACATTAAGACGAGAAATAGAGCTCATACTAGAAATCACGTGATCAGGCATGAAAAGCCTGAGGTCAAAGGAGCAGGAATAAGATGGGAAATAAATCCGAGACTGAATGTCCAAGGAAAGACACCGGAAGAGGCTCGAATTTGGAAGAACAGAGACCAAATGCTGATTTGGGGAACACTGATTTCCCCCAATGGATGGGAAGAATGAGTGGTGATCTGCCGAGCATGGATGGTCCTTGGAGCCTTTAAGGAAGCAATAGAAAACTCACAGAGGTTGTGCAAACCTTTATGGCCAAGACTCGCAAGATTACTGACATGGGTCGAAGACAGAGGAGGACCCCTGCAAATATTGCCACTGGAAAGCTCGAAATTGTGCTTCAGGAATAATGGCACAAGGAAAATGGGAGAGAATCAGAACTGTAAACGAATTTTTGAAGCTCCAGGAATGACTCACGGAACAGCAGTAATAATGGATCATTACTGGGCATGTGGATCCAAAGCATACATCAGACTGCCAAAAGACTGGGGAGGTATATGCACAATAGTGAATGTCCACGTTCCAGCACTAGTGATCCCGAAAAGTGATCTGAATATTGACAGTTTCCCGAAAGCAGATGCTCACCTGAGGAAAAGGAGATCTGTGGAACTGATATCAAGAAGGAAGAGAGAAAATTACTTCTCTGCCAAATCAAAAGAAGCATTTCATGCAATCCCGTATGAACACAGGCTTTTCAGCCTCACCTCATCAGTGTTCACAATGATCTTCATGCCAAGAATCCAAGTTGGCGTAAAGACCAAATGTTTGCAGATAACCAGATGGGAGTTATTGCAGACCATCAACACTACCATAAAAGATTCAATGTGATTAAGGAAGAACTAAGAGCAATCTGGCTGATCTCTCCAGAACAGATATGTGCTTGACATGATCACAGCGATTGATGGAGGAGTTTGTGCAAAAACTGGAGAATCATGTTGCACATTTATACCTTTGCATGACGAGGAGAATGGAACCTTGACAAAGGCCATAGAGATGCTAACGAAGCTACAGAAACAAATGATCGACGAAACCGACGAAGTAGAGGATGACAGCTGGTTTGGAACACTATTCTCGTGGGTCCCACAATGGATGGCAGACATATTCAAGTTTCTGGGAGCTCTGCTATTGATGATACTATTAGGATTTTGTGTTATCAAAATAAAAATCTCGCAATGCCAGAAGACTGCAAAAAAAGCCTTAGGGATGAAGATCATGATTGATGTCAAACCAGGTTGGAAGCCCAGAGACCTGACTGATGAAGAAATAAGAGACTTTGTGAAGGTCAGCGGATTTGCACCAGAAGGAACAAAGTTCTTGCATCCCAGGAAACATAGCAATTATGAAGAAAAATTGATCTATTGTAGCCCAAATGGACAATGTCAACTAATGACATGGAATAAGGACGAACATGTGAAAACAGCAGGGAACTTAAAAGGAGTGATACAAATTTGGACTCCAAAGAGACACTCTTACACACCATCGTGTACAAAACCAGAGGATGAAGAAATGGATACAGAAGAGCCAAGTAAGACGAATCAAAAATAGGAAGCAGAAATGGTCGATAAACTGACCAGAGGGGGGACTCTAGAGGAGGTCCCAGATATGACCTGCACTCCAGTCACCCATTTTGAAATACCAGGAACATGCACACTGAGACCTGTGACGTATGAGAAGCAATTGAACCAACAGAGAGCAGCATTGGGGCTCTGCCCAATGCCCATCAGAAGAGCAATACCTATTGAAGTGCCTATAACAAGACAACAATGGGCAGTGCGGTACCCATTGAGACAATCGTACCAGCAGCTGACACGAAATGAAGACTACTTACAAATGGTCCTAGAAGAAACTCGAAAGGCCTTAATGGAAGACGAACAAAGACATCACAAGGGCCCAGACAAAACGTACAGATGAAGAACGACAATCAAAGTATGTCACACAGAGACGAAAACACCATGGATAAGAGAATCACAGACATGGAAAGAGATGATGTCGAAATATAAATAAATGCAATTGTAAAGCAGAATAGAAGTCTTTAACCAGCTAAACGCCTGTACATAGGCTTGTAATGCAAGAAGCTAAGAAAACAGGACTGTTCGTTTTTCTTAGTAGAAGAATAGAGCGACAAGCGTCAACTATATATCTACCTCACCGAAGCACGTTATATAAGTGCAAAGCCACTTTATACAAAAGCAGAATTAAGCCCAGGATGGTAGGGAACAAACAGGCCAGGATTCGTATACCAGCACAAAGCCAGACGAAAGAGCGGAATCGAACCTTAACAGGAAACAGCTCATGCCTGGGAATTCAAGGTCAATCCAAGGAAGGGAGGAGAGCGGCAACTTTGAAGAATTGAAACTTAAGAGCATAGCAGCCTGCCCAGTGAAGGTCGAAATAAGGAGGCCCTGGCAGGGGGTGAGGCCGAATAAAGAATCAAATACGCAAATAGAAGGAAATTGAAGTAGATTCACAGTTTACTAACATGTGACCAGTCAGACGCGGAGAGGTACCCACGTCTGATGTCATCCAAAACCAGAGGATGCCATAACTTCTCCTGATAAGAAGCTACTGTTCGAGGCCATCCTCAGCCAACTAATTGACACATAGTCCTAAAGGTACTGATAAATGGAAGGGAGGCAGGGTGAATCTTGGGGCAAACAGCATCTGGGTGAACATTCTGCCTGCTGCTAATGAAAGTGGAGATTTATGCTCAGGGGTGTAACCAACCCAATCACAATGGACCAAATAATCTAGGGTCCTATAGCTAGTATAACCAATGAGACGTCGGTCTAGTAGTGACGTTTGCATGAGTGATGTTAGAGGGATGGGCATAGGCGCCCATTCGATAAGAGTTATCCAATCCTAACACTCCGTTACCATATACAGATATAGCACCTATACTTAAGTTAGCTTTTTTAACCAATAGAGTTGCATGACAAACTGTTGAGTGTCACACGTCAATGATGACGAGAAGTCACTATAATTATTGTTGTCTGAATGAAGAATTTGGGAGTTCAAGCGAGACGGGCGATTGCATCACTGTTGATTTCAATGTTTCCCCGTTTTTTGTACTTGTCATTAAATGGACTTCCCTTTGCCAAACCATTGAGTTGTCCTTGTTGAGTGGTGTTGGAGTAAGAGAGTCCCGCACCCCAGCCACCTCACGGTGCTGCTATCTCGTCTTAAGGTACTCGAGTTCTGATTCCATGGGCCCGTCAGAGGTCGCTCCGCCCTCTTGTACAAAAACCTAAAAATCTCAAATAAAAAAATTAAAAACATTACTACTAAATACTCAATAGATTCTTAACTTCATTACTAACATTCTTTGAAATTACTGATAAATTCCTACGGGATAGAAGGGTGTATGGCCTACACCGAAGGCAATTCAGCCTAGGTCTTTTCTCCTTTGTCCATAATTTTGTGCCTCAACACGGTGGCACATATTAGTGGGCTGCACCCCGAAAGTTAACTAAGCGAGGAACGGCTAAGATTTACTTAGTACCAACAAACTACCTCAACCAAGCAGTGCCTGCTCACTTCTCAGTCTCTTCTCAATCTCAGTTTTGTTCCCATTAAGGCTCAGTCCATTGGCTGCCATCCAAGCTTGGATGGTGGAATAGATCCTAGTAAGGGCTGTGTTGTCTTGGTCGTACAAACCTGAGAGTGGCAGGACTACCTGCGTATCATCAGCATAGTTAGTGTACGCTATGCCGAAGGAGTCTAGTTTATCAAAGAGAGGTTTGGTGAACAAGTTGTAGAGGGTGGGGGCTGTGCAGGAGCCTTGTGGGACTCCACAGTGAATGGTAGATGGTTCTGCGTTGGCTTGGTCAGAGAAGACCTTCATGGCTCTTCCTTCCAGGAAGGATGTGATCCACAAGGAACAGTGTGGAGAAGTGGCTGCCTGAGTGAGGTGTGTGTGAGGGTTTTGTGATCAACAAGATCGAAGGCGCCCGAGAGGTCCAAGGGTAAGAGGAGAGCCAGTTTGCCTTTGTCCATGATTGTAGTTATTTGATTTTTAAGGTCCAGGAGGGCGGTTTCTGTACCGCGGCCTTTACGGAATCCTGATTGCCTTTTAGGAAAGATGGCGTTTGTTTCCAAGAAATGTTGGATCTGATTATGGGCTGCTTTATCTAAGATTTTGAGGAGGAATGGGACGGTGGAGATGGGTCCGTAGTTGTTGAGGGTTGAAGGATCTAGAGTGTTTTATTTTTAGAAGCGGGTGTACCCATGCTTCTTTGAGGCTGGAGGGGAGAATGCTTGTCGAAAAAGAGGCATTAATGAATGCCTTGAGTAGTGGAGCTAAGGAGTCAGCACATTCTTTGATGATGGCCGGAGGACAGATGTCTCCTTTGCAAGTGGATGGCTTGAGGTGTTGGAGGAGTTTGTGGACTTCTGTTTCTGTGACATCGCGGAAAGAGAAGAGTGGAATCACGGAGAGATGGGAGGGGGACTTGGCAGGAAAGGTTGGTCAGGCTTAGGTAGGGCTTTGAATTCAGCTTGTATTTTATCTTGGATAAGTGAATTGTTTTTGAGCAATGCTGCCTGAATGCTTGATCACCAGGCTTTTTCTTTAATTATCTCATTGGGGCGGGTAGAGGGTGTAATGAGGTCTCTGGAGACAGTGAACATTTCTTTGGATTGTGAGTTAGCCATAGAGATTTGTGATTAAGCGATATAAAGAGGGACATATAGCTTGTAGGTGTTATTTGATTATTTACCCTCTGACTGCACATGGCCATTGTAATCTCTACGGCCATTCCCACCAACTTTATACACCTCACCATCAAAAACATCCTCCTGGGATCTCCTTGAGCTAGCTTTGTCAATTAGTAACATCAAACTGTGTGTTCAAAGTACTTGCCAGTGTTATTTCAACGCAATCTTCTGAGAGTTAATGGCTAAATTTGAGCTGTAATTGTGCCAACTGTAGTAATATAAATGTCCTAACCAATTGTGCATACAGTTACTTGATTGATAAGCAGTATGTGTCCCCTTCAATATACTTCTGTTAAAAACAAGCATTGGCAAAGCCACCAGTTTTGGCTTGTGTGTAGGCATTTTCTAGACACTGTGGGCCCGATTCATGGAAATGTGGCAAGAAATCCTGCAAGGGCAGCAAGCTGAGAAAGACACTGCACGAGCCTCCATGCCTGTTTAAAAATGCATTCCCTGTGTATTCATGGAATTCACTGGGCAAAGTAACCGTATTCGCAAGCCGTACCCCCCAAAATGCCCCTGGCACGCCACCACACAAAGCAAAAACAACCAGCACAACTACCATTGCGTGCTCCCCCGGGTGCGAATATACACACCTTTCAAACAGTGAGTGGGGTCCCCCGCAAGCAGGCCTGCATCTTGGGGACCCTTCACAGGGTCCCCTGTAACTGTTGCTGGCACCCCAACAAAATGCGTATGAAAAATCATAACTCTGTAATTACTTGGGACATCTGCATGTAAACCCCCACAAGCTGCTCCTGCACCCTGATATACTACATCCACGCAGCCCTCAATCCAATCGGAACCCCGACTTCATGCACACAGCGCATAATCCTCCTTGCAATCTTACCATCGCGCAGTGATTCCACGCACAATTGTCTGTATGCCTGCCTTCGGGTGGCACTGAGTATGAAGATCTTGGGTTGCCAATTCCCCGCCGAGAGTTTGTGTGGTCGAATCAATGAATACGTCTCGTGCCATGCAAATGTGGGTGTACGATGGACTGCCTGCAGATCATCCCTCATAACGCCCACTTTTTCACATGTTCTTACCTATTTTCCATGTACTGCCCCCTACTCTGCCCTCTGTGAAGGCCTCACCCACGGTCAGCGTGGTGCCTCACGCAAGGCTCTCGATGGCTCACAGAGATGCGCTGAGCCTGTGTGAACTCCACGCAAGTCCTGGAAAAGTACTACACATTTGAATCCATGAATTGATGAACACAGATTTGCAGGCAGTTTGGCACGCAAGTACCCTATATTCTGCGCAAATAATTTCATGAATGTGCCCAGGTACTCACCCCATGTTGCTGCTAACCTTAGTTAGTACTATTACAGCCATGCCTGGTAAATGCCTATCCCATACCTACATAAAAGACATGTTTATTTATTTATTTATTGCATATTTTTATGGCGCCTATACACAAGTGTTTCCAGGCACCACAAGACAAAATGGGGGGCATAAAGGAAGAACAACAAAAACGATTATATTGGACATGTGACAATCCTACTGTGCAAGTGTATGACAAAAGGTAAGTGCAGGGTGGAGAGGTGCAGGAGAGGGGTACTCCAAGGGAGGGGGTGGACAAGTGCTGGGCTTGCCAAGATGGCAAGTGCCATGGGAAGAGGGGGGAAAGGCGGATGAGTGCAGTAGACAGGGAGGACCAGGTTGGGCTGGTCTGGGTAAGGGGGCCCGAGGGCAAGTGCTGGAAGGGATAGTGGGGGGGACTGGTAAGGGGGGTGGTCTGGCCCCAGTATGACTCTGAAAGGACCAGGCTGCAGTCGCAGCAGCAGAAGGGGAATTTGCACGTGAGGGGAGAGGGAAGGAAGAGGAGAAAAGGAAAGTCTCGAGAAGGTTCCAGAACTTAAGAAGATCTGGCTCAAGTCTGAGGGGGGCCATTCCAGAGGGAAGAACCAGCAGAGGAAAGGGATCTACCTTCCACTCACTGTTTGGAGAATCGTTTGATATCTAGAGAGTTGGAGCCATATGGACTAAGGGGTCTGGCCAGGAGGTATTTAGGGAGGGAACGCTGGATGTAGTGAGGTTGCAGGCCCCAGACTGCCTTGCAGATGATGCAAAGGGTCTTGATTTTTATCCTAGCAGACAATGGGAAACAGTGGGGAGTATTTAGGGCTGAAGAGATGCAGTCCCTGGGGTTGAAGCCAAGGATAAGTCTTGCAGTCCTATTCTGGATTAGTTGAAGGAGGTGAAAGTAGGATTGATTGATATTTTTTTTTATTTCTATTGCGCTCATACACAAGTGTTTACACAAGAGGCAGATTGAGGAAGAGGCTGTGGCAGTAGTCCAGCCTAGAGAGAACCAAGGCTCTGGAGACGTTGAGCTTCTAAGGGAAGGTGAGGAAAGGTAGAATGCCCCTGAGGAGGTGTAGCTGAAACTTGGACTTCTTGGCAAGGTCTGTAATTTGTAGAGAGAAAGAGAGAGATGATTTAAAGGGGATCCCAAGGTTTTTTTGCCTCACAGGTGGGTGAGGAGAGAGGGCCCAGGAAGTCTGGCCAGAGAGTGTGGGGTGGAGGGGCAAGGAGAAGGCATCCCGATGAGGAGGATCTCAGTCTGACTGGCTTTAAGCCAGAGATCATTGGCAGGGCACCATGCCTGAATAGCTGTCAGGCAGTCAGGTGTGAGTGGGAGGCAGAGGAGGTAGAGAATGGCAGCTTGAATGAGAGCTGTGTGTCATCTGTATAACACTGGACATTAGAGGAGAAGGTAGAGATCAGGTGGGCCAAAGGGGCCAGGTAGATGTAGAGCCATGGAGATAGGATAGAGCCCTGAGGGATGCCACAGGTGGGGAGTGAGCTGGAGGAAAGAAAAGGTCTGAATTGCACGTGGGAGGGTCTGTTAGAAAGCAAGGAGATAAGCCACGCCAGTGCCCTGTCCGTGATGCCTAGGGTATCATGGAAACGGTTTATGAGAATGGGGGTGTTGACTGTATCAAAGGCAGAAGAGAGATCGAGGAGGATCAGAACAGAGGCAGTGTTTGAGTCCAGATTGGAGAGTAGATCTTCACGGGTGTTCAGGAGAGCAGTTTCAGTGGATCTGGATGACCTAAAGTGAACTGATGGTCATGGAGGCAGTCAGGCACTTCAGTACATTGGGCCAGTTGGGGGATGGCCAGCTTCTCCATGAGTTTGCCCAAGAAAGGGGTAATAGAGATAGGGCGATAGTTGGCCAAGCAAGAAGGATCAGCGGACAACTTATTTAGAAGAGTGTGCCCAAGAGAGTGCTTAAGAGGTTGTGGGGAGGAGCCAGTGGCAGCAAAGGAGTGGTTGCAGATGTCAGCCAAGGCTTGGGCTAGAGAGGCAATGTTGTCCTTGATGGTTCTGGAGGAGCAGGGGCGTACCTGTTTGGAGGAGACTTGGATAGAGTGGACAACTCTAGAGATCTCATCTGGTGGAATATTAATTTTGGTTAGAGAAATGTGTTACAACGCAAAATGTGGAGACTCACAAAAGCAAACGAATATGTGGGGGCAGTGAGGCAGCAGTGTCCGGTGGCTAGCATTATTCGACACTCCTCCTGTCTAGTATTTTTTGGCGTCGAGAGAAAAAGCAACCTTCAATATCTAAGCTCAGGAGCCAGGTTAGTAGGGATGGTTAGCGTTTTTATGAAGGTTTTGTTGTGGCTTGTTTACAGCAGATGGAGATGGTGGTTATTTTCCTGGGGGTATCAAGACAAAGACATGGGCGATGTAAAACTTTCCTTTTTTGGGACCACGCTTCTTTTGGACAGCTTACATGAACAAAAACTCCATGGTAAGAACATTTGTGGTGGGGAACACTGAAACCTCATGGGGGTAAAGGGGTGATGGTCCTGTGAAAATTGGCAGGTTTTGTTAAGGGAGATACATTTTGACAATCTAGCAAGTGTGGTTGGCCCGCTATGCCCCATTGTCGCTATATTAACTTATGGACTGATAGTTTTCCACGAGAGGGACAATTTTGTCTAAAAATAAAAATAGCGTCTGCAAGGACCAGTGGGTCCCTCCGGAATCCAGTCAAAATATCTGAAACAAAACAGAGTGGTAAATTCCAGAGTGGAAAAAAACATTGAAAAACACTGCAACCATTAATTAATAAATAAAGGGTAGTGGGTTAAAGGGGTTAATATGGGTCAGGATAAGGTTGGGGTGGTGTTTTGAGGATTAAGAAACAGGTGGGTTAGGGGGTAGCCCCCAAATAAAAAAAATTAAAAATCTGTGTTTTTCAGTATTTTTTCCACAATGAAATTTACCCCTCTGTAATTTTGGTCGGTAAAATCACATATAACTGTCACTCCCTGGATCATGATCATGTGCTGAGAAGCAGCATGAAGAGTAAAGGGTATATAAAGCTTCTATGTCTAAGCCTGTGCATACCCAATAATGATCGCTGGTGCTTTGGTTGATTGTCCCTGGACAGTGCCGGATTAACCATTAGGCCAAGTCGGCACCGGCCTATGGGCCCCACTCCTTTTTTATGGGCCCCATGACAATGGATCAAAATAAAGCAGAGCAGAAAATTACAAATGTATTAGGATATCATTTGAGAGGGGGGGGGGGGCTACAACATTTCGTCTGCCTAGGAGCCTCCATAGGGTTTAATCCAGCACTGCACCAGGATATCAGCAATCAGACTAGTCCTGCTTCTGAAATCCTTATAAAGTGTCTTCATGTCATGGAGTATGTTGGGGAAGTCTTGGCTTCATATTGCTCTCTTTCTATGTGCTTCTACTCATCTGCCGAGATGGTTCTCCCTTGCTCCGGAATACCGCCCTGGTGGGGGTATTGCTGTAGCTGTATTTAGAACATTAGGGGATCTGCGGTCCACCACCTTAAAATGCCAGGTCTGTCAACCATTCAGTATTTCTCCATCAGCTGTTGAAACATCAGCAGTTGGAACTCGACCCATAACTTGAGCAGGTTTTTGCTCGCTCAAATATATAGAGGGTTTTTGAGGACCACGGTTGGAACTCATCAACTCCAAAACTATATGGGCCCTGTAGAGGAGGAGCCAAGTACCTCTACCGGAAGTTCTGCCCCAATGTTGCCTATATGTTGGGAACCAGAGGTTGTGACATCCATAGTATCAGTGAGGGTGCCCATATCGCAAACAACCTTCGAGACACGTTATCCATTGAGAAAACCCATTATGCATGCACGAAGAAATAACAGTCTTCTGGAAGAAGACCCAGAAGTGTGAAAATAAACAAGAAGAGAAGATTGGTGACGTCATACGAAGTAGAATGATGCACCCAGATGAGATGTCAATAAAGAAGAATATAGACATTATGGAGAATCGGAGGACAAAGTATCAAAGTAAAGCAACATTTTCGGGATCTAAATGAAAATTGCTCGTCCGAAGAAGCACTGAAGAAAATGCAAAGTCATTTACAATTGTACAGATGCAGTAACGCAAGTGGACCAAGTAATCATGAGGCTAGCTATGTAATAAATAGACTACAGGCGATGTGCCAATGTATATTCATAGGAATGTATAGAATCTGAATGTTCCACAACGCACGTTAGCAAACTTTAACCCTGTGAATGGAAATGGAAAAACACTAGGAGTGCCAAAAGTTCATCATTTAATAGTATTTCATGCAATGAAAGAGCTCAACACGTGGTCTACAGTCACATGGTCAGATGAAAATAGACTTTGGGTCGAGCTACACTGAAACCAAAAGATAAGGCCATGCCTCTACTCCCATTTATTCTAAGGCACGAATAACTTCTACAAGGCCAAGTTCAAAGCATGAATTGAATGGCAGACCAGAGGAGTGATGATGCATGTGGGCTAAATGGGCGGGGAGGCGCATCTAGGCCGACCCCTCTGGCACCTGGGGTACCAGCTTGCATGCTGCTACAGAGTGGAATAATCCAGAAGGAAACAAGCGTGCCAACCAATTGTAGAGGGCCACGTAGCACAGAGCCTTATAGTTTGAGAAGCCAATAGGGTGTTGTGTATTAATATGACACGGTGATGACTTGCACTTGGGATGGGCTTAGTTGGCCACCTGATCTTAGAGATCCTATCACAACCCCAGCTGTATAGAACGTATTTGTATTTTGTATTTGTAATTATTGAGTTTTATATAGCGCTTTTAACCAAAGCGCTTTACAGAGAACAATATGCAAAACACAAAATAAGCAATGTACGTCAATGTTTAGAACCAGTAAGTAGCAAAGAACACATTGCAGAAAACAATCTACAAAGAACAGTCAGTAATACCTAAAATAAGCATTGTGGATCGATGTTCTGAATCAGCCGTTAACAGTCAAACAGGTGACTGAAGTAGGTGCACTTTTAAAGAGCAGAAGGAGGAATAGGAAGTGATGGAGCAGAGAGAGAGAGGGAGAAGGTTCCGGTGAAGAGGAGCAAGAATTTGGAAGGATCGAAAGCGTGATTGTGCACAAGGAGCGTGTGGTACAGTAAGCCGGAAGTGATCAGCCGAGCGAAGAGACCGGGAGGGAGAAAAGAAGGAGAGGAGAGATGCAGAGACCGCAGAGAGATTTGAAGACATGACAAAGGCAGTTGTACTTGAGTTGAGAATGAAAAGAGAGCCATCCCAGTGAGTAAGGGATGAAGAGATTGAGTCCCGATGGGAAAGAAGACAGAGAGAATGGATGGAAGAATGGTAGATTGATTTCAGAGGCGCTAGACGTGAGGAAGGAAGACCAAAGAAGAAACAAAGAAATAGAAAAATCGAGAGAAGATTAATGAAGACACTAGAAGTTTAGTGGCGTGAAATGTAAGAAAAGGGCAAATTTTGTTTTATACAGATGAAAACGACAAGCATGGGAAGTATGAGAGATGTGATGAGCAAAGGAGAGATTAGTGTCAAAGTGGAGACCAAGATTGCGGGCGGACAGGGAGATAGATAGAGAGATGGGAGGTGGGAAAAAAATGGAACGAGGAAGACATTAGCGGGAAAAAATAGAACTTCTGTTTTCCCTAGAAAACGTATACCTAGATGTTCCCTAAGGCCAATCACGCCCCCTAGTAGGTTTTCTCAGTTTCCCACATAGGATGACGTCAAGTATGACAGATTTTTAGTATAAGAATGCTGTTTTTTCAGAAATGCGTTTGGAGCTTATGCTGTGCGACCTGCGTTGATGTCCTTTGTAACTTCCTGTTTTAGATCATTGTTGATAAAGCAGCACAGTGTTTTGCCAACTTCCTGGGTCGGTCTTATCATTGATGTATGAGTAAGTTCTGCATCCCCACCCATCTCTAGTACTGCTACCTCGCCTGGAAGGGCCCCAGGTCTAAGGGTTAAGTCCCCTGGGATTTGGGGTGGAGTCAGATGGGACACAATCCACAATCAGTTGATGGCCCAAGAAGCCTTCCCAATAGGGAAAGTGGGGCACTTATGTCCCCTTCTACCCATCTGTGTCATTCCCCACCTGGGGCTCCACCTGGGCACTGCAATGAAATGGAAACAGCGATTTGCAAGACATGACAATTGCCCAATTTAGTGCTGGATGGGTTCAGACTGATCTTTCCTGCAGTCCCTTCCCACCCTGGCCAAAAACATTTCTGCCAGCTGTGGGAGATCTTTTTACTGCCCCCCTGATCCCTGTGGATTTCAGACCTGGCACCATTTTAGCGGCTTGGTGAGAAGTGTTAAGTGCCATTATGGGAATTTTCAATCTGAGGCGGGAGACAACAGATACTTTAATTAGTGCCCCCCAGTCAAGATGGAGGCAGCATGCGTGAGAAAAGGGGCCAAGCTGCTGCGTTCTGCACCGAGTGGACGGCGAGCCCAACATGCAGTGCCCTCCTGGCGTTCAGGAAATCCACCGACTCACACTTTACTCCTGAAATTCACACAATATGTGGTCAAATACAGCAGTCGATTTTACTTTGACTAATTGTTAAAAATACTTAGTTTCTTATACTTTTGCCATTACTTTTGCTTATAGAGCAAATAACCCCGGCTGCCACTTAATACTTAACTTTTCCCCTGGAAACTAACGTTGGGGGCTCTAGAGGTTGAACCATTCTAGATTCCTTTACCTCATGTACAGAAGTTATTAATGACTTCAAGATGCCATGTCAGGATGTAATGAAAAGGCCATGGAATTGAGACTTCAAAGGCGCGCTATCTGCATTTATTATCGACTAACTGCAGCAAACAGAAGCAGAACTAATTGCATTTCGTTGCGAGTAATGTCATTTTCAAGATCTAGGCCAACTGTTGTAGGCATGAATACATTTCATGTGCAAAAATAGATGAAACAGGCGCATTCCTTTGTAGAGTCTCGGTCCCAGATAGAGATAATACGGATTTGGGTCCTTGATATTTTATTAGGGCTCTGACAGTTAAACCATGCAGAAGTTTGTGCAGAAGTTTAGCAAAACTTCTCAATGCCATGTTGCTTAAGGAGGACATAAAATATATTCTGTGGCTGTTCAGAAATATGTGTAGATAGTTCCCCAGGGACGTTTGTACATGGGGGCTGGGTATGTGCACCTTCAGTTTTAGGGACCGGCCTTTCTTCTGAGACCCTCTTTTTCTAAGATTCTACCTTTAATTGACCCGCACTCCTGGTTTTGTAAATGGAAAGTAGCGATCATGTAATGTCTGCTACACACCCAAGCTCTGAAGCTATGAGCATATATGGTTCATGGTTACAAAAACCTTCATATCAGGGTGAGCTGTTGTGAAAAATTAAATAACCACCAAGCCCAGTATGCATTTTGTGCTTAGTGATTAAAGGATACAACCCCTTTATCACAGACAGATTTGGGAAATATAAGGATCAGTATTTATTCTAAGTTCCAAAAATGCTCTTTAATTTTATGCAAAGCAGCCGGAAATCTTCCTTGGTGATATTTGCCCCCCCCCCCCGCTCATCATAGGGATGTTCCAAAAGACTACAATTGGAGAGTATCGGTCTGCCTCCCTAGCAACAATCATTTTCAAATGGGTGTTGTTTGATTGAAAGAGCTTATGTCGAATGAGAGGTGATATGAATGTGGACATTTTAGAAGCATATTTTGAGAGGGCCTCTGTTTTTCTGTTCTGTTTGAGCATGACTCACCAATGAATTTTACTTAAACTGCTTTCATGTATTTGTTTTTGTTAGCCAGTTCTGGTTTTCATAGCTTCTTTCATCGAGACTACATGCCAGTTTGACCATCAGAAAATTGAAAGTAAGTGACACAGTTTTTGACTCTGCAGCCTGGCCCTCTGGTCCATTGCAAGGTCTGTCAGAACCCGGCACCACTCACAGAGCTTATCCACCCACCCTCCTCCCCCTCCCAGCATGCTCAGTGCTACCTCAGTGCGACTCTAACATTTCCACAGGACACACAGGGTGTCATTGTTGCTCTCATTCTTCTTTTAATCATCAGTAACACAGCACCACCCTCCTTCAAGGTATCTGCAGTCAGAACAAGCTGAGTTACCTCTAGAAAGCACATACCCGGAAACACAGGGATATAGAGACATATACTGTATGTGTGTGTGTGAGAGAGAGACAGAGAGAGAGAGACAGAGAGAGAGAGAAGAGGGAGACAGAGACATAGAACATTCGAGAGAGGGAGGACAGAGAGGGAAAGAGAGAAATTGGTGTGTGGAATAATGGATAGCTAGCAATCTTATAATGATATGTGTATGACACTAAAATGTACTGATTATGGAGTGACAATAGGATTTGGGTATTTTTATTGTTCAGCAATTTAATAAGAAACCAGAATTTGGTCAGGTATCCTCATTTTGTGTCATAAAACACTGTCCTCTAAATGAAACACTTTGTAACTTTTATTCAGCTTCTATAGATAGGCAGATTTTCTTTAAAAAGCCCACAGTTTCCTGGTTGGTGTTGTTGCATGTTTGCCAATGCAACCGTGGTGTTTGTAGGTGGGTATAGGATGATGAACCAAGAGCCCTCGTATAGATTTCTTTTTTTCTTTGTTTTATTTTTATCCTCATGTAAATCACAGTTTGTCATTTGTTTTGTTTATATCCTTGCAAAACATTCTTTCTCCAGCCTTTATGCCTTACTTTGCCATGTTGTATGATTTTAGGTTAAGTGATACTATGTTAGGTGACACAAAGCTATTGCAGAAGTTCTGGGCCCACAGTGTCTGTTCAGTTGCCCAGGGCCTCCCTTCTGACTGCCCATTGATCCCTCAAAGACACTCCAACTGTAGTGTCACTCAGTTTTATGTGAGATTATGGTAAACTGCAAATGGACACCCACCATGCACAAGCAATGGACACAACCACTATTGCAATCGTTTGTCTACCCCCACTTCAGAGATTTTGGTGTAATTGTAGCCAGGGCAAACAATATAAAGGTAGCTTGTTCCTCTCAAAATATCACCTCTCCTTAAGTATTACAGATTATTTTTTGATGTGCAAAGGTTGTGCACATGATGCATTCCTTTGTCAAATGATGACTACAAGCAGATGGGTTTAGTACACAGCTAATTCTGAGGGTGTACACATCTTGAACTTATTTAGACAGGTTGTAAAAGTATTGAAATTATTAAGATGTGTAGGGCAGTTTAAGGTGGGATCTGCAACCTTTGGCTCTTGAGATGTTTTGAAGCACAAACACCATCAACCCTTGCTAGCATAATAAGTGGTGAGGGGTCCTGGGAGTCATAGACCAACATATCCAGAGATTCACAGTTTGCAGCCCTTTGGTTTAAGGAGATCTCCCATTCTTTCAATGTCAGTTGTGAAATAACTGACTGTCTTCATACTCATAAAAAGAAAAGAATATATCTGTTTAAAAATGTTTGTTTGCATGTGTGTTTGCGTGAATGTGTTTGTGTGTATATATGTATGTAAGCATTTGGGTGCGTATGTGTTAGGGGTAAAGATGCAGTTTGTAGCTACCATGGGCTACATAATGCACAGTTCGGGTGAATGGTGCTATATATTGAGACAGACTGCAGGATTTTATGTAGCCACTAGCATGAAAGTTGGGCAGTGGGGCATATATTGATTAGAGAGGCCTTTTGTGGGCCATGGAAGCATGAACATGTGTTTCACAGGGGCAATGCTGGCATGTATTTATTCATGACCAGCCTAATTACTTTCTTTGGACACAAAAAGCCTGAAGGGGGACGCACCTCACAATCTGGATTGGGCAAAAGCTGCTTGAAAGTGGGGCAATGCTGGTATTTATTTTTGAGAGGGCTCCTGGCTTTCTTTTATGGACAGCCACCATCAAGACTTGTTACAACATGTTCCTGTGTTCTGTTGGAGTGTTTCCTGTGTTGACCTGCGGAATGGAGTGTAAATCCTACATTGGTTGCCAAATTGTCTGATTTTTCTCTGTGAAATGCACAGTTGCAGCTAAATATTGTGTAAAGTTTTGATGGAGAAGAACCGGTCAAAACCTTCCTGTGTTAGGTTTAGGTGTGCATACTTGGTTAAATTTGGGAGCACCTTTACACCCCTCCATTTTTCAAATTCACCAGCTGCCACTTCGCGAGGCTACAGTGGAATCATCGGGTTGGGTCATGGAAGCTCAAGCAGATGGTTAGGTAGCTCCGGGTACCTTCTTTCACCACACATTGGGAGAGCCTGACTTCCACCATCAAAAGAAAAACAGGACTTCTTCCAATATTCACTCCTACACCCCCCACCGCACCCCTGCCACAATCAGGTCTTTCCACGCTGCAGAAATCCCCTGTTTCAAACTATAATTTAGAAAGATATTAGCGTTTTAAAAATGTTGTTGGGTTTAGAAAATAATAATAGCATTTCAAAATTAGGAAAACTACTCCAGTGCGAAGCATCACACCGAGTGTTGATCTAGTTATTAGAAGAACCAATCCACATTGTGCTTATTTCTTGTGTTCTGTAAGATATGTTTTATATGTTTTTTATTGAGTTTTATGTAACGTGATCATTTTATGAGTGTCAATTTCTATATGTTTAATGAAAACGTTTTAATGTTAATGTATGAATTTTGGGTATTAGATATACTATCTGTCATTTTTTCTGTTGTGGTTCAGACACCTGTTAATACATCTTCTTTTTGTATAATATAGAAATTGTATTTAGCAACTCCTAAATAAGTTTTATGTCTTTTTTTTTTTTCAACGTCAGACATAATTGATTAAAATATATGGGATCATATGCAACGTTTTATCAGACACTTCCAAACGTGTTCTAAAACACAAACAATGCTTGAAATGCTAGCTTTAACGTTTTAGCAAATTATGCCATCTTGTTAAAAACTAAAAAGAATTATCAAAATGAGTAACTATCCAGTGTAACATTTCTTAAAACAATATTTAAACTGTATCTGTGTTTTATATAAGTGCCTGGCTATTATGCAAGTCTATGCAAAAAGGACGAGCATACTCCTCCTTGGCACTTAAGGGGTTAAAGCTGCTAAATTACTACTATAACTCTTGGTAAGCTATTCTTGCATGTGTGGGCACATGACACTCTCAGAAATTATCCAGCTTCAGTGCACAGTGATACCAGTAAGATAGTCCAGTGGGTTGAGTAACTGCTGCAGAAATGTATGTAACCGAAAGAAAACCCTTAGACCCATGGCAGTTCGAACGCTATATTGTAAACATCTAAGGTCTTTAAATAGAGTTGAGCAGCGCCTAGAGACAGTTTAATTGTAGTTGAGTGCTTTAGGAAGGGTGAACATTCGTATTACGTTCTCTTGTTTACAGTAGTTGGATTGCCCTTTGTGAACATCATTTGCTCCCTGGGTCTCAACCTTGCCACTGTTCGGTAAAATGATGGGTTCTCATCCGTAGTGTACAATCCACAGATTCAGGTGTCCTCTTCCGAAGCAAGTAAAATAGCAACAAGCAATGCTGCATTTCTGTAATCGTATCTTTTTACATTGATTTCATTTTAAAATATTGGGTTTGATATAGGGCCCGATTCATGGAAATTTGAGCATGGAAAATCAAGGATTTGCCTGCCAATCTGCGTGCAAATCCATGTTCAGCGATTCCAGGAAACAGATGCGTGGGACATGCGACAATTCCGTGCAGGCCCAGCACGTCTCTGCGAAGGAACGAGCACTTTGCACGAGACACCAGGCAGAGCGTGGGTGACGACTGTGCAGAGGGCGTAATAAGGGGCGCAACTCAGAAAATGAGGAAGAACAAGGGAAAAAGGTGTGCATTTTGAGGGATGTGCAACGGCAGTCCACAGCACACCCACAAATGCACACGACAAAGTCTGTTCATGGATGTGACCATGTAACCTCACACCTGCGAAATGCCCACACAAATCCTTGCATCTCTCTGCCACCCGAAGGCAGGTGTAAGTACACTTGCGCATAGGAATCGTAGCACAGAGGTGGGTTTGCATGTCGGATTTAGGGGTGCGTGTATGCAGCTAGGCACCCGATCAAGACTTACTGGGGTGCGTACACAGCAAGTGTGGTGAAGGAACGGTTTATGGGGGTTTGCATGCAGATTTTCTGAGTTTTGCCCAAGTTACGATACACTGTACGCATGTTGTCAGGGTGCCGGTAGAAGTTGCGGGGGACCCTGCGCAGGATCCTCGAGATGCAGGCCTGCTTGCAGGGAACCCCATGCACTGTTGGAAGGATGTATATATTCACACCCTGGGGAGCACGCAAAGGTAGCTGTTCTGGCTGTTTTTGCTTTGCGTGAAGGAGTGTCAGGGACTTTCCGGCCGCGACTTGAGTAATAGGGTTACTTTGCACAGAATATTCCATGAATACGCAGCGTGCATTATTTATTATGTGTGCAGTCTCGTGCCGTGTCGTTCTCGCCCCACAGACTTTGCGGGGCAAATGCACACTTTTCCTTGAATCAGGCCCATAGTGTGGATCTAGCTCCCAGAAGCAGCGCAGCACTTTTTAGAAAGCATTTCATGTAGCATGGGAACGGCAGGCGTGCAGCGCTGTCCTTAGAACATTAGAAATGAGATTGCAGCAGGTGAACGCAACCTGTGACTCCCCAAATATTTTGGACAAAAGCACTCATGATCCCTCACTACTGATTCTGCTGGCTAGGGCTCATGGGCGTTGAAGTCCAAAACATCTGGCGAGCCAAAGATTGCAGACGCCTGGATCACAGAAACAGGAAGCGCATGGGAAATCTATGTATGTGGCCGTGGGACAAGAACTTGGGAGAATGCTTTACATATATTTAGCATGTTCATGTTTGCAGGCACTAGCTGTTAGGGTTTTCACAGAAACACACAATTGTTCTGCTGAAGGTCGACAGCCAAGATTAGAGGCCATGTCTCTAGGCTTCAAGGCCAGACTTGAATCCAGACCACTTCATGGCCATTTGAGCAAGGGGATGCAAAAAACATATGCGAGCCTCTGCACAGAAAGGCGTGTATTTGAATATAGGCAGTCGATTGGTGCAGCCAGCAAAGGCACCCACAAAGATTCCTACACATGGCATAGCTTTCTATGCAGTCAACTGATGCACAGAATAAGCACATTCTGTCTTCGGCTCGCACTGTTGGCTTTCCAATGCAAACAGTTCTCATCACGTCTCCACACAGCAAACCACCGCTTTTCACCACGTATCCACTCGAGACTTTCCAGCGCGAGCGGTAAGCACAGTGGCCCTCTGCCCACTTGGCCTTCTGCACTGCATTCTCAGGGTGCTGGTGTTCCTCCCAATTCCCATGGGAAGGATGGAGCAGCAGGGCAGCACTTTCCCCTGGCTGTGTCATGCGCTCTGAATGCGGCTACTGCACGCCAAGTGCTGTGCTGGATGAATTTAATTTGCGGGCAAATGAACAATGAAACGGGTAATTTTTAGGACAAAACAGATCAGGATGTAGAAACCCAAGCAAGCATTCAACACATGTGTACTGTTGTCAAATGTCGGTCTGATTCCCCAATCTTTGTTTAATTTTTAACTAGTGCTCTATTTGAGCCATTATTTGCTATTAAAGAGCTCATTTAGAGCGTGGTGAAACGTTTGCCGCCGTGTTATGCGCACGACGTCCGCATACATAGGCCGACAGTAGGCTGCCTTAGTATGACCCTTGCGCTGGTGCAGCAGTATGACAATGGAAATATCGACAGTGGATCCGTGCACGACAGCGGACACACCGACACAAATAACGTAAGTCCGCCACCGCCGTTGGAATATGTGTCCATCCGACCGACGGTGGAAGTGACGTCAAACCATTTCTGGTGGTAGTCCGACTGCCGGCGGAAGGGACGCCAAACTCTTTCCGGCATTGGTCAGACCACCGGTGGAAGCAACGCTGCCACAAACACTTCTACAGGTCTCCAGCAAAGTCCCTGGAGGGGAAGAGAAGAGGTTGACAAAGCCCAATTAGGCACATGCCCACACATCGGAAATGGCAAGTGCAATGGCCCCACGGTTCACTGACACAGAAATGCAGGTGCTTGTGGAAAACATGATGCCAGCAGAGGCGCAACGCCTTGGTGCAGACAGAGAAGCACATCTCAAGTGGCAGTGAGAAGAAGGACATGTGGATGGGACTAACAGTGAGGTAAATGCTTTGTTCACTGTGTAGGAGAGAAGAAAGATTCGCCTCAGAGGTGGAATGCCTTGCACAAGAAAATATCAAAGACACAAGATGCCAAGGAAAGCACTGCTCAGGGGGACCAGAGACCATTTCATGGACTGCATGTGAGCAGAAAGTGCTCCCACTGATTGAAGTGGCAAGTGTAACGAGCCTAGAGGAGGGGCATGACACAGGCGAGTGAACACCAACCCATCCTGACATGCAGAAACAAACCATGCACACATACGCGCACAATCATACAGGTTCTAAATGCACACATGTCAAAGTGCACAACCACTCACCTTCCAGCAACACCTACTAGACATGCATCTAAACGCAACACACACAGAGATACAAACATGCCGCCTGACCATAAAATGAGATTCTGTGAATGAATGCTTTGCCCCATGCAGGCAACACATCACAGTAGTCCAGTGGCCATGAAGGAGTGACAAGAAGCAGTATGCTGCAACATCAGGTCATATGGCAAGCACCACTTGCAAGACTATACTTGTCAGTGACAGCTGTTCAGACCCAGTAGCCACAGCCACCGTGATTCATGGTAGAAGGAATGGTACCACCCACCAACCCCAGCTGCATCGCACCACGTCGCAGTGCCCATGTCACAGCTGGAAACAGTTGAGGAGGAGGAGGAGGTGGCAGCTGATGACCTCATGGCTGAGGAGCCCATGCAGGATGCGAAGGACAAAGATTTGTATGGTGTGAGCAGACAGAAGATTGGCTCAACACAGTCTCTGATGTCTACCCGATGGCACACACACAATGTTGTGGAGATGCATGAACAGACAGCCCGGTTGGTAGCAGGTCAATGGGACCTAGAACAGCAGGCATGATGGCAGTCTGATCCAGCTGAAAAACAGCTGCACATCCAGGAGAGGACCATGCAACAACTGGAGCAGCACAACCAGCTCCTCACTCGCCGGAATGAGATTCAGGCATCACTTAAGGAATCGCTAGACAAGCACACATCAGCCGTCATGGGCCTACATGAAAAGGCAAGGCACGAGCGGAGCAGGTCCAGTCCATAAAAAGCAGGAGGATACTGGAGCTAAGCAATGCTGGACTAGAAGCATCAAACAGGATTTACACTTGCTGTGTTGGCTGTTGCTATTCTGATGTGTGGCATGCATCTAGATATGTTTCACTGTATGGACGCCACCAACAGGGTGCAGGAACGTCTGACAACTGTGCTTGACTGACAGGACCAATCACTCCAACAAGCCATTTACATCTGCAGAAGGCACCCTTATCCACATCACATGTCTCCAGCACGACAACACAGGAAGCAAGCCCACCTCATATGCGCTGCTGCTCCCCTCCTGCACCACCATCAGAAGGTATTCCAGAGGGCCAGGAAGCAGCTTCAAAGAGGAGTTGGAGGAAGTGAACTGACCACTGCATCGGCATCATAGTGCATTGCACAGTTCACAGACATTTGTATTGCACACATATCTGAGGGAACATGTTTGCTGCTTGGACCCATAGCCCCCTTTAGCCCATATACAAGACATCGATGTGCCACGTGAAGCATTGTGTCTGCTGCTTGGACCCATCACCTTAGTTGGGCCATATAAAAGGCAAGGGTGTGGCACGCGCAACGTGTGTGGGGTGCAGTTGACCTCAATATATTCTAATGAGTTGTACATAAATTACACTACAGGATGAGAACATGCGAGTACAAGGAGTACGTTCTCATACCTTGTTCACAGGTCCCCTGTAATTCAGTCTGTCCTTCTATCTGGTCCACAATGAGCATGAAATGTAAAAGTGCACATATTACTACGTACCGGGTGGGGGCCTTGCGATGGGATGTCACTGTTGCAAGGTACACATGATCAGTGGTAGTGCAACCCCACATGTATGTGTGCAACACCATATTGACCCATGCTGTCATACGTTGATGGGATAATTTGCAGGATGGAAACGCACCAAGTTGTAAGAGGATTCAATCCAGCACTACAGCTAAGTCAATGCCTAGTCTGGGATACTGAATGGAAACCCTTATTGATATATCTTTATGTCCAGTTCATGCGTTCTGGATGACTACCCCTATATAACACCCCTCTCTTGGAATCCCACTGAGCCAAGAAGTAGTTCTGTTTTGCAAGTTAAAAGGTTTATTTGAGAATTTAAACAATATAGATATATATCACACTTTATAATAAATTAATAATTGGATATCACACTTAATCTGATCAGTAATCAATAATGGATAGTCTGGCACTAGCAAACTTCTTTATAATCAATGATGAGTGGTTATAGGATGGATAAGATAGCAACAATACTTTTATGGTTTCAAATGGATGCAATCTGGAATGAAATGCAGTACAGAAAATAACTTGATAGGATTTCAGCACAAGACAATGTAATCACTTTCTTGGACAATTCACTCCCCCCCCTTGATGCAATGCAAGGAAATGGAAGGAAAGCACACAGTTCTCAGAAATGCAATCAAATGTAATTCAGTTCACCCCAGCAGCTTAGACTACAGAAGTTTAAAACACAGGCCCAAAATGCTTTTATATGTGCTGGCAATGAAGTGAAAATATGCTAAAATGCTTTTAATTCCCTCTAGAGGTTCAGGGCGAGTGGTATCTAGTTAATATTAGTCCAGGCTCACTCTAGCAATGATTCAGGGATGGTTCTTAAGAGGCAAACGAATTTTTAGCAAGGAAGCTGCTGTTTTCACACGTGGAGAAATTTGCAAATCGCGGCAAATTCGCGAGTGCGTTTTTTCGCGATTGCGGCAAAACTGTAGGGAGTAGGAATGCGGTTCTAGGTTCGTTGAAAAGGTAAGATTCTAAGCTTTCAGAGGAAAGTTAAACCAAACGGTTACGGAGTTATGAACGATTAAATAAAGGTAGTTTTTCGGATTTGAAATGTTTAAAGTTCAAAGCGACAGGTTACAGCTTGCAAGACAGGTGACAGCTTTGCAAATGACAGGTGACAGTTAGGAGGCAGTTCTACTTAGAGTAAAATAGCTTGGATTAGATTATTTTAACTAAGAGATTGGTTCTGCACAGTTCTACTAGGTACTCACAATATATTTTAAAATAGAATGGGCCTCGCCACGGATCTGGTCAGGTTTTCTTCACTCGCCACGGACGGTCTCTGCGCACAGCGGTCTGGGTCAGCTCTCTGGTTCTGCGAACAGCGGTCTGGGTCAGCTCTGCTTTCTCTGGGTACAGCACTGCTTCTGGATCTTTCTGCACAGCTTTCTCTGGACCCAGCGCTGATCTGCACTGCTCCTGGATGCTGGTATCGCTGTTAGGTTTGCTGGATGCTGAGGCCCACTGAGAAGAGTTCTCAGTTGGTGGGTTTAGGCCCTTGCTTTGAGTTCTGAATCAAGTTCTTTGGAGTTTTAAAGTCTAAGTGTTGAATCTAGTATCTTCTGGATGTTGTGTGGTCCGGCAGAGCGCGTTGCAGCAAATGGAATTGAATGTCCCTATCTGTCCTGACTGTCTGCTTTTATGTGTTTTGAAAGTGGGTGTGTGTGCAGCATCACTAGCCAGCCCCTCTCTCAACTGCCCATTGGCCCAATTCTCCCCTCTCCCATTATTGGGCAAGGAACTGTGAGTCAGAGCGATGTCATTTAATGGCTTGCAGAGAGGACACTCCCCTGTCAAATTGCACACAATCTATATTTGATCAAAAAGACATATTTGCACAGGTACACATTTGTTTAAAATTACATGCACCCATCACATATCACAGGAGGTATACCCTGTCCAAATCTGCTCTTCCTGGGGGCTTGCATTCAGAAATGGCAACATTTGCACTTTTTAACTGATTTTGCAATTTCGGACATTAACCCAAATTTACACACATGTGCGCAAGGAGTATGGACATTAATTGATGAAGTGTCAGATTTTTAACATGCATACATTTTAAGTAATACCCTCTTAACTGCTAGATTGCCCCCAGATCATACCACCGGTTCTAAAAACCTCTTAAAATGTGGGCAGAAAAATCACAAGAATGATGGTATCATTTATAAAATGTTCACATGTCTGCTCTATGAATGATCCATCTTTTTAGAGTTATGTTCTGGCCCCAAAGGGGTGTGGTTTCCCCCCAGCACAAGGTTGAATTTCTGGTTTTTCCAGTTCTGCCAAGCCAGCTTGCTCTCACAGGCAGTGCCCCTCCCCTTTCCTTCCAGGAGGAAGCTACATTTACGACTCCCACCAATAAAACATTTGCCTGAGTCAGGACAGGGCTTTGTTCAATTTCCTGCAGAGCACAGGTAATTCAATCAGAGAAGTGCCATATCGCTTTTGGTGGGAACAGCAAAAGGCAGCTAGGCCTGGGAACTGCTGTGGATCCAGTTTCACTCCAATTGGGGGGAAGTTGTCAAGCAGAATCCAGTTCCTTAAGCCAGGCCCCAGCTAATGTCACTTTTAGCTACCCAGTTTTCTGCATTCAAATAAAATTAACAATTTTTACATATGCAGCTAGAATGCTGATTCTAAGTTTAAAACAATGACATTTAAACAATTGCAACCTATGTGACACTCAAAGTAGGTCACTCATTTCTTTTAAACATTTAGAATTTTAGTGTCTTTCAGTCCAAATTTACTTAAACTGCTGAAATCCACAGCTCAGCCAGTCTTGCTATAACCTTCAAGTCACTTCAGAATATAACTTTACATTGTATCCACCTCTCAGTAAGTCTTTCTTTGGCCTGCTTTGGGTTCATTTATTCAGTTTTACAAAAAAAAAAGTCTGGTGTTGTTTTAAAACGCGGGCTTTTGGATAGTGGTGAGTACTGGTAATGCACCCATTTTTGGGATTTAAGAAATGAATTCCCCACAATTCTAGGTTGCTTTTGGCAATCAGCATTGCCATTCCCAATGGTTTCAGGCTACTGTGTGGGTAGTCCAATGGTGGTTTTAGGCAGTGCCCTTCTGTGCCCATAACATCGGCAAAAATGGGTAGCAGCCTATTCTTCATGCATTTCCCTGGGCATTTTCTGGGAAGCTCTGGCCATCATGATGTTTTCAATGCCAGTACTGCACAGTTTTCGAGGTAGGGCTCGGATGCATGGGTAAAAACATCCCACAAGCCCCCCTCTTGCGATGGCCATTCTGTTTCACTGATGGGACTCGCAAGACCTGGGATGTTTCCTCATCTTCTTCCAATAGATGGCACAGTTCAGCATCTTTTCCTCCATCTGGTACTGATCGATCGGTTCTCCTCGCCGGTCCTGATGGGAATATTGGGCGGTACCCTGGGCCCCTTGCATCTCTGCTCCCGGTCTCCGGATCGTCCTCCTTGGCCCGTCTCCAGGTTTTCTTTCTCCTAGGACGACAAAGGAAGAGCGGCAATACCTGTTCATGGACATTTCTCCCCCACCATTGATATAGTGGGGTGGCATATAAATTTATAGTCAAAACATATGAACATGCACATTTCTTTTTGTATTCAAAAACAAAAATACCCACATTGAGAAACTCAGAATTTGATAGGCGATATGTAGGATCTTATAAGTTAGAACTGAATTAATCTGAGACAGTACCCTCTAGGATTCCAGAGGATTCCTCCAGTTGTTGCAGAGTGTGCCTGGGATGGCAACACTTCAACTGGTTAATGTGGACCCACTTGTCTTCCCCCTTTGCCAAACCGCCTTTGGGGATGCGGACCTTGTAGGCCACAGGGGAGATCTTGTCTATAATCTCAAAGGGTCCCTTCCATGTAGGCAAACATTTTCGCTGTTTGGCCTGGTTCCTTTGGAAATTGTATAGATAGACCCGGTCCCCCACCTGATATTCCTTCCTGGAAGTCTTCAGGTCATAGTGGGTCTTCATGCTAGCAGCTGATCTTTCTAGATTCCGCTGAGCATAAGCAAAAGCATGTTGAAGGTGTTTCCTTAAATTCTCCACATACTCATGAGTTGTGGAGGCATTTATCAGTGTCTGCTCTTGGGTCCTGTAGAGCAAATGCTGAGGAAGCACCATCTTGCGCCCAGTCATCAACGCAAATGGTGACATTTTGGTTGCAGATGAAGGGGTAGATCTGATGGCCATTAGGACCAGAGGTAATCGGATATCCCAACTTGGCCCAGAATCTGCCACGAACTTCTTTAATATGCTCACAATGGTTCGGTTATATCTCTCTACTGTCCCAGAAGAAGCTGGCCGGTAAGCAATATGCAACTTCCTTTTGACCCCCAGTATCTCCCACATCTTTGTCATCACTTCACTGGTGAAGTGGCTACCTCTGTCTGACTCAATCCTTTGAGGTAGGCCGAAACGGGAAAAGATGTGGTTAATCATCAGGGCAGCTGCAGTTTCTGCCTTGCAATTTGGGGCTGGGAGACATTCCACCCACTTGGTAAACAAGCATGTAACGGTCAACATGTACTTGTTTCCTCTAGACGAGCGAATCACAGGGCCTACAAAGTCGATTTGCAAATCTGACCATGGCAGTGTCATCCCCCGCTTTTGGAGAGGCGCGCGGTGCGTGAGGGATGATGGCTGAAATTGTGCACACACAAGACACCCCTTCAAGTATTGGTCGAGGTCCTGCCCCATGTGTGGCCAGTATGCAACCTCTCTTAAGATTTCCAATGTTGTGTGAAACCCCCTATGACCGGCGGTGGCCGCATAATGGGCATGACTTAACATCAGGCTTCGGAATGAGGTAGGAACCACCCACTGATCGTGGCCAGCTTTGGATTTCCTTACCAACAAACCGTCTTGGATTCGGAACATTTTTGGACATTTCATCAACACTCTTAGGTCCTCTTTCCCAATATAAACGGTATCCGTCAGGGGAAAGTTCTCAGGGTCCTCAAGGGGTTGGTAAAACTTACCAATAATTGGATCCCCCTTCTGAGCGGTAATCAAATCAGCATCAGGTGTCTCCTTACTCCATTGTGCAATTGAAAGGTCGTTGTGAGCGTTTGTCTGGGACCTAGTGATAGTAGTGACCTGGATTTCCCCCAACAGGGACTCAATCTCAATTAGATCCCCTTGGATGGCCCCGGTTTTGGCCAGCTGATCAGCTAAGTCATTTCCAGTTTTGTCTGGTCCCTCTACTTTGGAATGACCCTTGATCTTCTTCCAATAGATGGTCATTCCCTTCGAGGTGACCAGATCATCAATGTTTTGGATCAACTTCCCATGTTTCAAGGGTTTGTTGTTCGCACATAACATGCCTCTGGTTTTCCAATTAACCAGGTGCTCCACGAACCCGTTCCGTACATAATCCGAATCTGTGATTATGACCAGTTCGTGGAGTTGATGCTGGACAGCAGTGAGGATGGCCTGATGCACAGCCATCAATTCTGCCACCTGACTACTTCGGGGACCAATTTTGTATCCAGCGGAGGGTTCTGGGGACTCATTCACCCATGCATTCCCTACGCCGGCCACCAGTTCTTTCTCCCCATTGTTGTCAACATGGTAAGAGCATCCATCCACATAGACAGTGGGCATTCCCTCACACTTGTCTTCTTCAAAGACTTTGTGTGGGGAATTAAGGTATGCCTCCGTGTTGTCCTTGATTTTTAGACTTTCGTCCTCGAGACAGTTTTCTCTGGCACAATCATGCAAGTCAGCCAGACCTTGCGCGAGGGGACTCTTCTTGTTTTGGCCATATCTGACCTCCACAGGAAAGCCTTGCATTGACAGAATCCAGGAAGTAATTCGGGAATTACTCACATTTCCGGTCCGGATTCTATCACTTTGGAGATATTGCAGAGGCTGGTGTGGAGTCTCCACTATGATGTGTTCCCCCTGGATAAACGGGCGGTAATTCTTCAATGCCCACACCGTTGCCAGGAGTGCCTTCTCACAATCGTTGAATTTTTCCTCCACAGAGGATAAAGTTTTGCTCGCATAGGAGATTACTTTATTGACCTTGTCATGCTTTTGGTATAATACTGTCGTCAAGCACGTATTAGAGAACCCCGTCTCCAGGAAGAACTCCTTGTTTCTGACAGGGTAAGCTAGGCAGGGCGCTTGTGAGAGGCTTCTTTTGAGTTGTCTTACTGCCTCGGCTTGTTCTGGACCCCATTCCCACTTGACCCCCCCCTTCAGGAGATGAATCAGGGGTCTGGTGATCTCTGCGTAGCCCTAAATGAACTTTCTGCTGTAATTAGTCAGCCCAAGGAGGCTCCTTAGTTCCCGCAGAGTTGTGGGGTCTTTCAGTTTCTGAAGTGCTTCCACTTTCTTTTCCTGGGGACAGAGACCCTGAGGAGTAATCTCATGCCCCAAGAAATTAACACGGGTTCTGCACCACTGTGCTTTTTGAAAGGAAAGTTTTGCTCCGGCGGCCCTCAACTGTGTCAGAACATAACGGATCTCTGCTATGTGTTCCTCAACAGTTGAGCTTTTGATGAGGACATCATCTACATAAGCCAGGTTACCCCTCGCACCCAGGTCGGGCATGGCCTTATGTAGGAAAATATTGAACTCATTACCGGAGTTAAGGTATCCAAAGGGAGTCCGGGTCCATGTGTATTGCTGGCCCCCAAAGGTAAAAGCCAGTTTGTATTGGTCCTCCCTGCTGACAGGCACGGTCCAGTATCCATTGGTCAGGTCTATTGCAGTGAATACCTGTGACCCCTGAATCTGGGCCAGCCCTTGGTCAATGTAGGGAAGAGGCCATCGGGAAGTATGGACCCGTTTGTTGAGCTCCCTGAGGTCGGCGCAGAGTCTCCACTGGCCGTTTGGCTTCAATATTCCCAGCACCGGGTTATTGAAGGTGCTGTGAACTGGACGGATTATTCCCCGGGACTCAAGGTTCTTAATTATTTCAGTAGGGACTCCACTGATGCGAGAGGCAAGCGATATTGCTTCACAAACACAGGAGTCATGCCAGGGTCCGTGGGGATTGTTGTTGTGTGGATGTCAGTGCGACCACAGTCATATGAGTCTACCGCAAAGAGATCTTGGAAATCCAAGAAAACTTGTTTCAACTTTTGCTTTTGTTCCAGAGTCACACAGGCACCAGCTAGGTTGACTCTCTCTTCCACCATCTGCCTGAAGTCTGGAAAGACTTCTGGTTTGGCTATCTCCGCGGCCTCCTCCAGCTGGGTGGAGAAGTCCCTGGTCAGAGTGCTGATTTGGACCGGAGGCTTCAGGTGGGAAAGGCAGCCCTCATGGACCTGGAAAATCACCTCATCCCTCCTAAAGTCACAAGTCACATCTTCCTTACCATAGGGGCAGGACGTGTACACCAGAAAGTTCCCCCCATGCCGGGTAAAAATCCTGTCTGGTGTTGTATTGTCCTCACTGTCACTGTCAACGCAGTCCTTGGGGATTGGCCCTAACAGTTCATTACCTAAATCAATGGAAAAATGTCGGTCATCAACCGCCATTCCAATAATGGTGCCTGCGGCTAGAGTAATACTCTTTAAGTCGCTGTTATCCACCTCTATTGGAATGGTGTCATGTTTTGTGTTGACTAATGGTGTTGGGTTTACCCCCAACCCTTGCTGTTGGAGAGAAGCGTTTAGATGTATGTAAGCATCAGGGTTTTTCAAATGTTGTCCTCTTTTAACTTTCACTCCCAGGGAGAATTGTCGGGTCCTTTCTGGGATGGTGCCCTCCTCTTTGATCTGAATTTCAACTGCATAAGGTAGCAATTGAGCTGCCCTAAATGCTTTTTCTGGATCATCAAAGCCCATGGGATTATCCACTAATCGGGACCAAGCTTTGAAGTTTATTAGGTCCAAACTAATGGCAAAGCGATTGAGAATGTCACTGCCTAAGTAAAAGGCAGCACGGACGTCTCGCACGACCCAACAATTGTGGACTATGCTCTTGTTGCCAATGGAGATTTTGAGCATACACCTGCTTGGCAAGAGATGTTTGGAATTAGGTGCTTCCAGGTCCATTTCCCATTTGTCTATCAGTTTGAAGGTGGGAATGGCTGGATCTTTTGGGAGTTGGCGAAACATGGCTTCGCTGATGAAGCTCTTACCGTTGTTCACACACACTCGAGCGAGAACAGAGTCCTTCCCATCATTTAACTGAACAGGGATGAACAACTGCTCTCCAATTTGCTGAATATCAGCCAGGCTCTGAGCTGATTTCACATCTTTCTGGACTATAGGAGTGGGAGTTTCTGATTGTGGATTAGTAAAGAATTTCAGGGTGTTTCCTTCCAGTGTGGAATACCACCTTAAACTGGAAGGAAGGTTGATTTTCAGAAATAGAGAGGACCCCCCATCACCAGTCTGTATTCCTACTGCTATTACTGTCACGTCTGGAATTTGGTTGTTCTGGAAGTGAAATTCTACTTGGTCAGATTTTTGTTCAACCATGTGGCAGGTGCCGTTTAAACTAACATGGTTGACACTCTGTTTTAATTTTATTGGTCGGCTAGTCTGGGTCCAGAGGACCTTGTTTACGCAATCTATTAAGGGTGACAACCTCCTCAGGAGGTCATTCCCCAGTAAACAAGGGGTGCCCTCTGGAGTCACTACTATGACCGGGTGTTTCACCTTGTGTCGCCCGATCTTAATGTCCAAGTCTGCAGTCCCCTCAACTGGAATTTCCTTCCCGTCAAAGTTCTGCAGTTGTCCAGGAAGAGAGGTGAGAGGAATTTGGTAATTCTCTCCCCTTCCTGCATTCAGTTCGTCAAAGGCCCTTCTGGACAGAAGGGTAGCTTGAGATCCAGTGTCCACCAGTGCCAAAATTGTACCCTGCCCCTGTACTTGTACCGGGGCATAGTATCTTCCCTCCTTCTCCTCAAGGGGGCACAGATAATGCACATTTTTGGGCAACTGGTGGGCTAACTTTCTGGTTTTGGACATTGCAAGAGAAGAAATTTGGGCAGAAGTCAGTGGAGAGCCTTGGGAATCTGAAAGAAAAAGTTGGCAACTGGAGATCAGAGCCATTGTGGGTTCCCCTGGCTCCGGTTCTGGGTCGCCCGCCCTTTTTGGAGGCAGTCACCAGGATGGGTTTGAACCAGGGGATTTTCTTGCTGTTGGTTCTGGGATGAGATGGTGGGCGGCGGTAGCTCAGTCTCCCCATCTCCCCAGTCTGGATTTGCATCCCTAGGGACCCATTTTTCTTTGGGAGGAGTTACCCCCTCTCTGAAGGAGAAGATCCTTTTCCCCGGATCCTCTGAGGATCCCTATCCCTCAAATTGGAAGATCTGTACCTCCTCCTCAAACTGAGTCTGTTTGGGTCTTTTGTTTCTCCTACTCCCTCTCTGCTCCTTAGGAGGCAGACTTTCAGGGGCAAGAGATTTTGTTTCCGGTTCCTGGGTTTCCAGGGGCTGTTCACAAGTGAGGAAGGAAGCTTCCTCCAAGGCTTTACACCCCCCTTCCCTTTGTGCCTCCTCCCTGGGAACCGGTGTGTTATCGGGGTGCTGCCCCCGTCATTGTTCTGGAGCACCAGGTCCAGAGTTGGGTGCGTTCTGCGCCGGCATGCCGATCTGAGGGTTCTGCTGAGCCCTCAGTATGTGACCCAGATCCTGCGCCATGTTTTGAACCTGGCGCTCTAACTGGGAAACCCGCTCAGGCTGATACGGGGCCCTGTTTTCTCCCCTGGGCTGATCCTGGGAAGGGTAGCTATCCCTTCTTTGGTAGTACCCCTGGTTGGGAAGATTTGGATACCCCTCCACCCTTGGCCTCCCCTCTCCCGGATTCGGTTGTCTGGGCTCATGGAATTGGGGAAAGAAGGGTGGAGGATTTTGGGGCTGGAAGTTGGGTGGATACCTGGGGAAGAAGTTCTGCCCAGGGTTTGGTGAGTTTCTGCCCTCCTGTGAGAAGTTGGGAGGGAAGTTCTCTGGGTTAGGTGCTTGGCTGGATCCCCCCCTTGGGCTGGAGGAGTCCACACATAACCCAGGATGGGTCTGTTTCCCTTGTAACGGGGGCTTACATAATCAGGAGAGCAAGGGACCCCATTTGTGGGGCTGCCTCCCTGGCTTCCTGTCTGTGACTGGCCCGAGGACCTTCTGGGCGTAGCATTATTAGGTGCAGGTAGGTTTTTAGGCCCCCCCATCTCCAAATCTAAAACGGGGGTGACCTTTACCTCTGCCACCTTAGCAGCAGCAGGGGTGTTGTTGGCTTTGGGGTTTTTGGGCGCATTATTTTTATTTTCTATTGGCTTCTGCACCTCATAGATCCGGGTTGCCTGTTCAATGACCCAGTCTAAAGATCTTTTCTCGTGAAAATCCCTCACGAGCTGGGTCATGATGTATTTGGGCAAGGCATGGAAAAACTTATTAATAAATTCTCTGCTATCCGTGCGCACCCTTCTTGTGGTCTGTGCAAAAGCACGCTTTAACCCCTGCACAAATTCTTGTGGGGCCTGATCCTCCCCACATTGTAAATTGTAGGCTGCCTTGCAAGCCTCTTGAGGATTTCTATGAGTAGAAAAATGTTTCAAGATGGCCGCCTTATAGGTGGACCATCTTAAATGATTTTGGTCATCCAGCCCCGCAAAGAAACTGGAGGATTCCGGGGAGAAGGTCCACTTTACATATTGAATACAGCTTTGGCTGTCCTTCAAATGGAAAGTCTCCATCATTTGCTCAAACAACTCTAAGTGCTCCCAAACAGAATACTTGGCGTTCTTATGATAAGGCGTGATGACGCTCCTGATTGCCTTAATCTGCTTTAAGGGGTCCTTAAGCAAGGCCCTTTTTGTCTTATTGGCCCTTTTGGTCCGGGTAACCCTGGTCCATTCATCTTCTGACTCAGAGGCACTGCTCCCAGAGGTTCCCGTCTGTTCTTCCAGGTTTTCCCAGATTCTGCGAGCCTGGGAATGGCTGGCAGAATGTGGGGACCTGGTCTCCTGTGTCCTGTACCGCTCAGAGGGGTCTTCAGATCCCTCCTTGCTGCCAGGATTTAATGGGTACCCCCCCCACTGACCTAACTGGGCAGAGGTTTTCAGGATGCCCTTAATGGGCCTATTCTCCTTGGGTGCCCATACCCAGATGCCCGCCCATCCATTCCTGGGAGGTACTGGCCTATGAGCCCCATGCTTCGGGCTGGATAGTAATCTGCCATCCCTGTGGCCCGGTGCTCATGTGCGCCAGGGGACATGGGGGTGGCAGAGTCCAGGGACTGAGAGAGATAAAGGCCTCGGGTACTAGGGCTCCTGAGGTTATGCTCAGGAGTTTCCCTTTCCCAGCGAACCTGGTCTCTATCCGCCTCTGCTCCCTGTTGCAATGCAAGAGCCTGCGCTTTCAGTTCCTCAGTTAAGGCCTTACTCGACTCTATCAGTCTCTCCTGATCGCTACCTGTTGCTGGAGCCTATCATTGTGCTGACAGAGAGCCTCGTTTTCTTTCTGTGCCTCCTGATTGGTCCTGGAGTACTGGGCCAGTCTTTGCTGCAGGAGGGTTACCTCTTGAGTCCCTTCCCTACTGGCCTGCTCCTTTCTGGTGTGCTCTAGCAAGTCCTGGTGTTCTTTTTGGAGGTCACCTAGTCCCTGGTGGGCCAGGTGATTTTCTTCCATTTTTCTTTTTAAGTGGCAGACTTCCTGGCCTAAGGTGTCCCTTTCCTGACTAAGAGTCTGCATCTGTGCCGTCAGGTCGTCCCTTTGCCTTTAGAAGGCACCAGCTTTCTGGCGCTCCTGATCAAACTCTGCCTGGGTGTCCAGGTCTTTCAAAATCAGCTTGTTGCTCTCTGCCTTCACTCTATCTAGATGACTTTGCAGGGTGGCTACCTGCTCCGTGCATGCCCTGTTAAAGTCTAATTGTTGCTCCAGCTTTTTCTGGCTCTGCAGTAGGGAGTCCAAACCTTCTTGGTACTCCTTCTGCAAGGCCAGAAATCTGGTATCCTGGTCCGCCTTTTCCTGTTGCAGCACATCCATATCCTCCTTTATTTTAATGATATACTGCCTACTATCATTTTCTGACTCCTGGCTCCTCTGCAGCCTCTGCTCAGAAGAGTCCAGATCAGATTGGGCCTTCTGTAATGTCAGCAGTTGCCTACTCGCCAGATCTTGGCCTTCAGCACATTTGTCCTGCATGGCTCCCATATGCAAATATAAATATGCTGCTACCCTGGCAATCTTGTGGTGCTCATCCTTGGCCTTCGGGGCCATGTATAGTTCACTCAGACCCACATGTAGGGGACCCTGATCTCCCCATATATCTGACCCTGTTTCAGTGACCTGTTGCGCGATTGCCTGCAACCAGACTGTTTGGTCCTGGTGAGTCCACTCACCTCTCACAAATAACTTATGTAAGAAGTGCTCTCTGGCTATTTTCATGTCTACTAAGGTCGTCATTCTAGAGATTGGTCTCTGTCCTGACTTACAGAAGTTTGTATTTTATTTTTGCAAAACAGACCTTTTCCTTAGAGCGTTCCTTTGAGGAGTGCTTTACAGCGTAACACAGCGTGGTGATCCGACCGGATATGTGTATCTGGTCAGCTGGCACACTGTATTAATCTGCACAAGTGATAGATCTAACCCAAACGTCCGGCCCGAGCCCCCAATTTGTAAGAGGATTCAATCCAGCACTACAGCTAAGTCAATGCCTAGTCTGGGATACTGAATGGAAACCCTTATTGATATATCTTTATGTCCAGTTCATGCGTTCTGGATGACTACCCCTATATAACACCCCTCTCTTGGAATCCCCCTGACCCCACTGAGCCAAGAAGTAGTTCTGTTTTGCAAGTTAAAAGGTTTATTTGAGAATTTAAACAATATAGATATATATCACACTTTATAATAAATTAATAATTGGATATCACACTTAATCTGATCAGTAATCAATAATGGATAGTCTGGCACTAGCACACTTCTTTATAATCAATGATGAGTGGTTATAGGATGGATAAGATAGCAACAATACTTTTATGGTTTCAAATGGATGCAATGTAGAATGAAATGCAGTACAGAAAATAACTTGATAGGATTTCAGCACAAGACAATGTAATCAATTTCTTGGACAATTCACTCCCCCCCTTGATGCAATGCAAGGAAATGGAAGGAAAGCACACAGTTCTCAGAAATGCAATCAAATGTAATTCAGTTCACCCCAGCAGCTTAGACTACAGAAGTTTAAAACACAGGCCCAAAATGCTTTTATATGTGCTGGCAATGAAATGAAAATATGCTAAAATGCTTTTAATTCCCTCTAGAGGTTCAGGGTGAGTGGTATCTAGTTAATATTACTCCAGGCTCACTCTAGCAATGATTCAGGGATGGTTCTTAAGAGGCAAACGAATTTTTAGCAAGGAAGCTGCTGTTTTCACACGTGGAGAAATTTGCAAATTGCGGCAAATTCGCGAGTGCGTTTTCTCGCGATTGCGGCAAAACTGTAGGGAGTAGGAATGCGGTTCTAGGTTCGTTGAAAAGGTAAGATTCCAAGCTTTCAGAGGAAAGTTAAACCAAGTTCCTAGCCCAAACGGTTACGGAGTTATGAACGATTAAATAAAGGTAGTTTTTCGGATTTGAAATGTTTAAAGTTCAAAGCGACAGGTTACAGCTTGCAAGACAGGTGACAGCTTTGCAAATGACAGGTGACAGGAGGCAGTTCTACTTAGAGTAAAATAGCTTGGATTAGATTATTTTAACTAAGAGATTGGTTCTGCACGGTTCTACTAGGTACTCACAATATATTTTAAAATAGAATGGGCCTCGCCACGGTCTGGTCAGGTTTTCTTCACTCGCCACGGACGGTCTCTGCGCACAGCGGTCTGGGTCAGCTCTCTGGTTCTGCGAACAGCGGTCTGGGTCAGCTCTGCTTTCTCTGGGTACAGCACTGCTTCTGGATCTTTCTGCACAGCTTTCTCTGGACCCAGCGCTGATCTGCACGGCTCCTGGATGCTGGTATCGCTGTTAGGTTTGCTGGATGCTGAGGCCCACTGAGAAGAGTTCTCAGTTGGTGGGTTTAGGCCCTTGCTTTGAGTTCTGAATCAAGTTCTTTGGAGTTTTAAAGTCTAAGTGTTGAATCTAGTATCTTCTGGATGTTGTGTGGTCCGGCAGAGCGCGTTGCAGCAAATGGAATTTGAATGTCCCTATCTGTCCTGACTGTCTGCTTTTATGTGTTTTGAAAGTGGGTGTGTGTGCAGCATCGCTAGCCAGCCCCTCTCTCAACTGCCCATTGGCCCAATTCTCCCCTCTCCCATGATTGGGGAAGGAACTGTGAGTCAGAGCGATGTCATTTAATGGCTTGCAGAGAGGACACTCCCCTGTCAAATTGCACACAATCTATATTTGATCAAAAAGACATATTTGCACAGGTACACATTTGTTTAAAATTACATGCACCCATCACATATCACAGGAGGTATACCCTGTCCAAATCTGCTCTTCCTGGGGGCTTGCATTCAGAAATGGCAACATTTGCACTTTTTAACTGATTTTGCAATTTTGGACATTAACCCAAATTTACACACATGTGCGCAAGGAGTATGGACATTAATTGATGAAGTGTCAGATTTTTAACATGCATACATTTTAAGTAATACCCTCTTAACTGCTAGATTGCCCCCAGATCATACCACCGGTTCTAAAAACCTCTTAAAATGTGGGCAGAAAAATCACGAGAATGATGGTATCATTTATAAAATTTTCACATGTCCGCTCTATGAATGATCCATCTTTTTAGAGTTATGTTCTGGCCCCAAAGGGGTGTGGTTTCCCCCCAGCACAAGGTTGAATTTCTGGTTTTTCCAGTTCTACCAAGCCAGCTTGCTCTCACAGGCAGTGCCCCTCCCCTTTCCTTCCAGGAGGAAGCTACATTTACGACTCCCACCAATAAAACATTTGCCTGAGTCAGGACAGGGCTTTGTTCAATTTCCTGCAGCGCCCAGGTAATTCAATCAGAGAAGTGCCATATCCCTTTTGGTGGGAACAGCAAAAGGCAGCTAGGCCTGGGAACTGCTGTGGATCCAGTTTCACTCCAATTGGGGGGAAGTTGTCAAGCAGAATCCAGTTCCTTAAGCCAGGCCCCAGCTAATGTCACTTTTAGCTACCCAGTTTTCTGCATTCAAATAAAATTAACAATTTTTACATATGCAGCTAGAATGCTGATTCTAAGTTTAAAACTATGACATTTAAACAATTGCAACCTATGTGACACTCAAAGTAGGTCACTCATTTCTTTTAAACATTTAGATTTTTAGTGTCTTTCAGTCCAAATTTACTTAAACTGCTGAAATCCACAGCTCAGCCAGTCTTGTTATAACCTTCAAGTCACTTCAGAATATAACTTTACATTGTATCCACCTCTCAGTAAGTCTTTCTTTGGCCTGCTTTGGGTTCATTTATTCAGTTTTACAAAAAAAAAAGGCTGGTGTTGTTTTAAAACGCCGGCTTTTGGATAGTGGTGAGTACTGGTAATGCACCCATTTTTGGGATTTAAGAAATGAATTCCCCACAATTCTAGGTTGCTTTTGGCAATCAGCATTGCCATTCCCAATGGTTTCAGGCTACTGTGTGGGTAGTCCAATGGTGGTTTTAGGCAGTGCCCTTCTGTGCCCATAACATCGGCAAAAATGGGTGGCAGCCTATTCTTCATGCATTTCCCTGGGCATTTTCTGGGAAGCTCTGGCCATCATGATGTTTTCAATGCCAGTACAGCACAGTTTTTGAGGTAGGGCTCGGATGCATGGGTAAAAACATCCCACAAAGTGTATGATCATTTCTGCGCCACTAAACACACCTCTAGAAGTAATCAAGTGTTCATGCTGTCGCATTGCTCTGTATTCATCCAAGTGTGTACCTGAGCCCCCCTCTGCTGCCTCTCCACTGGAATCTGCTTCATCCTCACTGTCTGCATCCGCTGGCAATGGCACAGCCTTCACATTGCAATGTCGTGCAACACGCATCACACCAGGATGATGCTGCACACCTTGCCAGGGGGACACATCAGCATTCTTTTCCGGTTTACTGTAGGCAGCACCATTGTTTCTTCAGCACTGCAAATACACTTTCAATGACATTGCGTGCCTTTGGGTGTGCTTGATTGTAGCATAGGTCTGCAGCACCTTGTGGATTGTGCGCAGGTGTCAGTAGCCATGGTCTTCATGGATATACAGCA
The DNA here is from genome assembly GCF_040938575.1 of Ambystoma mexicanum. Taxonomy (NCBI): domain Eukaryota; kingdom Metazoa; phylum Chordata; class Amphibia; order Caudata; family Ambystomatidae; genus Ambystoma; species Ambystoma mexicanum. The sequence continues at coordinate 1,406,988,310 of NC_090931.1, read as the reverse complement.
TCGCCTGTGGGTTATTTGGGAGACACATTTGCACAGATATATTGGAGTTGTGGCATGCTCGTTGACAGGACAGAAGTGTTATGCCCTACTTGTGTTTCAACAGTTACTGATCAACCATGTCCTCCTGCTGGCCATGCTATTCATCATTCATGGCACACTACTATTCTGTGTTGTCATGGCATCATGTGTGTTTCCTGGGAATTTTGCACATATGTGAATGAATATTATTTTTGCATTGCACAAAGGCTGGATGTTGATGCTATGGAAACCTTTTCTATTCCTATACATGCGTTCACGTGCCCTGGGAGTATGACGGCAACAAGCATCCCATCTATCACACCTCCCATGATGGGTGGGCCAGTGACATTGTAAAATTGTATCTTCATGTTGTTGATGGTGGGGGGCATCTTCTGGTAAATTGATGTGCTCCCCCACACGTGCAATGATACTGTCCACCACCTTTGTGAGGATGCCACTGAATGCAGGCTGTGAGATTCAAGCTACACGTCCAGCAGAGGTCTGGAATGATCAACTGGCACAGAAATGCAATGCACTCATCACCTTCAGAATAGGAGGAATGGATGTGATAATGTTGATCTGAGCCTTTAGGTCAGCTGTTATACTATCTGTTAAGTCCATGATAGTCCTTTGATATGATAAGTCATTCATAAGGCGCCTGTACAAAAGTGTTTCTAGGCGTGACAAGTCAAGGAAGGGTAGACAGAGGGAGGACAAAACAAACATTCTTACTAGGCTTTGTGTTATTCAGATCGTGCAAGTGCAATGGGAGGGAAGAGGAGAAGTGCCAAGGGGGAAGAGGGGTTCGGGGGCAAGACGCGGTAAGTGCTGCCAGGGTGGTGGCTCAAGTAAATGCAGAGAGGCAGGGGACTATATGTGTCACAACTATCACAAAACACTTCAGTTTCGTCTGACCCACTACCCTCCTCCGACTCCTCACCTGTGGAACTGGACTCCGTACTGTATCCTACGGGTTCCCGGTATTGAAGTGAAGAGGGTGATTGAAACCTGCCTCGATGTGAAGCCACAGTTGCCACCAGTGAGATGTGGCTTCCTGTAACTCCACCACTGAAGCAGGCAGATATAAACGGGGGAAAAGCCTTAGGCCACAAAAAACCCTGAAGTCCGATGCATCAGGTCTTGGAGAGTATGTGGAAAGGCAGGAGCAGGTGTTATGAATTCCGCAGCAGAATGATAAAGCAGAACTGACTCTGGTACCAGTGTAGCAGGATCTTTGTTCCGGTATGTGATCGTCAGAGAAAAAAAGGTAAACAAATCCGTAGCTGCCAAAAGCATGGAGGAGACTGACGACTGCGAAAGGCAGACAGCCTGAAGGAATGTAATCGGAGCAGAATGCTCGGAAAGACCGCGCTAAACAGCTTCCGAGTACGGGGAAGGAGAAAGGGAAAGTAAACAGGAGTGAGAACTAAGTGTTGTGCGGACAAAGGAAAATAAAAGCCGCACAACCATGTAACGAAAGGTAGGAAAGAGAGAGAGGGAACAAGAACGTCAGCTACCATAGAAAGGCAATGCAAGGGGAAGAACGCACAAAGAGTGCGAAACACAAAAGAGTGCGCGAGCGCTATAACGAAGCACAGGAACAGCCGGCAAGCGAAACTCTGACGTTGCAACGCGCAGAATGCAAAGGAGTGAATGAGCAAATGCTTCTGGCAGTCCGCACGTCGAACCGAGCTGTGAAACTAGACCACCACCATAGGATGAAGGACAGAAGTGATGGGGTAGTTAATGGTCGCTCCACCTATACCTCTGCCATTGCCTCCAGGAGCCGGCACCCATGACAATATGGTTACAGATACAGTGCCTAAGTGGTTGGGAGGCCTGGAGGCAGTGCAAGGGGCTACTGGTCACAGGTCATGCAGGAGCCTGGTTCCCGTGAGGTCTAGTGAGTGGCCAGGTAACCAGTTAGCATAGCAGACAGGATGATCAGCAAGGGAGAGAGAGGGAGAGAAAGCAGAAGTGAAAAGGAAGGTCTTGAGTTGCTTCCGGAACCTTAGGTGGTCCTGCCCAACTTTGAGAGAGGCAGGGAGGCTGTTCCAGAGGGAGGCCCCAGACGATAACAAAGATATACTCCCCACACTGCCTGGAGAAGACTGACACTCAGAGAGTTGGAGGTGGATGAGCAGAGGGCTCGAGAAGGAGGATGCTTAGGAAGAGATAGTTGGATGTAGTGTGGTCCCTGGCCCGAGAAAGCCTTTTGGGCGAAGCAGAGGGTCTTGAACTTGATCCTTGCAGCCACCAGGAGCCAGTGGAGAGATTTCAGGGCTTGAGATATACTTTGGTCAGGTCTGTATATGGGGAGTTTGTGCTCCCCTGACATCACCTGGAGACATGCCGTTGGAAGATGAATATGTGGTTTTCAGTGTGTTTCATCTGTGATGTGCCTTGTAGGATGCACAATGTTGGGTGTCAATTTCAATTCACCAGTGGGCATTTATGTGCAATACATTCTTTTTAGGGGCACCCCAATTTGGCCATTACTCTGTGTTTAGTACAATGCTGGCCCTACAGTCTTTGATGCTCCAGCTTGTCCATGCCCTTTCTAGCACATTGTCTCCAATACATGTATGCATTTCCTTTGCTGCACTCACCGAATATGTTGTGAAACATTGTCATCTGGTCCTGCTCCATCTTCAGTTTCCCACCCTCCATCCTGAGCTGCCCTACCCACACTTGCTTGCTGTCATCTCTGTGTCTGCAGATGGATGACCACTAAAGCCTCTGCAATGGCCAAATTGCTCAGGTGGATGGGCAGGACTTCCTCCATTGCTTTAATACTATTTCCGTTGCATCCATTGTGGCATATATTTCCAGCATTCTTCGCGATGATTTTGTGGCGTAATTCCGGCTCCTTATTGGCAGATGCATGTACGTGGGAGGAGTGATTTCCCAATGGCGGGCCTCCATTGTCCCGTCAGCGTTGTGGCAGCACCAATGGTGGATTGGCGTCAGTTATGTTTTGTTATATTACACCAGTTTCGCTGTTCTCGTGATTGACGGAAATATGATGACGTTCGCACTACTGCCCCTATTCTGACGTTTTTTCGGTGGGATTTGTGGTCGGAATGCACTTTCCAACACACTCTAAATGAACTCCTAAATGTTTCAATGTATGATCCACAATGTGCTATGCCAGGACCGGTGAATGAATTATTAATTGAGGAGTGCTTTGATTTTGGGGGGGTACTTGTGATTTTCTATGCGAAATTACTACCAAACTCAGTCATTGTTACCACCATCGGTCTGATGGATTTATCGCCAGATGCTGCATGGCTGTATGCTGGTGTTAATCCCCCATTTTGGAGTCCATAGGGTTCTATGGGGATATTGGTGGAATTGCCATGGTGGACGATTTAAGTTTAGCAGGAGGGAAATCCTACACCTCAATGCCAAAGCCGGAATTTGCAGATGCAGTAAAAATTGCAGTAATTACGCTACCGCCCAAACACATTTTGGTAAGTGATTGAAGGCTATTTTTTAAGCACTGTCAAACTCGGAATGAGCCTCATTGTCGGATTGCACTTTAATGGAATGACGGATTGAAAAACAGTTATCCAGAAGGTTATTCCGAGCAATGACATTGGTTTAGATTAATTCTAAACCTCCACACCATCACTCTTCAGTGTTGCAAAAGTCACCCTGTGTGACAGGGGTATGCTCAGAAATGGATCCCAAGCGTGCTTTGTGTGTCTCGAAACCAAACCTAACCCACAGTGAAGATGCCCATTGCAGCCAAAGCAATCATGAGGTTGCTTTTGGTTTCCCGGAGCAGAGATGCCACTTAGCTGTTTTTTTCTGGACTGTTTTTTTTGGTTGGGATCAGGTCTAATTTGCATATGATCATTAATTTTGTGTAATGGCACGATAGGCAAACACATAGGTTTGTGTGATTGTAAGACTAAATGCCTGTGGTTTAGATCCATTGAAGTCCTTCTGGCCATCACTCCTCGGTGTTTCAAAACCCCTTTATGCAAACCAACTTTGTGATGTGCATCATCTTTTGTGTGCACCTGTCCTCCTTATTTACTCCTAGCTGACAAATTGTTACAAAGTTCCACTCTATTCCATAAGGTACTCTATTATTTTTGCCCCTATTTGCCCTTATTTTGACACGTGTTTCAGCCACTCAGTCTTTCTCAAGGAAGGGCTGTACATTAGAAAAACTATGATTAATTCAATATACAGTTAATTAAACATTCCATAATTGCAGCAAATTAACCCAATTTACTTTTGTATCAGAAATACAACAAAAATACAAATTATAAATTAATTAGTATAAAAAAAGAAAACAAAACATAGGGTGTTGCGAGGGGAAGATTGTTAGGGCACTTGGAAACAGTTTTTGCTAATTGTATAAGCGTCTCTCAAATGACCAATAACTAAGTAAATAAACAGTGAAGAGAAATGCAGCCAGTCGCGTTAGTAATCATTCACTGTTTTGTGATCCCTTCACCTTTCCAGTTCCTATGTCACGGTGGTGTTATTCGTGTGGCTTGTATTAGATTCTTGACTTAGTGCATCCCGTCATTATTGGTTTTATTGTATGCTACTTCCTTCATTGCTGCTACCCATCACCTATTGTTATGTGACTAATTCCTATCCCATTATCCATGATCCTCATTCCGGTACATGCATTCACCCAAATCATAAGTTATTGAGATGCTCTAGCCAGAGGTCATCTCACCTTAGACCTTTTTTCATGATCAATTCCTCTCTCTGCACTTCTCATTTATTGGGATTGTTCCCTTTCTTCAATATTAGCCGATATTGTTAATTCATCCTAAACATTCGGAATCCTTGTTAAAGATTAACATGCCCTAGCATTTTAAACCATACCATTTATTGCACTATTGACTCAATCATATAAGTTCAATAATTGTAATACACCTGTTACGATCAGTTCATCTTTGATCTCCACACCCATACTCCATTAATCATTTTGTCTCTGAATTCTTCCCACCTGTAGGCGTAAGATGGTTATAGAGCCTGCTTACCTTCAGTTGCCTCTGTGTTACTGCAAGGCATTCTCTGCCGGTGTCCCGCGTTTCCTGTTTACTATTGCGGGCGCCATTTTAACTTTTAACTCCCGACTTTATAGTGCTAGTCCCATTAAGACGTCCCATATTAGCGTCACCTATTGTCTTTGTGTAAATACTACCAAATAATATGTCAACACATAATTCTTCTTTGACTTAACCCACAAAGCTGTTAGTATTTATTAACCCTCTCATACTAAATACAATGTTTGTGCTTTTTTCTCCCTGTGAGCTCGCACATAATATAGCCAATTTCCCAAGGCACTTGAATTTCGTAATATTAGCGATAGCTGAGGTAAGTCACATACAGACTTCCCTTATATTTGCGATACTAGCGATCGCAGCTTAGTTGTACCAAGAAAACCTCAGTCTTCTCTAATTGGGTCAATCGCGATCCCATTCTACGATCTTTATTCACGTTCCTGAAGATTGCAGTTTTACGTGAAAACGCCATACATTAGTGGCAACCATGTTAGGCTATACCGGTAGTTTATACATTATTTCAAAACATTGCTCGCATTATGCTAAACGTAAGCATTGTAAACACTGCTTGTTCAAGACCATCTAAGTTTACCCTACAATCCTATTCATCTGTATACCTACGTAGGACAGTGCAATACTTCCCAAAGACGTTATTTCTCTTTCCTTTAACTCAACGTCTAATCACAATGGTTTCTATGCTGTAGGACAAACCTAAATACATCATAGGTATCATATTGTGCAAATACATTCCTACCTTTTTACAATAAGTCTGATATTAAAGTACACTACCAAGTACATCATACAGCTCATGACCATCCCATTCTTCCAGGTTCATTCCTAACTACATATCACACTGCCTGACTGACTTGTCAATGCCTACAAATTAGGATCCTAATAACTCAAAGGTACATGTTTTATATGAACACATTATTGCCGGTTCTTTCCTAACTTCATATCACAAAGCCGCTGACGCTCCCTTCCAGTCATCCTTCATTGACTTCTTAACGGCTAGATGTTTGTTCTTCATTATTCAAAATATATGAATCATAGAAACACCCTCATCTCATGGTCCGTGTTTAGACCACTCACTGTGGTCCTCATCTTACATGTCATTCTTTCCTCTGTCTGCCTCAGTTTAAGCTCCTGATCACCCCCTCGTCTCCCTTGGGCGACTTTGCTCAGACCAACCAATACTAAAAAAGAATACACTGCAACATCCTGTATCTCCTAAACCCTGATCATGCTCACATTGGTTCTGTGGGACAAGCAACTTGGTGTTATGTGCATGCCCCCCTAGTTAGTAGACTGGGAACTGGTTTTCATAGTGACCTCAGTGAAAAAAGAAAAGAACACTGTGTCGGAGCTGCAGGCCTTTTGCCAAGTGCATTCATGGAGCTTAGATAGTTGTTCATTTAACAATATCCATCAGCGGACTGTCACTCTGTCTCCAGGTGTTCTGGACTACAAGTCCCATGATCCCTTGCCATTGACTATGACATGACAACATAAAGCACACTGTTTTCAGCAGTGAGCATAAACAACTCGGAATTCTACCTAATGTTCTCACTTTCTAGTATATTTTTTCATAATATAGCATAGGAATTTTAATTCTATGAAATTACATATTCACTGTTCAATATCATTGTTTACTTATGTGATTTGCACATTATATCTTATGATATTTGCAATGTGTTTGCTTCATTATATCATAAATTCTCTTGAAAATATCATAAAGTGTTTTTTTGCAATAAAATGATTTATTAAAAATGCTAAATGGTGTCCCTCGCCTCCCTACTTCCTCCCCTCATTTGTCTTCACTAGTTCCAAAGGTCACGTAAAGCTGTTACAAAGTTAGCAAACTATTTTGGAAGTATTTTAACTTGACTCTGAAGTGCAGATAGACATGGGAATTTTAACACAGTTCTGCAATTCTATTTCGGCTTTGGGCTTAACGCACTGCCCCTTTCCATGTTCAGATATTTTGTCTGGTCCTGCATTTTGTTTTGTTATTTTATTTTGTCTACTGATATGTTTCTGAGAGACTCAAACAACACCATCACACCACCTCCAGAGAGCAAGTTCGGTGTTGCTCGCCGATCTATTTTAGGAAAACTGTTCTGGAAGCAGAACAGAGTCCTTGGAATAGCCATCTGCTTATTGTGGCAGACACACATGCAGTTTGTGAAGCGAATTTCATATTTTCGCACATTGAGAGCACAGCAAGTATCACCACAAGAAATAGTCGGAAACATACTGTGACAGGGTGTCAGGCAAGCCAATGTGGCATGTCACCCTATTTCAGTGTAAAATAAAGGTCTAGAACCTTTGGCTCTCGAGATCTTTTGGACTACAACTCCCATCATTCCTAGCCATCATAGTCAATGGCAAGGGATCACAGGAAGTGCAGTGCAAAACATCTGGCGAGACAAAAGTTGCACACCCCTGGTGACAAATGAGGGGTAATGGATCAGGGCATACTCAGGAATCCAGAAGATGCTGTATGTTATGTTCAAGTTGCCATCACGTTTGCCAGTGTATATAACCTATAAGAGTCCCTGGGACTGATAGCAGGTGTGCTGTCCTCTTAAGAGGTCAAAAATGATTATATACACACTTGTGCAGCAACTGTGTTAGGTGTGTAGGAAACCTTGGATGTCCTTGGATGGAGAACATATACAAGGAAAAGTTTAAGCTAAATGTCTGCAAACACTGGTGTGATTGCCAGTCATTGGACCTCATTACAAGGCTGCCGGTCCAGAAATAGCAACTTACTGGTACCCTTTATGGACCGGCATACTAGGCATACTACAACTGTGACTGCCGGCACTGAAGCACGTGTCAGGTCTGACCTGCGGGGTGCAACGGCCCTGGTAGGCACAACTGTCCTGGAAGCACCGTTAGGAACAGTGCCAGTGGTTTCCGGACTCGCTAGACTTATAATGAGGCCCATTGACTCCAGAAGCGTGAGGCACACAAATACTAGTATTCCATCGACAAGCAAGGTCCTGCTGTGATGTTTTATAAAGAGATCTTTCAAGATCCACGTAGCATTAAGAAAGCACAGACTGTCAATGAGGATTACTTCCATTGGTGAGTGACTTTGTACATATTGCAGTGTTATGCTTAATCAGGGGTCTGCAGCCTCTCCTGATTGTTTGGACTGTGACTCCCATGATCCCTCACCATTGACTGTGTCAGCTAGGACTGGTGGGAGTTGTAGTTCAAAACATCTGATGAGCCAAAGATTGCAGGTCCCTGTGCTAAGTCATTTAGGCATAGCTATATATAAATACACACTGAGCCAATTTGTACATTGTGAGCATGTATGAGCATAATGAAAATCCTGGGGGACAAATCATATCTGGTGGTTGTACACAGTGCCAAATATTGAATGGCCAAGATGGGTGTCATTTGTGCACTTTCACAAGGAAACATTCAGAAGAGGAATGGAGCCCTCAGTTACCCTCGTACATGACGTAGCTTGACAGAATAATGGCCTGGAGCTGCTCAAAGCTATTTTGTCACATGAAGTTGGTGATCACCCAGTGGGCACCTATTGAAGGCACAGTGAACTTCAACATGTTGTTTGCAGCACCCTAAAATGCCACTTGCCAGCTGGCACTGCCTCATGTTGACCTATCTGAAGGCAGAGGAGGAGGTGGCATTGAGGGGGTGAGGGACTCACTGCACAGTGGGGAGCCAGAACAGCACAGCAAAGCTAGCCAATCAGACTGTATTGTTAGCGTGGCATGGAAGAGTCGCACGGCTTGGGTTGCATAGTTCTGCAATGCACAGGTCTGTGTGCAGAAACCTAGTGAGAGACATCCATAGCGAGTCTGAAAATATTGACTGACTTAAGTCCAGTGGTCCCAAGAAGACGAGGCTGCTGTTGCCCCACCTCCCCACCACCACACTCGTGCATCCCATCCTCACCACCCTCCACAGTGACAATCCAAATTGCAGCCGCAGCAGGACTTTGCACAAATACATTCCTGGGAAAAACAAACATAAGAATGAAACCAATTTACACCAAACTTCAGCGGTTCCAAAAATTGCAGTTTACACAAAAAATCACGGCAAAAAGGGTGTGGTTTTGCCAGCGCAATCCATGTTATCAATGCAGGGGACACCCCCACAAACCCTGGACCCATTATACAATTTAAAGGAAGTGTGAGACACCCCTGCAACATCCGCTCCCCTTAAATGGTATAATAGGTACACCTTTGCCACAATTCTTTTTACAGGTGACTTTTTTGCCGCGATTTTATTACTGCACCGCTCCAGTGTGGTAAGATTGGAAAGATCTTCATGTGGTGAAATCAGTAAAGACAAAAGCACAAAAAAGTCAAGTAATGAATCATACTACAGTCAGGGACGTCATTTAGGGGTCGCTAGAGGTCACAACTGCGACCCCTGAGGTATCCCTTGCGATCGCTGTGATCTCCCTTGTGACCTCTATAAAAAAAAGAATGAAAAAAAAACGTTTTTTTTTTTTTTGTAATGGAAGCTCCTGGGCTGTGGCCTGCACCATGTGGCTCTTTACTTCTGGAGTGGCTGGCTTTCCTGTTCAGGCCCCTTAAAAAAAGAAGAAAAATAAGAACAGGAGTGCCACAAATCTAACACTTTCATCACTGACCCTAAATAAGAAAGAATAGGAATACCAAATAATGTGTCTTTCTGGAAGTCCATACAATAAATGCTAGACTCATTAAATGTTTATTTCAGGCACAATTTAGGGGATGAGTAACTGATTTAGTCCGTTCTTAAACGCCTCAACTCAGCCTTTCATCCTTCTGAGGTCGATAAATGAGTACCAACACAGGTTGGGTGATATTAGGTGTATATTTTATCTATATAAAGCGCTTAAGCGTAAGTGTTGTATAATAATACCTCATTATCATTTAGCCTTGGATGTCTGCTATACACACTGATCTTAACGATACATATGGCGATCCATTCTTGTGTGAAATGTACATCACATTATAGTGATATCGTAACCATATTTTTCGTAGTGTACAATGCTATGTGATGCCACTTCCTGTTTTGTCAACGGGTGAAAGGTCATGTTCCATCGCTATCCGTGATATCACTTCGGGGAGGGGGCAAATGACATCACTTCTTGTGATGTCATCAGGGGGTCAAGGGTCATGTGATGTCACTTCCGCTACCCCTGGCATTTTGGTGAAATGACGTCCCTGACTACAGTATGTTCCCACCTTGAATTGTCTTTGTTGCTTGCTTCAAGCACATGGAAGTGACATACATGGCTTTCTGCCCATGGTTATTAGCATTTTCATAAACACAACTTTATTTTGAATGCTGCAATACATTGCTGTGGCGGGGAGGTCCCTGGACGCCATGGCTCAGACTTCAGGAAAATCAATTTCAAAAGAGTGGTTGTTTGACCGGTCACCACCCACTAGTGCCCAGAATTAAATATTTAATATGCAGAAGTGCAGTCCTCCCAGCTTATATGCTTTTGAAGACTTTTTTTAAATAAATGGATATGTGTTCTCCTTGATCTGTAACAAGTACATATAGTTTATTTAAATAATCAAAGGCCAGCATCTCAGAAATAAACTAAGTGTGGAAATCGAGATGTTCCACAAATGCACAAAAAATAAATGGACTATAGCCACAGAAGAGCGCATCTCAGTTATGAGAACTTAAGTAAAAGAGTGCAAAAGTGGGAGGAAAGCATGCAAATGCACCAAAGTAAGCATGTTAATGGGGGATGACCATAGAAAGGGAGCAAAAATGCACCGAAATCCTGATTCACAAAACCAGATCACAGAATCTGCTCCCAAAAATGCCCTTCAACATTTGCTCCATTTACAAGTGGGGCAAGTGGCCCATAAAAGAGTGCAAGTGACCTATCTAACCAAAGAAGAACTCAGTGCTTCCCATCACAAGCAACAACACAGTAAAAAGGTTCAGCACAGAGAGACTGGTACATATTCCCAACATGGCCGATCCAGTAGGTATCATGCTGCTGCACAGACTGATGAGGATGAGGGGAATGGGAAGAGAAAGGAGCTATAGTAGTATCACTCTCTTCCAACTGGCTGATGATGAGGTCATGCAGAGGTACCACTTCCCACCTACATCAGACTGGAGATGGTGAGTCAGGGGAGGGCAGCCCTTACCACACCTACAATGCAAGTCTATGCCATGCTTCCACTAGTGCAGATGCAGGCTGCCTTGCATTTGTTCACCACAGGCTCCATCCAGAGGTCCAGAGGCATGACCTCAGGGATCTCCCTGTGCCCGCGGTCAAGGGCAATACACCAGGTCCTGCAGGTGAATCGTACATCAGTCAGACAACACATCACAAAACCCCATGATGCACGCACAAGGGCTGCCAGAGTGAGGGTGTTCTGTGACATAGCGGGTCTCCCAGGGATGTCTGGAGTTAGTGACCTGTGGCCGTCAGACCCCAGGATATTACAGAACACCTATACAGGAATCAGTGAAACTGGCCTTCCATTAATGTACAGATGGTGATGCTGCAAACATCATCAAAATGTGAATTCCAATTATCCTGGGTCTACACATGACCACTTCATCTACCGTCACTGCTCCATTGCATGACAATTCAATGCTGGAGAATACGGAGAGACCTACTTGCTGGGTAACTTCGCACACACCACAAGCGATGCACGTCCATTGACACCATGCATCAGGACATCCTAGGTGACAGAGGCTATCCTCTGAGTAGACACCTTCTGGCTCTCTACAGAAACCCTGTGATCAGAGCCCAGCAGTGATACAATGTAGCACACTTTTCCACCCATAATCCCATTGAGTTTACCTATGGCATTCTCAAGTCACAATCCAGGTACCTGGAACACTCTGGGGGACTGCTATTGTACAACTCAGTGCGTGTCTGCAACATCTTAGTTGCCTGTGCAGTCTTGCACAAAATTTCCTTTAGGCATGGCCTGCAAATAGAGATACGTGCAGATTTCAGAACACAACCAATTGTCCCACATGATGCAGTTACTGACCAAGCATACGTGACAGCTGCCATATGGGATGGCATGATGGCGGAATACTTCATCTGAGGTGCAATGTGTTGCAAACAAAACCAATGTCTGTGATACCAGTGCATGGATGATGGTTGACTTCCCTGGCCATGGGTCAGTGATTCCTACTGACATGCAAGTGACTTACAGGCATTCCACCCATACATCATTGCCAATCCGTGTCCCAGTTCCGTTGTCAGACAACTGTCTAACAACTGGAACGAGCATGGGCACTGGCAATGTCAGAATACAGAATGCCTGGCATTTGCTGATACCATCTTCAAGCACCTACCGATTTTCTATGTCTACATGAACCAGGTGATGCACCAAGCGGTATACCTACTGTGCAAATGTGTGATTACCTCCCCTGTCCAGATGAAGGGGGTATACTTAAACATCTCACGCAAGAGACAGACAACATTGATGTTCAAGATAATATGCATTGGTCTTCTCTGCACACTTTGGTAGGGAAAAATGAACAGTAACACTTAAAAAAAAGAAAATGCCCATTATGACAACATCACGGGCATGAACAGAATATTGTACACACTGATTTCCACATACATTAATGTTTATGTGTTTTGCATCCTTTTCCTTGGAGATGAGGCAGGGCTTTCAAGTCCATCCCCTCTTGCTATTCGAGTAGATGGCTTGTTAGAAATTGAAGCATCACTTGGTGGACGTTGTTTGTCTATACTACACTTGGAGTAGAGCTCCATTTGGACCCAGTGACGATTACATCCATGTAGCCCTCAATAGCTGTGGCTATCCTATTTGCAGCTGCCATGTTCTCAGCCATGTTGGCGCATCTGGAGTCATACCTGTCTCCGTGCCATGAGCTGCATGCTGCTTCTCGATCCTGCCAATTCATACCAGGTTGCCCTCAGCTCCTCTCGGTTTATGGTCAGCTCCTCCTGCTTACCCCTGTGATGTTCACCGAAATCCCATCTCCATGACACGCATGCAACCCACATTGTCTCTTCAGACACCCTGTATGCCTTCACCCAGAGTGCTCCTGATGGAATTGGGAAGGGTGTACATTGTGTCTTAGTGTTGCTGCAGTTCCTCTTCCCAGGTGTTGTATGGGGTTGTACGTGGCCTAATTGTGTACGCACCCCGCCATTAAGCATCCTGGTGTTGCCCCTTGCAGTGGCTGTTTTTTTGGAGTGGTAGATGGTGTGGCAGATGGGCTAGCACTCACCACTTCATGTGTTGTCATGCTTGACGGTTGAGGCCCCTGTTGCTGCATGGCTCAGCATATGCACATTGCCATGGTTTTCCAGTGGTGACTCTACCACCAGCTATGGCTCACCATCTCTTTCCAGGGGTGGTATGTCTGCGTCAAGATCCCTGTCTGCGTCCTGTCCCACAACATCTGTGATGGAAATTGTCAATGTGTAAATATGTAGCCTTGCCACAGGGCATTCTTTACTGCTGGGCTGGGTCTCTGGCCTGACTGATACGTGTCTCTTCATGGTCCAACATGACATTTTGTTCTCTTTTTAAAAAAAAATTCCCATTACAACTAATGCAGTCTCAAAGGCACTCCAACCTTCCAAATAGTTTGAATTGTGTTCAAATGTACACCCTCCAGGTGAGTCCCTAGTTATAATCTTCCACTACAGGAAGTTGTCTGGCACCTATATGACGTACTTCTGCTCAAGTGAGCAGGATCCTGGTTCGAGTGAACTGCAGAGAGGCATTGGACAAACGCTTTTTCACCCCAATTGTGTCCTTGGGTTTATTGCAGAGAAGAGGCTATATTCACCTCAATGTCATAACACTTTGCAATAGACTGTATCCCAAACAGAGCTCCAGCAAATCCTGTTTCTTCTTCTTGTAAGAGTCGAAAGATGAATCAACTAAGGCAAGAGTTTCCTGTTCTTAAAAATGCAAAATGCCATGGAGGAGTGGTCTAAAGCAAGCTTGCTGTAAGGTGTCCAAACCAACTCTTGCAACATGTGTCCTTTCCCTTCTGACATTATACCCAGCATGCTTTGGTCTCCAAGAAGTGGGGAGGTCAGGAATTATAGAGATCCCCAGCAGAAACCAAAATAGTAGAACCCCTCTCTGAGCCTACCTCTCTCCTCTGTCTACACAATGAACAGGAACCTAATGTGAGTGTGGCTTTGTTATGTCAGGACTTCCTTTGAAGCACTGGTTCTCAGGGAGGAAACTTCCTGTGGAGGTTTCCTGTGACTTTGGTGTAAGGTGTTGCATTGGCTGCTGTGAAGTCATCCAAGCCAGACAGATAATACACATGTTCATGCATTAGCTGAGCCCCGCTCACCAAGTTAACTCTAACATGATATCACATTTCTGTGGCTGTATAATTGTGCAGCACTAGTAGCCACTGCACCAACCCCAGGAATGGATTATGTTTACAGTGTAATGTGCTACCAGGCAGAATATGGTATGCAATTGTTCCATTTTGAATCAGAGATGCAGATGATGACAAAGACACTTCTGCCTGTTGGAACTTTGTGTTCAAGCAGCTGTCAGGAATGCACATGTGGCTTTGAGCATGCACTGCTGTCACTGCAGGGCTGGTGCTGGTTATGTGATAACATGGTCTAGGCAAAGGCAAATGTGTGCACTATAATTTTGGTATAGAGCATTATGAGGGGGTGGTCTGATTAGCAGACTTCCCTTTCAATAACAAAATTACCCACATCATTGTATTAATACAAATCGAAAAAGCTCATGCTATCCTGCCCTCACCAGATGGAATTCTGTCAAAGTCACAGTCATGCTTGCAGTGGAGGAAAGGGTGGTGAATGGGTATACAGGAGATGAGCCATTCCCCGTAGTGCTCCAACAGAGAGCATGTGAGAAGCTGAACAATCCCTAAATGCACGGCCAGGGATAGGCAGCAAGAAAGGATAGAGAAACCAATAGACATTGGCCCTCGTGGAGGAGGGCCCAATTAGGAAATGTGTGTGTGGAAGTAGTTGTTGTTTAAACACTCCAACAACTGTAGTGGTACTGGCTAACCAGGTGAACAAAGAAGGAAGAATGTTTCATGGGGGCTGTGTTTGAAGTACTTAAAAGTGTGCAGTGATGCTAAAAACTAAGTGAACTAAGAAGGCCTTGACAAAACAAATGAACCAAGCAGGAAGAATTATTGTCTGGGAGTTGAGGTTCGACAAAACAAAGAAGTGCAAGCGTGCCAAGAAACCAAGTGGAACCCTAAAATAGTTGTTTAGAGGGAGCTCTGGTTCAATCATTGCAATTCGCGCAGCAGTGCTAACAAAGTAAAGTGAGCAAGTGCCGATCAACTAGCAATGTGGGTAAGTAAGTAAAGTAAAGAGGCCCTAACTCGTTCATTGAGCCAAGTACAGAACCTCTAACACCCACTGGTGGTTCATGACCAACAACTATTGAAGTTTTAACCAGGGGATGTAATCCAATACAGTAATCTAGTATAGAGCCGCAGACCAAGTCAAGAGAACTGTGGGTGCTCTAGCGCCAACAGTCCAAATGTACTGAGTAGCTTCTAAAGGAAAGTCAACCAAAGAAACACAGTTCAAGTGAAGTGGTCATCCAAGTGTTACAGGAATAGTTACAGGGGTACTGACGAAAGGACTCTATTACAGTAGAGGATTTTTTCGATTCAAGTACTTTCACAATTCAGTGCAGGCCCTGGGAAAAAGACGACACACCGGCGAGAGAGCAGTTGTTTCTTTGGAGTTGTGGTGCAGGCAATTCTGTCAAGCAAGTCAGTCATGTTATTATTATTATTATTGTTATTGTTATTAATATGAGGGTATTTATTGAGCTTGGACCTAGCTTTGGGAAGCAACGGAGCACTTTACAATCATAGGGGGAGGAACACAGTGAGGGAAGCAGAGAAAAAAAGGGGGGGCTAACAGGGGAGGGTTGGTAATTGGTAGCATGTGGGAAGACAGTGGAGAGCAGATCACAGAGTGTCAGGTAGGGTGGGGAGTGAAGGGTGTGTGGACCAAGGTGTTAAGCAGGAGCCATTCCTTGAAGAGGAAGGTCTTCAGTTCTTTCCTGAACTGTATTAGTGATGGGGAAGGTCTGGCACTAGGACTGGAAGGAGCTTGTTGATGATTTAGCTGACGAGCAAGAGACATTGTAGCAGAGGCACACATTTACAACACTTTGAAGGGAAGAGGCTACAATGTAGGACACAATGGTTGTGTAGACAGACTGATACTAAAAAAACTCAAAAGGCAAGGAGGGTTGAGAAGTCGACTCAACCTACAGGTAGCTGTGAAAAGGAAAATATATAGGCATTTACATATTTTACTAACTATCTGGTCGACGTCCTAAAATGAGAAAATGTTACAGCAACCAACCCTCTCATTCATTCTTTAGACTAAATGAGATGATACTGAAAAGACATTTGGAAGACGGCATACACACAAATAACTTTCAACAAACTGGATAATACGTTCAGAAGTTGAAATGAAAATGTAAGGTCAAGAACAGAAATAGAAAACGTAAACACAGAAGTTGAAGCTCCATGAGTCCCCTTGAGGTATTATAACCTGACTGAGGAGCAAAACATACATGCAGAGACAGAGTTGAAGGATTTAATCAAAAAGATTATCTTAAAGTCCTCACTACAAGCTGAATGTGAAGTGAAAGTTGAACTACTATTTTCAAAAGCACAAATGCATTACCAACAAATGTTTACCAAATGCCTACAATTTCAGTAAAACTGTACACTATGTGGAGCTGACACATGCTATCATGTCCCTAGAAGGCAACAGGGCACCTGAACTGCTAATGTGTTGAGACTTTAGTGATTCAGCAATTGAATACCTACACATGTCTAAAGAAACAGGCAAAGTGATGATCTCCTGCACCCATCGGCTAAAGCAGTCCACGAGGATTTATACAAACTAGGAAAATCAAAAAAAAAATGTTTTACAAAGAAACAATATGTGTTTAAATCTGGTCTCTGGGACCTGCAGACTTTTCAGAAAGGCCAGCAAGAGAAGTGGACCCTGGTGAGTTCAGGCATGTAATGTAAGTGACTTCAATCCAACAATCCAACTAAGTCAATGCCTAGTCTGGGATGCCCAATGGAAGCCTTTATTAATATATTTTTAAGTCAAATTCTTTGAATCTAGATGATGAACCCTTATATAACGCCTCTCTCTTTGAATCCCCCTGACCTCACTGAGTCAAGAAGTAGGTTTGTTTTGCAAATTAAAAGGTTTATTGGAAAAATTAAACAATATATCTATATCACACTTTTATGAACAAAATAATATCTGATAGCACACTTATGAATATAATAGTGGTCAACAATGGGTAATATTACAATAGCACACTCTCTTTAATCAATGGGGAGTTGGTATAGAAAGGATAAGGTAGCAGAGAATACTTTGTATGGTTTCAAGGAAATGCAAGATATGAAAGAATGCAACAAAGAAATAAACTTGATATGATTTCAACAAGAGATAATATGATCGCTTTTTCCCTTGTGACGACTCACTCCCCCCTTATACAATAGGAAGAGATGGAAATGAGGACACACAGGTTTCAAGAATACAAGTAATAATGCAGTTCAATCCCAGTTCCCCCCAGCAAGCTTAGAGAAAACAGGTATGATTTAAAGCAGGCAAAAATACTTTTGAAGGGGGTTGCGGGGAATGTTAAAAATATGCTGAAATTATTTTAATTCACTTTTGTTGGGAAGCTGGGGATCTTAGCTTTAAAATGGCAGTTAGATTTCACTTCTAGGACATGCGGTTCAAAAGATACAGACGTTTTTGTGGAGGTAGATTTTCAAAAATAAAGTCAATCTTTCAGAATGACAGATGCACGTTACAGATTTGAAATCACCAGATGGACACAACATTCTAAATGCAGTTCTGAATAGATTGAAATGGATGGGATAAGATTACTTTAGACTAAGAGATTGGTTCTGTACAGTTCTTAGACTGGATACTCACTCCTAGTTTTGGAATAGAATGGACCTCGTCACAGATCTGGTCAGGGTTGGACTGCACTCTCGCCACAGGACGGTCTCAGGCACTGGTTCTGCTCACAGTACGGCATGGTGGTCTGGTCTGGCCTCTTGGACTGGATCAAGCGGGTTCTGGATACAGCACTGCTTTCTGGGTCTGGATCTGGTTCTGGCACAGGGTTCTAGCCAGTCGTAAACAGCACGGCAAGGCTGTTGAATAGTTTGGTTAGGTTGCTGGATTCTGAGGCCTGCTGAGAAGAGTTCAGCTTGTGGATTAGGCCTCTGCTTCTCCAAGGTTCTAGAGTTTGGGATCTAGAGTTTTGGTTCTGGAGTCTGTCTGGAATCTGGAGTCTTAGGAGTCTGGAGTCTTTGTCTGGATATGGTCGGGCAGAGTGCTGCACAGGAATCGATGAGTAGTGGAAAAATGAGTATCCCTATCTGGGTCTCAGTGGTTCTTTTTATGTGTTTCCAAAGGGGGTGTGGAGGCTGACTTTCTGTGCCCAACCCACTAAGGATTTGATAGGTTAGAGGATTCTCTGTGCCCTGACTGGAGAATGGAGAAGTGAGTCATCCTATGTCATCGGGTGTCATGTTTATGGCTTGCGGAAAGAACACTCCCCTTTGCATTTACTTATAAAAACAATTTTTCATAATCAAACATGTTTCCAAGGTGCACAAGTTGTTGAGAATACCTGTACATATCAAAGATTAATTAAGACAGGTCTCTTTTCAACCCTGCTCTTTCTAAGAGCTTGGGTTCAGAAATGACAGCTTATTCACGATTTTAGTGGGTTTTGCAATATTGGTTTTGCACCAAATCTTACACGGAGGTACAAACCCTCTCTGTGCATGTCACTGTAAGTTTTCAATTTTCTAGTATACACACAGTGTCTACAATATTAATAAATCCCGGGGTTTGGTGTCAGAACATTGTACGGATTTCAGCTTAGTCTCAAACTGTGGGTGCATTTTTCATATTAAGAATCTCAAATTGTACATTTCTTTCAGCAGGTTACAATTAGTTATCAGTATTCTTATAAAACATATATTTGCCTTCACTTCAGTACACCCATTGGTTTGTCCCCGCCCCTAGAAGCTTGGCTTGACTCAGAGGTCACATGTCTTATTTCTTGCAGAGCAGTTGTTGTTGTCACACCCCAAATCAGCATATTCTATTCAATTGAAAGAGTCTATTGTCTTATGTTCCTGCCAGCATACCAGGGTGCCACTCTCCATCTAATTAACATGACCATGCAATCTCCTGCCTTCTGGTGTAGAGGCCTGAGAAGAGTAGGTGTGAAGGGTTCTCATAGAAAAGCAAGCCTTTTGAAGTCTTAGCTAAATCAGATTGCCTTCTAGTCAATTTCAACAGAGTTCCTTGTAAAACAAAATATAACATTATAACTTTAAAATAAGCAATATCTCTTTAAACCAAGTCTTTTTCCACATTAAATCAATGTGTGGCACTCTATATGGCACTTTGATAGACGTCTCTGCTTTGGCTTATTTAGCTTCTGCAAGACAACTCTCCTGTCAGGATTAGGAATCACCAGCACCTGTCAGTGGCGAGCACCGGTATTGCACCCATTCTTGACAGCTGTCTTTAAATCAAATGTCTTTAACATGGGATTTTCTCCTAATAACATATGATTCTTGCTGACAGTGTACTGATGTGGATTCTTGCAGTAGAGTAATGTAGAACACCCAACAAGAAGTTGTATCCTTTTGGTGGTTTTGTGAGCCATGATTTTAGCAATTTTGACGATCAAGAAAATTAGTTCCCAAACAGCTCTGGGTTGCTTTTGGCAATCAGTATTGCTATTTCCAAGTGGTTTCAGGCTACTGTGTGGGTATCCCAATGGTGGTTTTAGGCAGTGATCTCCTGTGTTCACTGACATGGCAAAAGTGGGTGGCAGCCTATTTTTCAGATTGTTACTGCGCATTTTTGGATGATCTCTGGCGAGCAGCATGCTTTCCGGCGGCCATTATGATGTTTCCACTGCCAGTAATGCACAGTTCTTTTGTAGGGCTTGCATGAGTGGGTTGAAACATCCCACAGTAATGTTCCCCTTCTCTTTTACAAACCAATTTGCTTTTTTAATTGTAAACCCTGGAACAAAAAAGAAAAGAAAAAAAACTAACAGGAAAAGGAGAAAAGAGCAATAGCCCTTCCTTATTGACACTCTTGTCTTGTTAATAATAAATACACACACATATACAACAAACCAGCACTATAATAACATTTACATTATGTGTTTTGGAACAACCTATAAATCAAGTGACATTTATCACTACAAGAGTCTGACTGTTGAGTGAGCAGCCCACTAAATATTGGCATAATAATCATTCCATCCGGGGTCCTGTAAACCCACGAATCAAGGAACAGTCATTGAAAAGATGCACACTTTCCACCGTTAGGAAGATGGTGTCATCGATTCCATCCACTATCCAGCCAAGACCCGACACCCTCATGAAGAACCGTGACAGACCACTTGCGGCACATGAAGTAGTATGCCATTTATACGAAGTGAAACACAAGATGATGATAGCAGGGAAAGGAGCAGGAAAGGACCTACCTGGAACAGCAGAAGTCCAGAGTTAACAGGAGGGCTCTAAAAAACGAAGGTATGGCTTATCTTGTTGTACTCAAAACCTTCTGGACATTGGGACAGCACCCAATATATCTGTGGCAGTCTGCTTCCTTATCCCTAATGATCATTCTACAATTGACCTGGTCGCTGTATGATTTCCCAAAACTATTTCCTGGTTCCTCCTAAACAGAATGTTAGGGTAAGGGTAACATGAGAAAAACTAATATAGGCCCTATGGGAATTGCCTAGCAACTTAAAAAAGAGATTCTCAAGTAGTGACTGTGCCAGTAGTTGGAGCCATAAAAATCATAATTAAATGAATAGATAAATGAATACATTAATTGATTACTTAACTAATTACTTTATTATTAATAACAGTATGGTAGTGGAACACGCGATATCCGGGAATCAAAAATGATGGTTTTTGCAGCAGAATCGACACACTGAGCCCAGAGGATGTCGTATTCAATGTTTCTCTAATAAGAGACCCATGTGGAGAGGGGGAGGAATCCCAAACGTCGAGGAGGAGCAACCCCAGGAGCTTCAAAACTATGCTAGCAGAATAGAACTGAAGCAGATAGCTTCACAGAAAAGGAAAGGCTCTGTTAGCTGTCTGTAAAGGGAGTGTAGGGCCAACTCTAACCTGCCTATGACCTAGAGCATGCAACGCGCTCCAGGAAGTGCCACTTATTTCCAGGATGAGGGAGGGTATGCTGTGAGCCACAGACTCTTCTCAGATTCTCATGTTTTCAAACATCTTTTTTGTTTAGCTCTTGGCTAGAATCCTTAGCAGACTAGTCTCCTGATCATTCTCTTCAGTGCCATCCGGCTCCTGACATATTCCTGGTCAAGACCCTGAGAAGAAGCTCCATGTTTAAGGGAAGTAGACGGGAGTAGGGACAATATGGGGGCCACCAATGATGTACGGCCCTCAAGAGGTAAACAGAGAATCCCCAGGTTGCCCATGTGGTTCATCAAGTCTCTCAACGTTGACCTATTCGGGCACTTCTCAAAGCCCCAAGGTCTGACCTATGACCCCTATAGATGCCACCAGATTCATTTGAACAATGGTGGTCATCAGTGGAACATGTGTCTTCAAATCAATGACTTTGCTCTGAGAGCCTAGCACAATAAGTGGCCTTTCAAACCCATAGCAGCAAACTTGAAAGTGCAAGAAGGAAAAAGAGGGGCGGTGAAGAGGCCTTCATTGTTACAGGGTACTGAGGAGGCATCGTGAAGAGGCACAACTATAGGGAGGAGCAAAGAAAAGAGGAGAGGTCAGGGGCTATAGGTGGTGTCCTCTACAAGAGGCAGCGAGGGGACAGGATGCCTATAAGGCCAATGTTTGTAGAGACTCTGGGCCTGTTGCACAACACACCAAGGTGTCAAAAGCTCTGGAATTGTCTCATCCAGGTATGGGAATGTGTCCAGTGACCCAGAGCTTATTAACCTGATCAGGGGAAGCGATCACCCAGAAAAATAACCACTAGTCAAGACAAGAAAGAAGTTCAGGGGACATTTTCAACTCCACATACCGTGAGTTTCATTTGGTTGACAAGAAGTGACAACCAAGGGAATAGAGAGACACACTGGATTGGTAGACTATGGTCCTTTAGCAAGCAGAATTTGCACATACTTGATTTCATTGGTTATCACCCTTTCTTATCTGCTACCCATCTTAAACACTTGTTAAACAAACCTTTTTAAACTGCACTTTCAAACGCTTGAGTTAATCCTCCAACCATGACCGTCTCATGCATGTTCCTTCCTCTATTCTGTTCTGCAGCTCCCAAGTCACTCACAGTGAGCCCCATTTGGCTCATCAACCACCTGTTCCTTATCCTGCTCAGTGTGCCTTATTTGGCTTAGCCACCGGCTGCTCCTGGTCTCATTCACAGTGTGCCACCACCTGCTCCGTATCTCACCCACAGTGTGCCCTTTTTGGCTTAGCCATTGCCTGCTCCTTATTTCAAAGTGTGCCCTGTTTGGCATGGCTTCCACTTGCTTGTCCCCACTGTTCTTGCTCCTTCACTTAATGCAGCTACAACTCCCTGTCTTAACTCCTGAACGACCTAATGTTTTCTGGCATTTTTCATATGTTTGCTCGGGCACTAAATGTTCCAATGGGAGATCTGATTGGTGTGCCTTTTTCACTATTAGCTCGTGGATGTCTGATTGGTCTATTTTAAATGTTTCCACCTCCTCCCCATGCGTATTTGTGTTTGTTTGTTTGTTTGTTTATTGATTTTGTATGGTGCGCCAAACCCAAAGGTAACAGGGCGCTACAGAGAACAGGAAAATAAGATTGCTTAAAAACTTAGTTACAGGCATACTATAAATATATACAATGCATCACATGATAAAACAGTTGAAAGATATACATATGTATAGTCGGCTTGATAGGTAAGGATAGTACTTGATTAATTTTGGGGGTCATTGGAATGTAGCCATGTGAGAATATTCCATCTGAAGCTATAGTAGGACTGGTCGGTTCTGATGTCAAGTGGGAGGGTATTCCAGTATTGGGCTGCCTTAACTGGTAAGCTGCTGCAGCCTGTTTTTTTTAGTCTAAATTTGGGTATCTGAAGGCAGTTGGAGTTGGCGGGTCTGGTGGGGCGAGTGGATGTTTTTCTCACAATTCTTTCTGCCAGGTAAGGGGGAGCTGCATTATTAAGACATTTGAAGGTGATTGATGCTGTCTTAAGTTCAATTCTGTCATTGATTTTGAGCCATTTGTATTTTCTTCTAGTGTTAGAAATGTGTTCTTTAGGTAGGTTGAGGGCATTTCTAAGGGCGTTGATTTGCAATGTTTGAAATTTGTCAATGATGTATTTCTTAGCTCCCAAATACAGAGCATTGCAACAGTCAAGTTTGGAAAGTGTTTGGAAAGTATTAGGGCATTAGCAATGATGATACAGCTGGCTTGGGTGAGGAAGGCTCTACTTGCCCTAATAAGCTTGCACATGTAGGCTGTAGAGGATGCAAGGGAGTTAACTTGTTTCTTTAGTGTTAGGGCTGAGTTGAGGTGACTAGTGTTTTTTCTGTTTTGGACACTGTGATTATATTGCCATCAATGTTGAATGCTGAGTGGTTAGGGCTGAGTTTTTTTAAGTTGGCAGTGGATCAGAGGAGTAGGATTTCGGTTCTGTCATCATTCAGTCATAGTCCATGTGTGGCCATCCATGCCTGAATGATTAGGTATATTTTGTTTACCAAGGCTGTATCCGTATCGAAATTGCCCGAAAGGGGAATGAAGATCTGAGTGTCATTGGCGTAATTAGAGTAGGTGACACCCAGTATGTCCAATTTGTCAAATAGGGGCTTGGTAAAGATATTGCATAGAGTTGGCGAGACACAAGAACCTTGGGGTACACTGAAAGTTATTTTGATGGGGTCTGCTGATGCCAGTGTGGAGAAGACTCTCATTGTGCGGTTGTCCAAAAATGATTGGATCCAGGCTATAGCCTCATTTGAGAAGTGGGCAGCCGATGCCAGGTGTTTGCACAAGACAGCGTGATCCACCAAATCAAAGGCTGCCGACAGATCAAGGAGGAGTAGCTTGGCGGTATTTCCCTTGTCATTGAGTTTGTCAATCTGTACTTTAAGATCAATTATGGCTGTTTCTGTGCCATGCTGTGGTCTGAATCCTGATTGGCGTGTACCTAAGAATTGGTTAGTTTCAAGATAGTGCTGGATTTGTAGGTATGCTACTCTGTCTATTATCTTGAGGAGAAATGGTACCGTGGTGATGGGTCTGAAGTTAGTGGGAATGGCAGGATCCAGGGTTTGCTTCTTGAGGAGGGGTTGGACCCAGGACTCTTTTAGGTTACTTGGGATGGTGTTGGAGGAGAAGGAGGCATTGATTAGTTTGGTTATGAATGGAGCTAAGTCTCATGCAGCATCCTTAATTAACTGGGATGGGCAGCTGTCAACCTTACAGTTGGAGGGTTTGAGGGATGCAATGATCTTTACGGTTTCTGAGATGGATTTTTTTTTAATTTGAAAGGGTCGAGGCCGGCTGAGTAGGTGGTCATAGGGATGGTGGTGAGTGAGGTTTCAATGGGAGTTAGGTAGTCGTTTTCTAAGGCAATTTTAGTTTGGAGTGTTTTAATTTTGTTTGCTAAGGCATTTTGGATGCTAGTGCACCATTGTTTGTCTTTGGCAATGTTGTCAGGAGGTGGTACTGGGGATTCCAACTCCCTTAGGATAGTAAATAATTATCTAGTGTTGGAAGTTGCATTGCAGATTCTTTCATTAAAGAGATTTGATTTTGTGAGTAGGATTTCTTTTTTGTATTTATTGGCGAAAAGTCTAAGTTTCAGTTTATCTTCTTCAGATGGGGTATGGCGCCATATAGACTCTAGTTTCCTTTTTTGCATTCTTAGTTCTTTTAGGTGTGGGGTGAACCAAGCATTTAGGTGAGCTTGTTGTTTACTTTTTTGAAGTTTTAGAGGAGCAATGGTATCTAGTGCTAATTTCATAGCATTATTGTAGCTTTCTACCAGGAGCTCAGGGTGCTGGTTGTTTGGAAGAGCATTGATAGTAGGTAATACCAATGGCAGGAGATTGTCTGGAATTATATTTTTTTTGGCTCTAGAGGGTAGGGGGGTGCCATGATTTTCTCTTTGGTGGTTTGATTATTAATCGTTAATGTAAAGTTGATGAGGTAGTGGTCTGACCAGTGTTGAGCGGTAATTTTGGTGATAGCGGTATCACAATTCAGGGTGGCGACCCAGTCCAGGGTCCTTCCTTTGTTGTGGGTTGGGGTGAGAACGTTTTGGTTTAGGCCATGTTCAGCTAACATAGTGGCTATAGATTGAGCTGGTTTGTCGTCTGGATCGTTAAAGCCTAGGTTCAGGTCTCCTAGTAATAGGATTTGTGAGGAGTCTTTGGTATTATTAGCTAAGAGAATGGATAGATCCCCTTCGAAGGTCCCAATAGGGCCGAGTGGCCTGTATATTAGGTAAATGGTTAGTGTGTGGCAGTTGGAGATAGGCAGTTTGGGTATGAGGAGTTCGCATGATTTAAAAGGAGATAAAGTTTGTAGTCTGATGGCGAGGTGGGTTCTAGCTATAATAGCTAAACCCCCTCCTTTGTTGTTGGGTCTGTCCATTCTAATTAATTGATCATTTTCAGGGATAGCTAGGGAGAGTGCAGGGCCTGCAGCTTCGTGTAACCATGATTCGGTGACTGCCAGGAGGTCAAGGTTATTGGATAATAGGGTGTCTGCTATTCGATTGACGTGGGCCACTAAGGACCTGGCATTGATCAAGGCACTAGATAGAATGGTTAACTTGGGTGTCTTTTGGATTTTTATAGGAATGAGTTTAGGCTGAGTAGCATTGTTGCAAAGTATAGTTAGGTTGGGTATGGTTTAGTGTGCCGTGAGGTCGGTTTATCTTGGGGGTTAGAGGCCTTGTTGCTATGACATATAGGCTCATAGAGGCGGGGTAGTCTGGCTCTAAGTCTATTATTTCTGTCCATAGTGAGGCACGTGCATATTTAGGAGGACATAATGATCACAGTGCGGAGTATGGTGAGGCACAGTAGAGATACTATCTGGGTCTTATTAAGGCACATCGTAGTGGGTGGTGGTGGGGAGCAAGGTAGTTTAGCTCAGGTTAGGCAAGGGGCGTAAGCTGGTCCCAAGTGTACTAAATTATGAGACCAGCTCAGTGTCTGGCTATAAGCTGTTTCTGGCGGGTGCACCGGTCAAGTAATTGGTTATTTCAAATGGGCATGCTCGTAGTAGCTGGCATTGGCATTAGACAGTCTTATGGGCCCATAATAGCTAATAGTGGGCTCTGTCAGAGGGCATATAGTGGCTGGCAGTGGCAATAGGTGATTGCAATGATGCAGGAGACTAAACAGTTATGCTGTCGCTATAGTAGGCATACGGGAGCGAAGGCCTGAGTCAGAGAGCACAGTTAGCTATAGTAACATTAGGCAAAATAGGCTAGTACACGGTAGGCAGTTCAGGGCAGGCAAAGTAGGCTAGTATACAGTAGGCAGCTCAGGGTAGGCAAGATGGGCTAGTACACAGTAGGCAGCTCAGGGCGGGCAAAGTAGGCTAGTATACAGTAAGCAGCACAGGACAGGCAAAGTAGGCTAGTATACAGTAGGCAGCTCAGGGCAGGCAAAGTAGGCTAGTATACAGTAGGCAGCTCAAGGGAGGCAAAGTAGGCTAGTATACAGTAGGCAGCTCAGGGCAGGCAAAGTAGGCTAGTATACAGTAGGCAGCTCAGGGCAGGCCAGATGGCTAGTATACAGTAGGCAGCTCAGGGCAGGAAAGATGGGCTAGTACACAGTAGGCAGCTCAGGGCAGGCAAAGTAGGCTAGTATACAGTAGGCAGCTCAGGGCAGGCCAGATGGCTAGTATACAGTAGGCAGCTCAGGGCAGGAAAGATGGGCTAATACACAGTAGGCAGCTCAGGGCAATCAAGATGGGCTAATACACTGTAGGCAGCTCAGGGCAATCAAGATGGGCTAACAGTAGGCAGCTCAGGGCTGGCAAAGTAGGCTAGTATACAGTAGGCAGTTCAGGGCAGCTCAGCTCATGTCATAGTTTCCCAAGTATGCATATGTGTTTGTTGTTATCTGCTAATCCAATTAATCCAATGTTCCTACTTCTACTATCCAAGGGCTCAAATAGCCTGACCAACATCTTGAGATCAGGCACAGGCCTTATGGTGATTGTGTGGTCAGGCGTTCTTGTTACGGAGGCTCTCGCGAAGCGTCAGGCTTGCTACTAGCAAATTTGCTTCGCATGTTCCTTTACTCAAAGGTGCCTATTTTGCTCTAGGCTCCATTCCACAATCTATGTCCGCCCAAAGGTGCACTCGGCAAAGAACCGTGCCCCAAATTTGGAGTCATGGACAGAGCGCAGGGCAAACAGAAGAGTGTCCAGCAATTGCTCTATCAACTGAACCCCTTCCTGTCTGCATGCCTGTGTCATGAGTGCATCAGCAATGCTAATCGTGAACCGAAACTGTACTAAATGTTTAATTGTACGAATACTCAATCCATGTATCAGGATCGTCTAGCTAGAAATTAAGGAAATATTGATAAAACATTAAGCTCAAACCCTCTGCAGTGCAAGTGATATGCTGGATAAAGCAACACTTTGCTACTGGCTCTACCTTAGAGTAGGTCGCTAGGCTCCTCATTATTGAATGTGTTCAAAAGATACAAGATGCCCACCTTGATATCCTTGCGCTGAGTGCATATTCCTATTGCGTAAGATAATAATGCAAAATTGATGGAGAATACCTGGTGATAATAACATTGATAGATGTCTTACCATTGTTGCACAGCAATTGAGATGTGATTCTGGGCTTGTCTATCTGCCCCAGGTTAGTGGAAGATACCCTTGCTACACATCACTGATGATATGCAAAGAGAATGAATCACGGCTTGAGTTGCTTGTTGTATTGTGCAAACTAAATGTGACGCGGCAATGTGAGTTGGTCTGCCCTTTTCAGTTGGGATCCACTCTGATTTGCATATCGCCATTCCCCTTCTGTAATCGCATGGCAGTCTGAAAACGATGTAGTGGATGGTTGCGGAAACCAATGCCAGCATTCATGGTTGATTGAAACCTTTCCAGCTATCAACGTTCTGTTGTCCCCTCAAAATCAAAGTGTTTTAGGTGGCCCACGCTTTCCATTGTCACTTAGTAGTATGTGTCTTGGTTGGGCTGGTCTTATTGGGATGCTATATTGATCTACCTGGACCCATGGAATATCTGACCCCACAACCCTTTAACCTTGGGTCATCCAGACAAGGGAGGGCCGTCAGACTCTTTAGCTTTCATTGGGCCCCAGAATTAAAAGACGTCTCTCCCCTCTTTCACTGGTGCAGGGCTGTGTCAGCGAGTTTCTTGTCAAGCCCTTATGCTGAGGCCAGACCCATTTCTGCCGCTGTAGGATCAGGGTTACGGTAAAGACTCTTTTCCCTTTCTTCTTCCCTTCACTCCTTCACCTTTCCTCTTGTACCTTTCTCTCTCGTTCTTTCGTACCAACTGCTTTCTCTCGCTAATACCTCAGCCTCTTTCTCTAACCTCCTTTGGATTCCCTCTTACAAGTATACCTTCACCTACCGTCTCCAACTTTCCTTCCTTTTTGTCAACTCCTATTTAATGCTTTCACTTCTCCCTCTCCTTTTACAGCATTGACTTCACCCTCCTCCTCTCCTGTTTTTTCCTGACCCTTCTCTGTTCCCCTCTCCTACTCTGCCCCTTTGTCTCTCTCTTCTGCTCCGTTTCACCCCCTCCACTCTTCTCTCCGCCTTAATTCCCCCATTGTTCATCTCTGCTCCTGTTTCTCACTCTTCTCCCCACCTCTGCTCCTCTTTCAACTCCTCCACTCTTCTTTTCACTGTCACCTTCCTGTCTCGCTCCTCCCCGTCCGCCTCTCTCTCCCTCTGTCTTTGCTCCCTGCTACACCATCTCACTTTGAACAACTCTCCTCTCATCTCTAACTCCTACTTGCTCTGCCAGGCCCGGTCCCATTTTATCCTCACAAGGCCCGGGCTCTGTGTTTGACAAGTGGATAATTGTGGACAGCTGTATATGTGACGTGGAATAGTGACATGATTGGGTATCATTCAATGGAAGTACAAAATCTGCATCTTAGTCTACTCAGCCATTAGCCCACCCATAGCCCCAAAGACCAATGTATTAAAATGGCAGCCGCCATCTTGTTTTACTTTCTGTCTGGGGATTACACAAGCTGTGCCGCAAGTAGTGGTGGTCTCTGGCACCCAGTGTCACCCCGGTTCAACCCGCTAGCCTTCTTCACACAGTGCATATTAGCATTTCTAGTTCGAAAACACCCACAGTGTATTCTCGCAAATGCTTTTTTCTGCATCAGGAAATGTGGCTACTAGTCTTAAGTTTCAATATCTAAAACAGAGTGCAACATGTGCGCATGCTCCATAGGAGATAGTCGGGGGATGAATCTATGTTGGTCTGATGAAACCAATGAGTTAAACCACTGTTGATAGAATGTCAAGCTTTTGTCTCTAACCTTTCCATCATAGTTGAGAAAAAAAGATGTCAAGGACAGAATGCAGTAGCATCGGCTTCGCCTTCTTTGTCCGAAGAAATAAGAGGAGTAAGCAAAACATGTCTTGTCTCCCACAAAATAGGTAGGCCCGGGTCCAGGAGAAGCATTAGCATACCTTTCCATAGCCTTTAATCACTGAGATTGTGTAGGTTTACTGCGGATCTGCACGAAAATAAACACGCTCTCTAAAAGGGGAGAAGTCTACTGCGGTGCAACCACATTTGAAGGTAAAACAGTGGATCCTTATCATACCAACAAAAAGAGGACTGAACTCAACTAGCAGAGTTTTCAAAGTCATTGCTTGAAAAGTGCTTAGGTCATTTGTTCGCAGTCCCAATTTTGAAGATGGTATTTCCGCAGAAAAAAGAAGAAAAACAGACATCATAGCATATCCCCCCACACCGTGAAAGAACACACTGACCTCTGAAAAAAAACAAAAAAAACAAGCATTGGCAATGCCAACAGTTTGTTTTTGTGTCTAAGCATGGGAAAGGCGCTTGCCAGGCACAGCCATATTGGTATTAACTATCCTCTGCTGGTAGCAGGTGCACAATGGTGCGAGTATCTAGGCATCTAATAGCAGTGCCTGGCAAAAGATTAAAACCATTGCACAAACCAAAAATGTTGGCTTTGCCAATGCTTGCTTCAACCAGGACTTCAGTGGCTTTGCCAATGCTTGTTTTAAACAAGACTTCAGTGAAGGACACGCACAGTACTTATAAATAGACTGGTTGAATAGAAGCGTGGTAAGAAACGTCTGTTACACCAGTAGCGTTTTTACAAATCCAATTAAGTCAGTGGGCCTCATTACAACCTGCCAGTCCGGGACCGTGCAAAATCCGTGACGGCGGTAAAAACGTTTCCGTGTCCGCAAGGTTGCGTCCGATTACACGCTGTCGGTCGCGCGCACCACACGGACTCGGAAACGTTGTTACCGCTGTCACGGAAAACCCCACGGAAATGGAAATAACGCAGCCACAAGTGGCGCAAAACCCGTCTCCGCCTCCGCCGCCACGGACACGGAGCCGGAAATACCATGATCGCCAAAACAGGAAACAGAGAGGCAGCCATCATATAAAAGCGCAATCCATTGCCATCCAGAGTCAGCACATGCACAATCATAACTCTGAGAAGCCAAAAGGGACCACAAGCATGTCTGCCAGGATTCCTGCTCGGAGGCAGCGCAAACAGCGCTTCAGCGAGGTGGAGCTAACCGTCTTGGTGGAGCACATTGTGGACAATGCGGAGATGCTGTTCAGCACCGACCAACGGCGTGCCACACAGCAGCGGAGGAAGTAGGTGTGGGCCGAAGTTGCACGCAAGTGCACCGCTGTGGGCGTGACAGTGAGGAGCGTGAAGGACTGCCACAAGCGGTGGGACGACCTGAGGCTGAGGGCACGCAACCTCATTTCCACGCACCGCCAACGCAGCAGTGGGACAGGCGGAGGACCCCCTTCCCCACTGAGGCTGCAAGCATGGGAGGAGCGTTGCAGCAGCGTCCTCCACCTTGAGGGAATCCATGGGATCGGGGAGGCTGAGGCAGGAGTGAGCCCACCTGCAGATGCCGATAAGTGCCCAAACATGAATGCCACATGAAAATATGCAGTTGTGAGTACTGGGCCAAAGGACCCATTAACAAACCCCCCCCCCAGGCAGTGCATGTGTGGGCCAAAGGACCCATTAACAACCCCCCCAGGCAGTGCATGTGTGGGCCAAAGGACCCATTAACAACCCCCCCCCCCACGCAGTGCATGTGCAGTGCATGTGTGGGGCAAAGGACCCATCATGATCAACCAATATCACAGAATGCATATACCAGCAATCAGATGCATGTGACGAACACTATTCAATGTACAATCTTAATGACGCATGTGATGCACCCATCTGCCACCACAACAACACTAATTGCATGCCCTTTGTGTCCCCACAGCCGTTTCAAGTGACAGTGATAATGCACAACAGGCCAGCCAATCTGCACCGGCAAGTACACAAGCCACCGCCACCACACAGGAGGATGCTGCCGGCAGTTCTGCACCTCTGGCCACATTACCAGCCTGTTACGTATTCCCTATTGCTGCTTTTTTACATGGGACCTGACAATGCCTGTATTTCTGACCTATTTATTTAATTGATGTTTTAATCTTAACGAACTACTGATCATTAAAATTTGATATTGTCTTTTTTAACCATCCTTGGTCCCTCCTAATGTTTTACTGAGAGTGTTTACACCACACACCTCTAGCACCTGCTATATAACTTTGTCTCCCGATACTCCTCCCACATTACCAGCCACTACAGATGTGCCGCCCACCACCACCACCAACATCCCCACCGTCTCCACACTGCCTGAGTCTAGACAGGTGCCACGGGAACCTATCATGGCCACCCAACACACACCGAAGGCAGCAGCACTGCAGAGGGGGCAGCCTGCAGTGATTAAAGTGCCCCGCAAGAGCACTCAGAAACGGGGCCACAGGGGGAGATGCCCACATTGGAAGACCTGGGCTCCTTCCATGAGCTGGAGTTCAGCCCCACATCACTGAGGAGTCCCATGAGGTCGCCCACCCCATCCATGGCCGAACTGAATGCCTGCATGCAGCGGATGGAGGAGCAGCAGGCTACCCTCACCCAGCTGGTGGAGAGGCAGCTAGAGGAATCCAGGCTGCAGAGGGAGAGCTACAGCGCCTCAGTGCATCGCCTGTCGAGGTCCATTGGACGCTTTGCAAGCACTATAGTAACCCTTGCACGCCATGTGCGGGAGGGCAACAACCACACCTCCAGGCTTGTAGAGGCCATGTTGGTTGGCCAACAGGCAAATCTGGCACGGATGCCCTCAATCCCAGATTCTGCACAATCAAACACAACCACCCCATCCAGCTCCACTACTACCAGTCCAAGGTGGCGCTCGAGTAGGCTAACGGGTCCCTCGGGCAAGGTTGCACAGGCACAGAAGCGCACACGGAAGTGATGGCATGTGTGTGGGGCAGTGCAGGACACATGTGGACTACAAGGGTGTGAGAGGGGTGGGCACGTTTGGGTGGTGGGGTAGGTAGTTTTGGGGGTTTGAACAATGGGGCCTGGGTGGGGGTGGGCACGTTTGGGTGGTGGGGTAGGTAGTTTTGGGGGTTTGAACAATGGGGCCTGGGTGGGGGTGGGCACGTTTGGGTGGTGGGGTAGGTAGTTTTGGGGGTTTGAACAATGGGGCCTGGGTGGGGGTGGGCACGTTTGGGTGGTGGGGTAGGTAGTTTTGGGGGTTTGAACAATGGGGCCTGGGTGGGGGTGGGCACATTTGGGTGGTGGGTGGCTCCGGGTGTACAGCTTCCCTAACCAATGCACCTCCTTCCCTGTTGTTATTACATCAATACATCACCATTTCGAATCAAGACATACATGTGTGGACATTGATCATTTATTTTGCAGTGCAACTATTAATTCATTGTCGTCACCATGTTCGTGCATTTCTGTGAATGGGCTGTGACTCAAAAGTAAATGCGAATCAGGGCATCCCGTGCTCTCTGGCCATCATGTGGACCCCCAGGGGGAGGCAGTGCCATCCCATCCCCATCTCCATCCCCATCCCCATCCCCATCTCCATCCCCATCCCCATCCCCATCTTCCTCATCTGCGTCTGGTGGCATTGGGATGTTCCTGCGCAGGCATATATTGTGCAGCATGGCACATACGAGTGTGATTTTACCCGTCTTCACTGGGCTGTACAGCAGTGACCCGCCAGATCTGCGGAAGCGGGCCTTCAGCAGTCCAAATGTCCTCTCAATCATTCCACGTGTGCGGATATGTGCCCTATTGTATGCCTCTTCCTGCCTGTTCCCTGGTCTCCGTACAGGTGTCATCATCCATGGCGTGAGTGCATATCCCGCATCACCTACATGGGATGTAGATGGGGAAACATGTCAGTGTTTGTGGCATCATGTCCTCATCTGCTGCTGTGCATTCTTGTATCATCAGTCATTCATGCATATGTACCATGCAGTGTATGGAGCTATGTTTTGGGCATCACGATGTATGTCGCTAACTGGATATGGGCCTACACATTAACTTGCATGTTTGCTGTGCCCTGTGGGTGACATTTGATTGTGTGCATGTCACGGTGCAGTGCTGTCCACACATGGCAGAGTGACTCCACTGTATGGAAGTAGTAAATACACGTCGTCTCATTTACACGCCTCTCGTGCCTTTTGAGGCAGTGTTTCAATTGAGGGTGGGTGTCTGCAGTGGCACAAGGTTCATGGGACAGTGACGGGATTGGCTGTGCCAGCGTGTGCACGGGCACATCGTGGTGCCCTGTCATGTCTTCCTTCATGATGTTTGGCATCCGCTGTGTATTTGGTAGATGGAAGGGGGGTGATGCATGTGCGGTCACAGCGGCACACTCACAATGCTCATTGGCCTGGACACACACACACCACTTCGACAGGGTTGTAGCATTGTCAGCTGTACTCACCCAATAGCCCTGTGCTTTGTCCGGCATAACGTTCCATGTACCGTGGCAACGTGGAATTCCACAGTACCATTGAGTCATGTGATGAGCCTGGGAAACGTGCGCAGCAGTGTGTAATCAGTTGCATGGCATCACAAACCATCTGGACATTCAAAGAGTGATACTGTTTCCTATTGCGGAACACTGCCTCAATTGCACGTGATACTGTCAGCTCAACGTGGGTGCAGTCAACTGCGCCTATGCAATTTGGCATGCCTGCTATGGCATGGAAGGCCAACTTGGTGGCAATGACCTCGGGGAGGGTGCGGGGTAGGGCTATGTGTTCCGACACATGGCGCAACAGGGCATCCAGTACCTGTACCAGGATTTTTGAGAAACAGGGTTGTGATATGCCGTGCAGCTCACCAACCGTGTGTTGATAGGTGCCAGTGCCAAGGAAATGCAGTACTGAGACAACCTTCAAGAGGGGGGGTGGCGGTGGGGGTGTCACTTTGGCTGCTGATGTTGTCCTCAATCATGGCAGTGATGTGCAGGATTGTTGCACGGTCCAGCCGGTATAGTGTGTGGATCTGTCCTGGGTGAGGTTCCAGGGTGAGGCCCTGATGCGTGGTATTGCTGGCTGGCAGCAGGGTCGGGCTGGCTGGGCAATGGGGTTTGCCATAGCTGCAGGGTTGGCTGGTTGCCGCCTGCGCCTCCTCCGCCTACACCTCCTCCTCTGCGCCATTACTGCCACCATGTGCAGTGCTGCCTGTTGGTTGAGTAGGTCCAGTCCCAGTGCTACTAGACCTGCTGCCTGCATGGTTCTGTGTTGTGTTGGGCTGGGTGTGGCCCTTTTGTTGGCTCCCAGTGGCCTGCTAGGTCCAGCTGGGCTGATTTGGTGCACCTGTGCCCTGATTCAGTTCAGCAGGCAGTGTATAACGCCATGTTCGCGGTGGCGGCGGTTCCGCAACCGTGATCACGGTATTTATGCCATTTTTTTGCCGGTATTTCCGTGTCCGCGCTAGTTGTGAGGCTCACAGTGTTTCGTGTTGACGGTAACGGAGGGGTTTCCGTGCAGACTTAAAGGGACACCCCCTGTCCCCATCACGCAAAATATGTGTGTCCCATACATCCCACAAGAGCGGCGCCAGGAACTCGACCTAAATTTTGTGACACGTGTGTATAGGTGCGCTATAAATAAAATATATCATATCAATTTAAAAATAGGTTGGAGGAGGGACTCGTGTGGTGAGGAGCAGCGAGGGCCCCCAGAAAGCAGCGTAACGGGGTAAGGCGGGAGTCAAAACAGGATGTGCAGCATCATATGCTGTGGAAAAGAATCCATTTGCAAACATAGTAGTGCCTAGAAACACGTGTGTATAGGCGCGTTATAAATGCCATATCATATCATATCATATCATAAGGTGTGTCATTTACAAGCAATGCTAATGTTGGTCCAGCAATTGAGTGACCCTCTTCATTTTTTGCCTTGAGATGATAACCAAAATAGAGGGCCTGGTCCACAATCAAGAGCCTTACAAACTGCACCCCAGAATGTTTAAGATATACCAGCGTCCTCTTTCAGGAGTAATCTTCAGTAGAAGGCCCGGGAGATGAAATTGCTCAATCAAAAACACTTCAGCCATTTCCAGAGTAGCTACAAACCCCTCCCAAGATGTTACCTGTGAGTTTTTGAAAAGGAACACACACAAAGCATAATCACAGAGCACCAATCAGAATGCAGTAGCTCCACAATGAATCGGCGGCAACGATATGGCATGTGTTATTGATGGGACAATTTACTCTTAGCCCATTGTACAAGAAAACACAAACTGGCAAACATCAGCATAGAAAGTAAACTACCAGTCAGAGATCGTGTTGCTGTCTGTTGGAGGTTGCTCCAAAAAAGATGGTCTTTATTAGACTGACTTGGAGGGTCCACCAATGGGTAGATTTTGGCCACAATCGGGTGCTTTCATCTCATCTCTGTGCTTGTGCAGACCGCTTCAAACCCTCATACAATCCTCAAACCCCAACCCTCCCCCTTTGCAGTGTAAGAGGATTCAATCCAGCACTACAGCTAAGTCAATGCCTAGTCTGGGATACTGAATGGAAACCCTTATTGATATATCTTTATGTCCAGTTCATGCGTTCTGGATGACTACCCCTATATAACACCCCTCTCTTGGAATCCCCCTGACCCCACTGAGCCAAGAAGTAGTTCTGTTTTGCAAGTTAAAAGGTTTATTTGAGAATTTAAACAATATAGATATATATCACACTTTATAATAAATTAATAATTGGATATCACACTTAATCTGATCAGTAATCAATAATGGATAGTCTGGCACTAGCACACTTCTTTATAATCAATGATGAGTGGTTATAGGATGGATAAGATAGCAACAATACTTTTATGGTTTCAAATGGATGCAATGTGGAATGAAATGCAGTACAGAAAATAACTTGATAGGATTTCAGCAAAAGACAATGTAATCACTTTCTTGGACAATTGACCCCCCCTTTTATGCAATGCAAGGAAATGGAAGGGAGGCACACAGTTCTCAGAAATGCAATCAAATGTGATTCAGGTCACCCCAGCAAGCTTAGACTACAGAAGTTTGAAACACAGGCCCAAAATGCTTTTATATGTGCTGGCAATGAAGTGAAAAATATGCTAAAATGCTTTTAATTCCCTCTAGAGGTTCAGGTTGAGGATTAGTTGGTTTAAATTAGTTCAGGCTTACTTTAGCAATGTTCTAGGAATGATTGGCAGGTTAAACACATTTTTTTTTAACGGAAGGCAAGCAGCAGCAGATTTTTACACGTGGAGGGATTTGCAAATCGCGGCAAATTCGCGAGTGCGTTTTTCGCGATTGCGGCAAGAGTATACGGAGTAGGAATGCGGTTCTAGGTTAGTTGAAAAGCCAAGATTCCTAGCTTTCAGAGGAAAGTTACTGCAAGTCTCTAAGACAAATGGTCACGGAGATATGAGCGATTAAATAAAGGTTGTTTTTCGGATTTGGAATGTTAAAATTCAAAGTGACAAGTGACAGTTTTGCAAAATGACAAGGTACAACTTCTAGGAGACAGTTCTGGTTAGATTAAAATAGATTGAATTATATTATTTTAACTAAGAGATTGGTTCTGCACAGTTCCGCTAGGTACTCACAATATATTTTAAAATAGAATGGGCCTCGCCACGGATCTGGTCAGGTTTTCTTCACTCGCCACGGACGGTCTCTGCGCACAGCGGTCTGGGGCAGCTCTCTGGTTCTGCGAACAGCGGTCTGGGTCAGCTCTGCTCTGCTGGTCTGGTCTGGGTCTCTGGTTCTGATCAGGTCTGTGGGTCCGGATACAGCGGTCTCCGGTTCAGCTGGTCTGGTCTGGGTCTCTGAAGGTGGATAGATTGAAGTCTCTATGTTGGCTCTCTGGAGGTTTAATGGAGGCAAAGTATGGATTTTTCCGGCAGAGCGTCCCGCAGCAGATGGAAATGAATGTCCCTATCTGTCCTGACTGTCTGCTTTTATGTGTTTTGAAAGTGGGTGTGTGTGCAGCATCACTAGCCAGCCCCTCTCTCAACTGCCCATTGGCCCAATTCTCCCCTCTCCCATGATTGGGGAAGGAACTGTGAGTCAGAGCGATGTCATTTAATGGCTTGCAGAGAGGACACTCCCCTGTCAAATTGCACACAATCTATATTTGTTCAAAAAGACATCTTTGCACAGGTACACATTTGTTTAAAATTACATGCACCCATCACATATCACAGGAGGTATACCCTGTCCAAATCTGCTCTTCCTGGGGGCTTGCATTCAGAAATGGCAACATTTGCACTTTTTAACTGATTTTGCAATTTCGGACATTAACCCAAATTTACACACATGTGCGCAAGGAGTATGGACATTAATTGATGAAGTGTCAGATTTTTAACATGCATACATTTTAAGTAATACCCTCTTAACTGCTAGCTTGCCCCCAGATCATGCCACCGGTTCTAAAAACCTCTTAAAATGTGGGCAGAAAAATCACAAGAATTATGGTATAATTTGTAAAATTTTCACAAGTCCGCTCTATGATTGATCCATCTTCTTAGAGTTATGTTCTGGCCCCAAAGGGGTGTGGTTTCCCCCCAGCACAAGGTTGAATTTCTGGTTTTTCCAGTTCTGCCAAGCCAGCTTGCTCTCACAGGCAGTGCCCCTCCCCTTTCCTTCTAGGATGAAGCTACATTTACGACTCCCACCAATAAAACATTTGCCTGAGTCAGGACAGGGCTTTGTTCAATTTCCTGCAGAGCCCAGGTAATTCAATCAGAGAAGTGTCATATCCCTTTTGGTGGGAACAGCAAAATGCAGCTAGGCCTGGGAACTGCTGTGGATCCAGTTTCACTCCAATTGGGGGGAAGTTGTCAAGCAGAATCCAGTTCCTTAAGCCAGGCCCCAGCTAATGTCACTTTTAGTTACCCAGTTTTCTGCATTCAAATAAAATTAACAATTTTTACATATGCAGCTAGAATGCTGATTCTAAGTTTAAAACTATGACATTTAAACAATTGCAACCTATGTGACACTCAAAGTAGGTCACTCATTTCTTTTAAACATTTAGATTCTTAGTGTCTTTCAGTCCAAATTTACTTAAACTGCTGAAATCCACAACTCAGCCAGTCTTGTTATAACCTTCAAGTCACTTCAGAATATAACTTTACATTGTATCCACCTCTCAGTAAGTCTTTTTTTGGCCTGCTTTGGGTTCATTTATTCAGTTTTACAAAAAAAATAAGTCTGGTGTTGTTTTAAAACGCCAGCTTTCTGATAGTGGTGAGTACTAGTAATGCACCCATTTTTGGGATTTAAGAAAATGAATTCCCCACAATTCTAGGTTGCTTTTGGCAATCAGCATTGCCATTCCCAATGGTTTCAGGCTACTGTGTGGGTAGTCCAATGGTGGTTTTAGGCAGTGCCCTTCTGTGCCCATAACATCGGCAAAAATGGGTGGCAGCCTATTCTTCATGCATTTCCCTGGGCATTTTCTGGGAAGCTCTGGCCATCATGA
Source organism: Ambystoma mexicanum (assembly GCF_040938575.1). NCBI lineage: Eukaryota > Metazoa > Chordata > Amphibia > Caudata > Ambystomatidae > Ambystoma > Ambystoma mexicanum. The sequence continues at coordinate 1,406,949,141 of NC_090931.1, read as the reverse complement.
TGTTTTCAATGCCAGTACTGCACAGTTTTTGAGGTAGGGCTCGGATGCATGGGTAAAAACATCCTCCAAGCCCCCCCTCTTGTGATGGCCATTCTGTTTCACTGATGGGACTCGCAAGACCTGGGATGTTTCCTCATCTTCTTCCAATAGATGGCACAGTTCAGTATCTTTTCCTCCATCCGGTACTGATCGATCGGTTCTCCTCGCCGGTCCTGATGGGAATATTGGGCGGTACCCTGGGCCCCTTGTGTCTCTTCTCCCGGTCTCCGGATCATCCTCCTTGGCCCGTCTCCAGCTTTTTTTTCTCCTAGGACGACAAAGGAAGAGCGGCAATACCTATTCATGGACATTTCTCCCCCACCATTGATATAGTGGGGTGGCATATAAATTTATAGTCAAAACATATGAACATGCACATTTCTTTTTGCATTCAAAAACAAAAACACCCACATTGAGAAACTCAGAATTTGATAGGCGATATGTAGGATCTTATAAGTTAGAACTGAATTAATCTGAGACAGTACCCTCTAGGATTCCAGAGGATTGCTCCAGTTGCTGCAGAGTGTGCCTGGGATGGCAACACTTCAACTGGTTAATGTGGACCCACTTGTCTTCCCCCTCTGCCAAACCGCCTTTGGGGATGCGGATCTTGTAGGCCACAGGGGAGATTTTGTCTATAATCTCAAAGGGTCCCTTCCATGTAGGCAAACATTTTCGCTGTTTGGCCTGGTTCCTTTGGAAATTGTATAGATAGACCTGGTCCCCCACCTGATATTCCTTCCTGGAAGTCTTCAGGTCATAGTGGGTCTTCATGCTATCAGCTGATCTTTCTAGATTCCGCTGAGCATAAGCAAAAGCATGTTGGAGGTGTTTCCTTAAATTCTCCACATACTCATGAGTTGTGAAGGCATTTATCAGTGTCTGCTCTTGGGTCCTGTAGAGCAAATGCTGAGGAAGCACCATCTTGCGCCCAGTCATCAACTCAAATGGTGACATTTTGGTTGCAGATGAAGGGGTAGATCTGATGGCCATTAGGACCAGAGGTAATCGGATATCCCAACTTGGCCCAGAATCTGCCACAAACTTCTTTAATATGCTCACAATGGTTCGGTTATATCTCTCTACTGCCCCAGAAGAAGCTGGCCGGTAAGCAATATGCAACTTCCTTTTGACCCCCAGTATCTCCCACATCTTTGTCATTACTTCACTGGTGAAGTGGCTACCCCTGTCTGACTCAATCCTTTGAGGTAGGCCGAAACGGGAAAAGATGTGGTTAATCATCAGGGCAGCTGCAGTTTCTGCCTTGCAATTTGGGGCTGGGAGACATTCCACCCACTTGGTAAACAAGCATGTAACGGTCAACATGTACTTGTTTCCTCTAGACGAGCGAATCACAGGGCCTACAAAGTCGATTTGCAAATCTGACCATGGCAGTGTCATCCCCCCGCTTTTGGAGAGGCGTGCAGTGTGTGAGGGACGTCGGCTGAAATTGCGCACACACAAGACACCCCTTCAAGTATTGGTCAAGGTCCTGCCCCATGTGTGGCCAGTATGCAACCTCTCTTAAGATTTCCAGTGTTGTGTGAAACCCCCTATGACCGGCGGTGGCCGCATCATGGGCGTGACTTAACATCAGGCTTCGGAATGAGGTAGGAACCACCCACTGATCGTGGCCAGCTTTGGATTTCCTTACCAGCAAACCGTCTTGGATTCGGAACATTTTTGGACATTTCATCAACACTCTTAGGTCCTCTTTCCCAATATAATCGGTATCCGTCAGGGGAAAGTTCTCATGGTCCTCAAGGTGTTGGTAAAACTTACCAATAATTGGATCCCCCTTCTGAGCGGTAATCAAATCAGCATCAGGGGTCTCCTTACTCCATTGTGCAATTGAAAGGTCGTTGTGAGCATTTGTCTGGGACCTAGTGATAGCAGTGACCTGGATTTCCCCCAACAGGGACTCAATCTCAATTAGATCCCCTTGGATGGCCCCGGTTTTGGCCAGCTGATCAGCTAAGTCATTTCCAGTTTTGTCTGGTCCCTCTACTTTGGAATGACCCTTGATCTTCTTCCAATAGATGGTCATTCCCTTCGAGGTGACCAGATCATCAATGTTTTGGATCAACTTCCCATGTTTCAAGGGTTTGTTGTTAGCACATAACATGCCTCTGGTTTTCCAATTAACCAGGTGCTCCACGAACCCGTTCCGTACATAATCCGAATCTGTGATTATGACCAGTTCGTGGAGTTGATGCTGGACAGCAGTGAGGATGGCCTGATGCACAGCCATCAATTCTGCCACCTGACTACTTCGGGGACCAATTTTGTGTCCAGCGGAGGGTTCTGGGGACTCATTCACCCATGCATTCCCTACGCCAGCCACCAGTTCTTTCTCCCCGTTGTTGTCAACATGGTAAGAGCATCCATCCACATACACAGTGGGCATTCCCTCACACTTGTCTTCTTCAAAGACTTTGTGGGGGGAATTAAGGTATGCCTCCATGTTGTCCTTTATTTTAAGACTTTCGTCCTCGAGACAGTTTTCTCTGGCACAATCATGCAAGTCAGCCAGACCTTGCGCGAGGGGACTCTTCTTGTTTTGGCCATATCTGACCTCCACAGGAAAGCCTTGCATTGACAGAATCCAGGAAGTAATTCGGGAATTACTCACATTTCCGGCCCGGATTCTGTCACTTTGGAGATATTGCAGAGGCTGGTGTGGAGTCTCCACTATGATGTGTTCCCCCTGGATAAACGGGCGGTAATTCTTCAATGCCCACACCGTTGCCAGGAGTGCCTTCTCACAATTGTTGAATTTTTCCTCCACAGAGGATAAAGTTTTGCTCGCATAGGAGATTACTTTATTGACCTTGTCATGCTTTTGGTATAATACTGCTGTCAAGCACGTATTAGAGAACCCCGTCTCCAGGAAGAACTCCTTGTTTCTGACAGGGTAAGCTAGGCAAGGCGCTTGTGAGAGGCTTCTTTTGAGTTGTTTTACCGCCTCGGCTTGTTCTGGACCCCATTCCCACTTGACCCCCCCCTTCAGGAGATGAATCAGGGGTCTGGTGATCTCTGCGTAGCCCTCAATTAACCTTCTGCTGTAATTAGTCAGTCCAAGGAGGCTCCTTAGTTCCCGCAGAGTTGTGGGGTCTTTCAGTTTCTGAAGTGCTTCCACTTTCTTTTCCTGGGGACAGAGACCCTGAGGAGTAATCTCATGCCCCAAGAAATTAACACGGGTTCTGCACCACTGTGCTTTTTGAAAGGAAAGTTTTGCTCCTGCGGCCCTCAACGGTGTCAGAACATAACGGATCTCCGCTATGTGTTCCTCAACCGTTGAGCTTTTGATGAGGACATCATCTACATAAGCCAGGTTACCCCTCGCACCCAGGTCGGGCATGGCCTTATGTAGGAAAATGTTGAATTCATTACCGGAGTTAAGGTATCCGAAGGGAGTCCGGGTCCATGTGTACTGCTGGCACCCAAAGGTAAAAGCCAGTTTGTATTGGTCCTCCCTGCTGACAGGCACGGTCCAGTATCCATTGGTCAGGTCTATTGCAGTGAATACCTGTGACCCCTGAATCTGGGCCAGTCCTTGGTCAATGTAGGGAAGAGGCCATCGGGAAGTATGGACCCGTTTGTTGAGCTCCCTGAGGTCGGCACAGAGTCTCCACTGGCCGTTTGGCTTCAATATTCCCAGCACCGGATTATTGAAGGTGCTGTGGACTGGATGGATTATTCCCCGGGACTCAAGGTTCTTAATTATTTCAGTAAGGGACTCCATTGATGCGAGAGGCAAGCGATATTGCTTCACAAACACAGGAGTCATGCCAGGGTCCGTGGGGATTGTTGTTGTGTGGATGTCAGTGCGACCACAGTCATATGAGTCTACCGCAAAGAGATCTTGGAAATCCAAGAAAACTTGTTTCAACTTTTGCTTTTGTTCCAGAGTCACACAGGCATCAGCTAGGTTGACTCTCTCTTCCACCATCTGCCTGAAGCCTGGAAAGACTTCTGGTTTGGCTATCTCCGCGGCCTCCTCCAGCTGGGTGGAGAAGTCCCTGGTCAGAGTGCTGATTTGGACCGGAGGCTTCAGGTGGGAAAGGCAGCCCTCATGGACCTGGAAAATCACCTCATCCCTCCTGAAGTCACAAGTCACATCTTTCTTACCATAGGGGCAGGAAGTGTACACCAGGAAGTTCCCCCCCATGCCGGGTAAAAATCCTGTCTGGTGTTGTATTGTCCTCACTGTCACTGTCAACGCAGTCCTTGGGGATTGGCCCTAACAGTTCATTACCTAAATCGATGGAAAAATGTCGGTCATCAACCGCCATTCCAATAATGGTGCCTGCGGCTAGAGTAATACTCTTTAAGTCGCTGTTATCCACCTCTATTAGAATGTTGTCATGTTCTATGTTGACTAATGGTGTTTAGTTTACCCCTAACCCTTGCTGTTGGAGAGAAGCATTTAGATGTATGTAAGCATCAGGGTTTTGCAAACATTGTCCTCTTTTAGCTTTCACTTCCAGGGAGAATTGTCGGGTCCTTTCTGGGATGGTGACTTCCTCTTTGATCTGAATTTCAACTGCATAAGGTAGCAATTGAGCTGACCGAAATGCTTTTTCTGGATCATCAAAGCCCATGGGATTATCCGCTAATCGGGACCAAGCTTTGAAGTTTATTAGGTCCAAACTAATGGCAAAGCGATTGAGAATGTCACTGCCTAAGTAAAAGGCGGCAGGGACGTCTCGCACGACCCAACAATTGTGGACTATGCTCTTGTTGCCAATGGAGATTTTGAGCATACACCTGCTTGGCAGGAGATGTTTGGAATTTGGTGCTTCCCGGTCCCTTTCCCATTTGTCTATCAGTTTGAAGGTGGGAATGGCTGGATCTTTTGGGAGTTGGCGAAACATGGCTTCGCTGATGAAGCTCTTACCGTTGTTCACACACACTCGAGCGAGAACAGAGTCCTTCCCATCATTTAACTGAACAGGGATGAACAACTGCTCTCCAATTTGCTGAATCTCAGCCAGGCTCTGAGCTGATTTCACATCTTTCTGGACTATAGGAGTGGGAGTTTCTGATTGTGGATTAGTAAAGAATTTCAGGGTGTTTCCTTCCAGTGTGGAATACCACCTTAGACTGGAAGGAAGGTTGATTTTCAGAAATAGAGAGGATCCCCCATCACCAGTCTGTTGTCCTACTGCTATTACTGTCACGTCTGGAATTTGGTTATTCTGGAAGTGGAATTCTACTTGGTCAGATTTTTGTTCAACCATGTGGCAGGTGCCGTTTAAACTAACATGGTTAACACTCTGTTTTAATTTTATTGGTCGGCTAGTCTGGGTCCAGAGGACCTTGTTTACGCAATCTATTAGGGGTGACAACCTTCTCAGGAGGTCATTCCCTAGTAAACAAGGGGTGCCCTCTGGGGTCACAACTATGACCGGGTGTTTCACCTTGTGTCGCCCGATCTTAATGTCCAAGTCTGCAGTCCCCTCAACAGGAATTTCCTTCCCGTCAAAGTTCTGCAGTTGTCCAGGAAGAGAGGTGAGAGGAATTTGGTAATTCTCTCCCCTTCCTGCATTCAGTTCGTCAAAGGCCCTTCTGGACAGAAGGGTAGCTTGAGATCCAGTGTCCACCAGTGCCAAAATTTTACCCTGCCCCTGTACTTGTACCGGGGCATAGTATCTTCCCTCCTTCTCTCAAGGGGGCAAAGATAATGAACATTTTTGGACAACTGGTGGGCTAACTTTCTGGTTTTGGACATCGCTAGCGAAGAGATTTGGGCAGAATTCTGTGGAGAGCCTTGAGAATCTGAAAGGAAAAGTTGGCAACTGGAGATCAGAGCCATTGTGGGTTCCCCTGGCTCCGGTTCTGGGCCGCCCCCCCCTTTTTGGAGGCAGTCACCAGGATGGGTTTGAACCAGGGGATTTTCTTGCGGTTGGTTCTGGGATGAGATGGTGGGCGCCGGTAGCTCATTCTCCCCATCTCCCCAGTCTGGCTTTGCATCCCTAGGGACCCATTTTTCTTTGGGAGGAGTTCCCCCCTCTCTGAAGGAGAAGATCCTTTTCCCAGGATCCTCTGAGGATCCCTCTCCCTCAAATTGGAAGATCTGTACCTCCTCCTCAAACTGAGTCTGTTTGGGTCTTTTGTTTCTCCTACCCCCTCTCTGCTCCTTGGGTGGCAGACTTTCAGGGGTAGGAGATTTTGTTTCCGGTTCCTGGTTTTCCAGGGGCTGTTTACAAGTTGGGAAGGAAGCTACCTCCAAGGCTTTACACCCCCCTTCCCCTTGTGCCTCCTCCCTGGGAACCGGTGTGTTATCGGGGTGCTGCCCCCGTCATTGTTCTGGAGCACCAGGTCCAGAGTTGGGTGCGTTCTGCGCCGGCATGCCGATCTGAGGGTTCTGCTGAGCCCTCAGTATGTGACCCAGATCCCGCGCCATGTTTTGAACCTGGCGCTCTAACTGGGAAACCCGCTCAGGCTGATAAGGAGCCCTGTTTTCTCCCCTGGGCTGATCCTGGGAAGGGTAGCTATCCCTTCTTTGGTAGTACCCCTGGTTGGGAAGATTTGGATACCCCTCCACCCTTGGCCTCCCCTCTCCCGGATTCGGTTGTCTGGGCTCAGGGAATTGGGAAAAGAAGGGTGGAGGATTTTGGGGCTGGAAGTTGGGTGGATACCTGGGGAAGAAGTTCTGCCCAGGGTTTGGTGAGTTTCTGCCCTCCTGTGAGAAGTTGGGGGGGAAGTTCTCTGGGTTAGGTGCTTGGCTGGATCCCCCCCCGTTAGGCTGGAGGAGTCCACACATAACCCAGGATGGGTCTGTTTCCCTTGTAACGGGCGCTTACATAATCAGGAGAGCGAGGGACCCCATTTGTGGGGCTGCCTCCCTGGCTCCCTGTCTGTGACTGGCCCGAGGACCTTCTGGGCCTAGCATTATTAGGTGCAGGTAGGTTTTTAGGCCCCCCCATCGCCAAATCTAAAACGGGGGTGACCTTTACCTCTGCCACCTTGGCAGCAGCAGGGGTGTTGTTGGCTTTGGGGTTTTTGGGCGCATTATTTTTTATTTTCTATTGATTTCTGCACCTCATAGATCCGGGTCGCCTGTTCAATGACCCAGTCTAAAGATCTTTTCTCGTGAAAATCCCTCACGAGCTGGGTCATTATGTATTTGGGCAAGGCATGGAAAAACGTATTAATAAATTCTCTGCTATCCGTGCGTACCCTTCTTGTGGTCTGTGCAAAAGCACGCTTTAACTCCTGCACAAATTTTTGTGGGGCCTGATCCTCCCCACATTGTAAATTGTAGGCTGCCTTGCGAGCCTCTTGAGGATTTCTATGAGTAGAAAAATGTTTCAAGATGGCCGCCTTATAGGTGGACCATCTTAAATGATTTTGGTCCTCCAGCCCCGCAAAGAAACTGGAGTATTCCGGGGAGAAGGTCCACTTTACATATTGAATACAGCTTTGGCTGTCCTTCAAATGAAAAGTCTCCATCATTTGCTCATAGAGCTCCAAGTGTTCCCAAACAGAGTACTTGGCGTTCTTATGATAAGGCGTGATGACGCTCCTGATTGCCTTAATCTGCTTTAAGGGGTCCTTAAGCAAGGCCCTTTTTGTCTTATTGGCCCTTTTGGTCCGGGTAACCCTGGTCCATTCATCTTCTGACTCAGAGGCACTGCTCCCAGAGGTTCCCGTCTGTTCTTCCAGGTTTTCCCAGATTCTGCGAGCCTGGGAATGGCTGGCAGAATGTGGGGACCTGGTCTCCTGTGACCTGTACCGCTCAGAGGAGTCTTCAGATCCCTCCTTGCTGCAAGGATTTGATGGGTACCCCCCCACTGACCTAACTGGGCAGAGGTTTTCAGGATGCCCTTAATGGGCCTACTCTCCTGGGGTTCCCCATTAAATAGCACTGTGCTTGGGTGCCCATACCCGGATGCCCGCCCCTCCATTCCTGGGTGGTACTGGCCTATGAGCCCCATGCTTCTGGCTGGATAGTAATCTGCCATCCCTGTGGCCCGGTGCTCATGTGCGCCAGGGGACATGGGGGTGGCAGAGTCCAGGGACTGAGAGATATAAAAGCCTCTGGTACTAGGGCTCCTGAGGTTATGCTCAGGAGTTTCCCTTTCCCAGCGAACCTCATCTCTATCCGCCCCTGCTCCCTGTTGCAATGCAAGAGCCTGCGCCTTCAGTTCCTCAGTTAAGGCCTTACTAGACTCTATCAGTCTCTCCTGCATCGCTACCTGTTGTTGGAGTCTATCATTGTGCTGGCAGAGAGCCTCATTCTCTCTCTGTGCCTCCTGATTGGTCCTGGAGCACTGGGCCAGTCTTTGCTGCAGGAGGGTTACCTCCTGAGCTGTGTCCCTATTGGCCTGCTCCTTTCTTGCCAGAGCATCCTCCACCCTCCTGGTGTGGTCTAACAAGTTCTGGTGTTCTTTTTGGAGGTCACCCAGCGCCTGGAGGGCCAAGTGATTTTCTTCTGTTTTTCTTTTTAAATGGCAGACTTCCTGGCCTAAGGCGTCTCTTTCCTGACTAAGAGCCTGCATTTGTGCCGCCAGGTCGTCCCTCTGCCTTTGAAAGGCATCAGCTTTCTGGCGTTCTTCATCAAACTCTGCCTGGGTGTCCAGGTCTTTCAAAATCAGCTTGTTGCTCTCTGCCTTCACTCTATCTAGATGACTTTGCAGGGTGGCTACCTGCTCCGTGCATGCCCTGTTAAAGGCTAATTGTTGCTCCAGCTTTTTCTGGCTCTGCAGTAAGAAGTCCAAACTGTCTTGGTGCTCCTTTTGCAGGGCCAGAAATCTAGTATCCTGGTCAGCCTTTTCCTGTTGCAGTATATCCATGTCCTCTTTTATTTTAATGATATACTGCCTACTATCATTTTCTGACTCCTGGCTCCTCTGCAGCCGCTACTCAGAAGAGTCCAGATCAGATTGGGCCTTCTGTAATGCCAGCAGTTGCCTACTCGCCAGATCTTGGCCTTCAGCACATTTGTCCTGCATGGCTCCCATATGTAAATATAAATATGCTGCTACCCTGGCAATCTTGTGGTGCTCATCCTTGGCCTTCGGGGCCATGTATAATTCACTCAGGGCCACATGTAGGGGACCCTGATCTCCCCATATATCTGACCCTGTTTCAGTGACCTGTTGCGCGATTGCCTGCAACCAGACTGTTTGGTCCTGGTGAGTCCACTCACCTCTCACAAATAACTTATGTAAGAAGTGCTCTCTGGCTATTTTCATGTCTACTAAGGTCGTCATTCTAGAGATTGGTCTCTGTCCTGACTTACAGAAGTTTGTATTTTATTTTTGCAAAACAGACCTTTTCCTTAGAGCGTTCCTTTGAGGAGTGCTTTACAGCGTAACACAGCGTGGTGATCCGACCGGATATGTGTATCTGGTCAGCTGGCACACTGTATTAATCTGCACAAGTGATAGATCTAACCCAAACGTCCGGCCCGAGCCCCCAATTTGTAAGAGGATTCAATCCAGCACTACAGCTAAGTCAATGCCTAGTCTGGGATACTGAATGGAAACCCTTATTGATATATCTTTATGTCCAGTTCATGCATTCTGGATGACTACCCCTATATAACACCCCTCTCTTGGAATCCCCCTGACCCCACTGAGCCAAGAAGTAGTTCTGTTTTGCAAGTTAAAAGGTTTATTTGAGAATTTAAACAATATAGATATATATCACACTTTATAATAAATTAATAATTGGATATCACACTTAATCTGATCAGTAATCAATAATGGATAGTCTGGCACTAGCACACTTCTTTATAATCAATGATGAGTGGTTATAGGATGGATAAGATAGCAACAATACTTTTATGGTTGCAAATGGATGCAATGTGGAATGAAATGCAGTACAGAAAATAACTTGATAGGATTTCAGCAAAAGACAATGTAATCACTTTCTTGGACAATTCACCCCCCCCCCTTTTATGCAATGCAAGGAAATGGAAGGAAGGCACACAGTTCGCAGAAATGCAATCAAATGTGATTCAGTTCACCCCAGCAAGCTTAGACTACAGAAGTTTGAAACACAGGCCCAAAATGCTTTTATATGTGCTGGCAATGAAGTGAAAAATATGCTAAAATGCTTTTAATTCCCTCTAGAGGTTCAGGCTTACTTTAGCAATGTTCTAGGAATGATTGGCAGGTTAAACACATTTTTTTTTAACGGAAGGCAAGCAGCAGCAGAATTTTACACGTGGAGGGATTTGCAAATCGTGGCAAATTTGCGAGTGCATTTTTCGTGATTGCGGCAAGAGTATACGGAGTAGGAATGTGGTTCTAGGTTCGTTGAAAAGCCAAGATTCCTAGCTTTCAGAGGAAAGTTACTGCAAGTCTCTAAGACAAACGGTCACGGAGATATGAGTGATTAAATAAAGGTAGTTTTTCGGATTTGGAATGTTAAAATTCAAAGTGACAAGTGACAGTTTTGCAAAATGACAAGGTACAACTTCTAGGAGACAGTTCTGGTTAGATTAAAATAGATTTAATTATATTATTTTAACTAAGAGATTGGTTCTGCACAGTTCCGCTAGGTACTCACAATATATTTTAAAATAGAATGGGCCTCGCCACGGATCTGGTCAGGTTTTCTTCATTCGCCACGGACGGTCTCTGCGCACAGCGGTCTGGGTCAGCTCTGCTCTGCTGGTCTGGTCTGGGTCTCTGGTTCTGATCAGGTCTGTGGGTCCGGATACAGCGGTCTCCGGTTCAGCTGGTCTGGTCTGGGTCTCTGAAGGTGGATAGATTGAAGTCTCTATGCTGGCTCTCTGGAGGTTTGATGGAGGTAAAGTATGGATTTTTCCGGCAGAGCGTCCCGCAGCAGATGGAAATGAATGTACCTATCTGTCCTGACTGTCTGCTTTTATGTGTTTTGAAAGTGGGTGTGTGTGCAGCATCACTAGCCAGCCCCTCTCTCAACTGCCCATTGGCCCAATTCTCCCCTCTCCCATGATTGGGGAAGGAACTGTGAGTCAGAGCGATGTCATTTAATGGCTTGCAGAGAGGACACTCCCCTGTCAAATTGCACACAATCTATATTTGATCAAAAAGACATCTTTGCACAGGTACACATTTGTTTAAAATTACATGCACCCATCACATATCACAGGAGGTATACCCTGTCCAAATCTGCTCTTCCTGGGGGCTTGCATTCAGAAATGGCAACATTTGCACTTTTTAACTGATTTTGCAATTTCAGACATTAACCCAAATTTACACACATGTGCGCAAGGAGTATGGACATTAATTGATGAAGTGTCAGATTTTTAACATGCATACATTTTAAGTAATACCCTCTTAACTGCTAGCTTGCCCCCAGATCATACCACCGGTTCTAAAAACCTCTTAAAATGTGGGCAGAAAAATCACAAGAATTATGGTATCATTTATACAATTTTCACAAGTCCGCTCTATGAATGATCCATCTTTTTAGAGTCATGTTCTGGCCCCAAAGGGGTGTGGTTTCCCCCCAGCACAAGGTTGAATTTCTGGTTTTTCCAGTTTTGCCAAGCCAGCTTGCTCTCACAGGCAGTGCCCCTCCTCTTTCCTTCCAGGAGGAAGCTACATTTACGACTCCCACCAATAAAACATTTGCCTGAGTCAGGTCAGGGCTTTGTTCAATTTCCTGCAGAGCCCAGGTAATTCAATCAGAGAAGTGTCATATCCCTTTTGGTGGGAACAGCAAAAGGCAGCTAGGCCTGGGAACTGCTGTGGATCCAGTTTCACTCCAATTGGGGGGAAGTTGTCAAGCAGAATCCAGTTCCTTAAGCCAGGCCCCAGCTAATGTCACTTTTAGTTACCCAGTTTTCTGCATTCAAATAAAATTAACAATTTTTACATATGCAGCTAGAATGCTGATTCTAAGTTTAAAACTATGACATTTAAACAATTGCAACCTATGTGACACTCAAAGTAGGTCACTCATTTCTTTTAAACATTTAGATTCTTAGTGTCTTTCAGTCCAAATTTACTTAAACTGCTGAAATCCACAGCTCAGCCAGTCTTGTTATAACCTTCAAGTCACTTCAGAATATAACTTTACATTGTATCCACCTCTCAGTAAGTCTTTCTTTGGCCTGCTTTGGGTTCATTTATTCAGTTTTACAAAAAAAAAAGTCTGGTGTTGTTTTAAAACGCCGGCTTTCTGATAGTGGTGAGTACTAGTAATGCACCCATTTTTGGGATTTAAGAAAATGAATTCCCCACAATTCTAGGTTGCTTTTGGCAATCAGCATTGCCATTCCCAATGGTTTCAGGCTACTGTGTGGGTAGTCCAATGGTGGTTTTAGGCAGTGCCCTTCTGTGCCCATAACATCGGCAAAAATGGGTGGCAGCCTATTCTTCATGCATTTCCCTGGGCATTTTCTGGGAAGCTCTGGCCATCATGATGTTTTCAATGCCAGTACTGCACAGTTTTTGAGGTAGGGCTCGGATGCATGGGTAAAAACATCCCATTGCAGGACTCCACACACTTCCCCAGCCACCTCTAGCCTTCCTCTTCCCACCCCCCAGAAACCAAAAAAAACCCACCTGCTCTGCCTACTTTCTTGCTCTGGTCACTGAGCTTCACACACTGCCCCTCTCCATCCCTACCCCTGTCATATTGTTGAACATAAGGCCCTTAATTAGTAACATTTCATGCAAAGGAAGGGATGCAGAGTAATTCTTACTCCAAATAATCTGACTGACTCTGGAAGTTGGCAAAGTCCAATTTGACTGTTTTAATATCAATTGTCTAAAACAGGGAGTTACAACGGACACCAGCGGATGTTCGCTCGAGCTCTCAATACATTTTACATAAAAACACATTTATATACAAAACATGTGTCATACGTGATGTCATACTACATGGAAAATAAGAAAAACTTATGGGGATTTGTGGTTGGCTCAAGGGGAGCATATAATTATACTTTCTAAAAGGGCTCAGGTTGTAATAGGACATCTACTGTCAGGTGGACAACTTAAGCCTGCCTCGAGTGCAAGCCATCCTCAACACTTATTAGCTACACGGCACACCATTGGCTTGCAAACTATAAGGCCCTTAGTTATATGGCCATTTGAAATTGGTTGGCACGCTTGTGCCATGTCTGGAACATTCAGCTCCTTAGCAGCACATCAGCTCAGACCCAGGTGCCAGGGGGTGGACATGACTTTACTTTTCCACCCAATTTGCCCGAAAACTCTCATCCTCCAGGCCTTCTACCATGAAGATAGCCTTTGAACTTGGCCTTGAAATGTATTCGCGTCTCTGGGAATATAAGGGAGTACGGCACACTCTTATCACCGTTCTGGTCTGCATGCCCAACTCCTATTTTCATCCTTGGTCCACGTGACAGGAGACTGTGCTTCAGCCCATTTGCAGCATTTCATTGTCTTAGAAGAATAAAGAAGAATAAAACTTGTCACTTATGGTGTTGTTTCTTTGCACCTTGACAAGGAGCGATTCAGCTTCTCATGTCTGCTGCCTTTAAGAATAGATAACCGGCCTTGGCTTGCTTCAGCTTTGATACCAGGCCAAACAGCTTCACCCTTCAAGTCCGCGATCTCCAACTACTTCTTTACAATGCCATGCATAGCTCTCCATCCTTTTTTCTCAGTGGGTTTGAACTTACTAAAATTTGTAGCACCGATGTCCAGACACTATATAATGGCGGCTTCACCTGCAGTCTATTCACTACGAATAGCTAGCTTCTATGATCACTTAGTCTACTTGCGTTACTGCATCTGTACAGTTATTGAAGGGTTTGCATGTTCTGCAGTGTCACACACATATGCAATCTGCACCTCCCATATGAAATTTCACTTGTCTCCTTATTTCAACATCAGTTTCTATAGAATTCATTCCTCTTCTTCTTGTTATCTTCTTAGTGCATCACTCTTACTTCTTTTGACATCACAAGCTAATCTTTATCTCATTTTCATATGCTTTCACGTTCCTCTTCCACAATATTTTCTAGCATACATCTGGTATGGTTTTCTTAATGGATACCTTTCCTTGAACACTTGTTGCGGTATGGTCATAACTACTGGTGTCGAGGATGGTTCCGTTTCAGTCTTCCAACATACAGGCAGCAGGCGGGCGGGTATTCTTGCAGAGGCATTCGGCTGCTACTCTACACTCCCCCTCTGGTTGAGTCATTGACCACACCTTCACCAATCTCCACATCTTGATACCTTCTCTGAAAGAAGTGTTTCTTTGGAGTCCAGATTTTCATAACTCCCTTCAGAGATCCTGCTGATTTTACATGTTCATCAACACTCCAGGTCATGTAACTGCACTGTACATTTGGATTGCAATAGACCCATCATCCTACATACTTCTTGTGTTTTTTTTAGATGAAGGAACTTCATTCCCTCAGGGGCTAGAATTTTGGCTCCTATATATTTTCTGATCTCTTCAAAAGTCAATTCCTTGGGTCTTGACCCTGATTCAACATCGATCATGACCGTCATTCCTACTGCCTTCTTTGCTGTCTTCTTGCACTGTGTAATTATTTTCCTGATCGTATAGAATCCAAACATTATCATCATCAACATTGCTCCAAGAATCTTGAAAATGTTTGCCATACATTGTGGAACCCAGAAGAAGATAGATGCAAACCAACCGTCGTCTGCATCCTCTGTCTTGTCTTCCATCTTGTTATGCAAGCTTGTCAGCAACGTGATAGCCTCTGTCAAGGTCCCATTCCATCATCGTGAGAAGGTATGAATGTGCAACATGATGGTACGATTTTGGCGCAAACTCCTCCCACCATCACTGTCATCATATCAAGGACATATTTTTCTGGAGCGTCATCAATCTTATGGCACTCAATTCTACCCTGATAGCATTGAATCCCTTTAAGGTAGTGTTCATTGTCTGGAGGAGCTCCCAGCGAGTGATTTGCAACCACTTTGCATTTGCCATCGTCTGGATTCCAGGCATAAAGATAGTCATAAAGATTGAAGCAGTCTTGCTGAACAGCCTATGCTCATACCGGATGGCCGCATATACGTCTATTGATTTTGCTGAGAAGTAGTTCTCCCTCTTGGTTCAAACAAATTCGAGTGATCTTCTTCTCAAATGGGCATCTGCTTTGGAAATTCTCCAATCCTCATTAAACTCCTCCATCTGCTCTTTGAACTCTCTACAACCCCTCCTTACATTGTACAATATATTCCTTACCCTCTTCAACCTCGCCCTTTGATACCTTCTACCCCTCACACTCTCCACCTTAACATGATCCTCTAGCCTCAGTACTCCTTCCTTCTGCCACTCTCCAACTCTCTTCAAATTCTTTCCTCTTGGTTTTGCTGGCGCCACCCTCCTCCTTCCCCCCAAGCTCCCACAATGACTGATGTGGAGCCTGCACTTATATAAGGCTTTGCCCTCATCTTTCAACCTCTCTTTGGGGAAAAGGTACTTGGTAGGAAAGACTTGGAAGTTGTAGTCGCTGTGCCTCGGTGGGTCTTCAGTGTCTGCTGGCGTGCATCGTCTGGAACTGCGTCCACCATATTGGTGTTCCCAACGTCCAGTTGCTGGTATTTGTATTGCTTGGTAGGTGATTCGCCAAACTCATCGGCCCCTCTTTGTGGATTTAGGAGTGGTTCCTGCACCAGTGCAAGGGAGCCAATTGTGGAGTTGCTGCCGGATCTGTGGCACTACTGCTTCTGGGTTTCCCATAAAAGAGTCCCTAATTTGTCCAATTCGTTCTAAGGAGGCCTCTTCTGAAGTTATAGGTATATTTTTCTGCCCCTTAAATGGGCCCTGTCCTATTTCTATATGCGGGGAGGTGTGGACCCCCAGGTACTATATTCCCCTAAGGGTAGTCCATAAAGGTGTTGCCTTGTGTAGGGTGTCTAGCCGTAGTAAATAGGGATTGTGTTCCCTGCCTTACCTCATGGGGTGATTATGTGCGTTATAAAGCACATGTCACTGGCCACTCCTATGCTGTGGGCCTGCTGCCCGGTGCTCCAAGGAATATACTGAACTCTACCCATGGGGTCACCACCCTGAAGTGTGATTTCTTGTCCCCAGCCTGGGTCTAGGACCACTGCACTCCTGGCACCCAGTGCCAAGCGGAGGACCTTGGGCCTCATCAAAAGTTGGGTGGTGCGGTAAAATGCAGTGGTGAAACTGTATACTGCTGCATTGCTGCACCGCCCAACTACAAGTTTGTGGTAAGGTGGAGGGAAAACCTCCAGCACAAAGCTGCAAGAATTTCCTCAACCTTTCTGCCCACAATTGGCCAATTCAGTGGTATTACTATCGTCAGAATTACCAGCGGCGGTAATATTGCCGAAATTCCATGAGCAGTACGATGGACTCAGATTAATGAGGTCTAACAATGTCTATTCTTTTGGAATTGGGGGCTGTTTGATGCTTGTAGAGGCTGTTGGTGGCAGTGATGCGTGTTAATGAAGTAATGTATGTTGTTTGATCCCCCAATTTTGCTAGGTACACTTTAAAGGTGGCGCCTGTGTTTTTAAAGCATTTGCACATGAATTGCATAATTCATGTCCTCCACCCAAGGAATGCAGTTTCTTACCTACAGGAATTAATACATCTCAATCTTTTATCCTCTCTTGCATTTGCACAGCCTGCAGCAGCCCCGCCATACACAATTTGACTTGCTTTTACGTAACAATCCTTTCTTTTTCCTCAGTTGTTATTCACTCTTATTCTTACTGAGGAGTGAAAACATCTGGAGTGGCACAGTTATTAGGAAGCTGTTAAAGTGTGGATGTACTAATCCCAAAATTGACCAAACATGAATATAATTATAATTCCAAAAACATTCAATCCATTGATCCACCAGGAAATCTCAAGGAGTCAATAGTCATGAAAGTGATGAATCTTGTAAAGAGGAAGGCAACCCAAAACCTCAACGGTAAAAATAATCCAAAAGGAAAAATAATCACTGCACTTTAGACTTATTACATGCAAAAAGGTCTTGGATGGTCCCGTAGAACCGAACTGACATGGAGCTCAACACTTCCCAAGAAGTTATGGGTTATATAGTGGAAATCTGCAATATCTGAACACATAGGGTACAATGTTATCCCACCACCCTCTTTGGCTACCGCCTATAGAACATGCTAATACCCCCTATAATCCCTGGACCAATTGGCCACACCTTATCTAAACCCTCCACCATAGACACATGGTCCACTACATCGTCACTATTGAATCCAGGTACAGATTGGTTGTTCGAAGATATTGACAGTTCGAAGATATTGACAGATTAATACATTGTAACTGTCAAGTGATGTGCACCCTTCCCATCCAAACTGGCAAGGCCAACTCTGCTTTGATAAGACAACTCATTATACCAGATGCTGCGACGCACACAAGCTGCACCCATGTCCTTGTACTAAATGTATTGACATCACCTCTGCTCCTCCTATCCCAAATCACGGAAATTTCCAGACTCGTCTCCGCCATTATCTCCTTGCAACCCCAGGTGCCCAGTAATGACGTGACCGGGCCACCGCTCTTGTGTCTGCATTGCAGGGATTTATTTACTTTAGTTGTGCTTCTACTTGTAATTCAAATGGGATGACTGTGCCATACGTGGGGGCAGTAGCGCACTAAATAGTTTCCCGGCCTCTTGGCATCATAACACCTCATGCCCTATTCTCATAAATCTGTCCTTCAAAGGGTGTAGCCCTGTCTGCTCTGCCAGCAGCTAACATTCCATTCCCACCACGTTCATGCCCTGCAGATGGAGAAATTGTGTGCCTCTAAACTCAGCTTCCCTCATGGGGGACGGAAAGCGGATTTATCTTGGGACAGAGCTAAACGAGCTGCCGCTCCACATCATGGCCTGCACCCTATTCTGTTCATTGTTTACTAGGCCTTAACATCTAATATGGTGGCCTTTTTGCCAAGTTAACACACCGACCTCACTCTACCACACTACCTTTCTGATCCATCTTCCAGCTGCTTACACAGCCCTATCTATAACCTCTGCAACCGTAACATTGGTATATCTGTTGCTCCTTCTGTGCTGGCATAGGTAGATATCTAATATGGTGTCCTGTCAATTGGTCGACTGCAATTTGGTCGACTGCAATTTGGTCGACACCATTTGGTCGAATGCCAAATGGTCGAATTATTATTTTTTTTATTTATATATTTTTTTTTTTTTGTGGGTTTTCGTGTGGGGAAAGAAAAAAAAAGAAAAAAAAGGGGGTGGGGGGACCCCCCAAAAAAAAAAAAAAGGGGTAAAAAATAAAAAAAAAAAACAAATTCGACCATTTGGCATTCCACCAAATGGTGTCGACCAATTGTCCTGTCGACCAAATGTTTTCGACCAATTGACTGGTAACCATCTAATATTTATCAGAACTACGATACTTGCGCCTTCTGCCGCGCCACCCTCACCCTGCTTACACAATGAGACACGCTAATAGATTATTCTCTGCCTGAAGCTTCTTTTTTGCCTGGCTTGGATGCCGTACGTGCATCCCAACAAGCTTAATACAAAGGAAATCCAAAACAAATCATTTTTAGAAAAAAGGATTGACGGGAGAGCTTCCTCAGGACTCCATGCAGACATGATTTGATCGGTTGGTATTGTATCAAATGTTTGGTTTTGGCAATTGATGAATACACCCCATTAGAAAAAGACAATTCCAGGGGATTTCCAGCCTTGGATCTTTTCCTGGAACCATGGTTCGTCTTTGCAAACCGCAAAGGACAGTGCACCGCTTACAAAGATTGTGCTGATTCATGAAGCTCAAGACTTGTGCTAATTGAAGAAATGTTGTGTCTCTGCACGCCCAACGCATGCAGCCGGCACAACAGATCTCTGCCTAAAGTATCACAGTGCTAACCTCTGAGCGTATCAATAAATACAATAGTAACTCATTTGAAGAATAACTTGATGGTCAGTAGGCTGATCACCACTCATCTCAATTGCAGTTCCTATGTCTTGATTACATTTCAGATGCTTAATGCCTGTACACATGCATGCATCTGCATTGGGGCATTTGCATCGCTGCACCCAAATCACCTTTTTGAAAACAAGCGGAAATGATTGCCTTGCATCCCCTTTTTTTACTTTTTACCCTCTATCCTTTTTTTTACATCTCTCTTTTTCAAACTGTGTGAAAGCAGAGATGCAAATGTGCCGATGCGAATGCACAGAAAAGCAAGTGCATCGATGCAAAGACATGGCACCAATCTCACGCATCCTCGAGCCCATGTTCCATATGGCTGATGCTCTAACCCAAGGGTCTGCAACCTTTGGCTCTCTAGATATTTTGGACTGCAACTCCCATAAGACCTAGCAAGTATAGCCAACGGGGATACATCATGGGCGTTGTAGTCCAAAACCTACCTCCACACAAGTGCTGGGGTACCCCCATCAGAACTGTTATCTACATTTTCTGAAACGAAAGCTAATGAATTGTGAAATAACTGTTTGCAAGTGCAAAGCAAGGATAAGGATGTGCTGTCATCTACAGGGTTAAACATGGACACTATATTAGACAGGAATTCAGCTGTAACATTGAATGCAAGAGGTACTGTTTGGCTGGCACATCTTTGGAGATAGCTTTTTAATCCTGCCCCTGAGCACACGGGTGGAGAGACCCTTATGAAATTAGCATCTCTAAAATGCACTATCCAAATGAATGGTTGAAGAAGAAATGTACAGAACTGTGTTCCCCCTCTTGCTCCCCCCATTTCTTCCCACTTACCTGCATTGAGATGCAAAGCGGTCTCTTCCTTCCCTGTGTTCACCTGCAACCGTCCCACTCTTTTCTGTGTCTATTATTTGCTCTTCAGTTGGTCTCTGTTGGAGATGATTGTGTCTGCAGGGCGGCTGCGTTTTAAAACCCTGTGTTAATGCACTGTTAGCTTGTTGCTTCCGCACACAGCTTGTAAAATGCAAATGAGATGCATGGATGGATAATAAACATATCTCTGAATTCACGTGTGCCTTCTAGGCACCCTAACCAAACAGTGCTTCCATTTAAATCAGTGGTCTTCAACCTGTGGGGCTGGCCCAGAGGGGGGGACGATGGGTGTCCAAGGAAGGGAGGGCCCAGACTCTTCAAAAAAGGGATTAAGATGACTGTTTTTAATATGAAAAGGAATACATTGACTGCTTTTAATAGAAAATATAATATATTTTAAAGAGCCTGGGGACCACCTAGGCATCCTGTGTCCCCTTTAGGAGGGCCAACCTGTAGGTAGCGGGGCCCAGAAACAATATTTTTACTCAAGGGTGGGGGGGGGAGGTCTTGGTATGAAAACATTTGAATACCACCACTTTAAATTAAGATGCTGTTTCGGTTGTACTATTGTGTCCCAATGAAGACACCCATGGAGTCTTCAAGGGAAGCAGAGAACAATATGCCTAATGAACTCATCATATTTTTTTTTTTTTTTTTTTGTTTGCTTAAATGGAGAATCTGCTCCAACATTCGATAGCACTTTCCAGAGATGCTCTTGTGCAAATCATTGAGTTGCGCAGGGTTTTAGGTAATTTGCCAACATGCGGGAAGCCAAAATCAAATGAAACCATTTAGGTATGTGTTTAGACTGTGTTGCTGTGCATTGCAGGGACTCGTGCCAGAGGTTATGTAAGCTCTCACGCTGATCCAGCACGCCAGTGCCTGTGTGCGTGAATAGCATGTGCGGGCAGATCACTTTCACAATCTTCTTTCTAATGTTTGTGATTTGCAAACCCCTCATTGCCATTACTGAGCCTGCTTTGTGACACTTTCTAGCTTCCTAGCCCAGAATGCATGCACACTGCACAGAGCACTGGCAGCCCTGCCCTTGCCTTGAAATGGACTGAATGAATGGTGGTCAAACTTGTAAACAGAAACCTTTATTTACATGCTCCTGAACTTTTAGTGAAGAGAGAGGCACCTCAGCCCTTGCTTACATATCCCATGACTGCACACAAGATTCAACACGCATG
Source organism: Ambystoma mexicanum (assembly GCF_040938575.1). Classification (NCBI taxonomy): domain Eukaryota; kingdom Metazoa; phylum Chordata; class Amphibia; order Caudata; family Ambystomatidae; genus Ambystoma; species Ambystoma mexicanum. The sequence goes on along the minus strand of NC_090931.1, from coordinate 1,406,928,203 downwards.
AGCTGCTCCAATTGGATGGTGCATTAATGCCATTTTAATCTATTAATGGACTTGCATTTGTGTCCTATCTATGGGCACCAACAGCAACAAAACATGTTTTATGGAAAATGAACAAATCGGATGAACACTTCGCATATAAAACAAACAGCAGACGATTAAGTCAGAGCACGCTAAAGGAGAAGTAATAGTGTATTAATAAACCCGAATTGCATACATTCACAGTGACACAGTATTTACAATGCTGAACACACGACAGAAAAGCTATCCGCTGATTATGGACACAGTACATACAATAAGAACAAAAGCTGAAATAGTTCGTACAATGTGCATATTCCTAGAATTAGTCGGGCTTCAAACATAATATTCACTTGAGGCAGTGTTATTTGTGTCCTGGGGATTAACCATCCTTTTAAATCCATACTCCCAGGTTGGTTAACCCTCAGTGGAGTCACATGAGAGTAGAATAACAGTCCAGGCGTTGCTCTACAAAGGTTTTGGGGTCGGGGATCCCCACGCTATGGATTACTCCCTCCCTTTGGCCCTGCTCTGCGAGTCGGAATTTGTAAAGTACTGCAAAGCCTAGAAAATGCACCGGCTTCACACATCATGTTATACCGGAGTAATCTTGCATACGGCTGTCTTGTTGCTTTCCAATTTGTTTTGCAACAATCCCCTGTTTTAATTAATGGCTATGATGTGTCGTTTTAACAATATCAAGTGGTGCGAAGTCTATCGGTATGGATAGTGGAATATGGAAAACGTGTATAAATGAAAATCCACATTAGTTAGTTGCCAGTATTCCCTCCTTTACTATGTTTCTGGCATTGTGATTTGCTGAACGGTGAACATTCTCAGGCCGATTCATGTAATTCCTCTCAAAAGTGTCGCACGCGGCTGGCGCACAGCGTGCCCGTGCGAATGTCTGCGCCAGCCGTGTGCGATAAAATCAATTCCTGCGCACAGCGTATTCATGGATTCTCGCCTCCAAAAGCAGACGTGGCGCAGAGTGGCGCAGCGACCCAGCAGCAGCGCCAGTTACGCCCCCAAGAACACCCTCGCGCAAGGAAAAGCCATCAAGATCGCAAAACCATCGCAAAGGGCTGCGCCAACACTGTACCAGTTTACCGGACTGGCAAAAGCGGGGAACGCGTATTGCGGGTGTCGGGAACACGCGTGCGCAAGAAGATCCACACGCGATCGGGCCAGGGGGAGCGTGTGCGTGTATTTCGGGGGTGCGTGAGAAGTTCTACACACGAATGGCCTAGGTGCGTGTATTTCAGGGGTGCGCGGGAAGTTCCACAAGCGATTGCCCTGGGCGTGTGTATTTCAGGGGTGCGTTGGAAGTTCGACACGCGATTGGCCTGGGCGCGTGTATTTCAGGGGTGCACGGGAAGTTTCACACGCAATTGCTCTGGGTGCGTGTATTTCAGGGGTGCGCAGGAAGTTTCACACGCGATTGCCCTGGGCGCGTGTATTACAGGGGTGCGCGGGAAGTTTCACACGCGATTGCTCTGGGCGCGTGTATTTCAGGGGTGCGCGGGAAGTTTCACACGCGATTGGGCTGCGTGCGTGTATTTCAGGGGTGCGCGGGAAGTTTCACACGCGATTGGGCTGCGTGCGTGTATTTCAGGGGTGCGCGGGAAGTTTCCCACGCGATTGGGCTGCGTGCGTGTATTTCAGGGGTGCGCGGGAAGTTTCACACGCGATTGGGCTGCGTGCGTGTATTTCAGGGGTGTGCGGGAAGTTCCACATGCGATTGGCCTGGGCGCGTGTATTTCAGGGGTGCGCGGGAAGTTTCACATGCGATTGGGCTGCGTGCGTGTATTTCAGGGGTGCGCGGGAAGTTTCACACGCGATTGCCCTGGGCGCGTGTATTACAGGGGTGCGCGGGAAGTTTCACACGCGATTGCCCTGGGCGCGTGTATTACAGGGGTGCGCGGGAGGTTTCACACGCGATTGGGCTGCGTGCGTGTATTTCAGGGGTGCGCGGGAAGTTTTACACGCGATCAGGTCTGGGGGAGCGGGGTACGTGTATTTCAGGGGTGCGTGAGAAGTACCACACGCGATTGGGCTGGGTGCGGGTATTCCAGGGCTGCACGGGAAGTTTTACACGCTCGCCTACAACACGTATTCATGGAAACGAACGTGGCCAATCCAGAAACACGTACGCCAGCAGGAAGTAGGGTCCACCCGCACAGCATAAAAGTGCACGCAAACAACAAACAAGCTCAGACGCCAGGATGAACATACCGTTCCTAGTAGCAGTGGCCGTGGGATACCGCAGGAGGAGGAGGAGGATAGTCCGGGCCAGAATTTTTACACCCAGAACCAGCCTTTTTGGGATGCCTGATGACCATGTGTATGGGAGGTACAGGTTTCCACCTCACATAATACTCGACCTGGTCAGTGAGTGGGAGGATGACCTCATATCAACCACCCTGTGCTCCCAAGCACTCAGCCCCCTGGAGAAGGTCCTCAATGTACTGCACTTCCTGGCCACTGGATCATTTCAGCGGACAAGTGCCATAGTGGGGGGGGTGTCACAGGCCACGCAGTCACGCTGCCTACACCAGGTCTTGGCCATCATCACTGCACGCCCATCAGTCCGCAGGCACATATACCTGCCCAGAACACCTGCAGAAAGGCAGGCTGTTGCCCAGGACTTCTACAGGGTGGCACATTTCCCCAAAGTGCTAGGTGCCATTGATTGCACCCATGTGGCTCTACGTCCCCCCAGGGCAACTGAGCACATCTATAGAAACCGCAAGCACTGGCATTCCATCAACGCCCAGGTAGTATGTGATGCCAAGGGAATCATCACCTCAGTATACGCCAACCATCCAGGTTCCACCCACGACAGTTTCATCTACAGAATGTCTACCCTAAACCGGGACATAGAAGCTGAGCGGCATGGCGATACATGGCTGCTCGGTGAGTATAAATGCCACTGCGCATGCATGCATGTCAGATACTGAGTAATGTTACAACCCCACTGATGATACCCATCACCACCTCCCCAGGGGACAGTGCCTACCCTCTCAGCACCCACATGATGACGCCAATTTGGAACCCCACCACGCCACCCCAGGTAAGATACAACACAGCCCACATTGCAACCCGGGGCATCGTGGAGCGCACATTCGGAGTGCTAAAGTCACGCTTCCGCTCCCTTGACCATTCTGGCGGGCAGCTGTTACACGCTCCCCCAGTAGTGTGCAGGATCATAGTGGCAGCATGTGTCCTGCACAACATTACAACACGCCGGGGGCCTGGCCGTGGACATGGTGGTGCCCCCACATCCCCAACCGCATGCATGCCCACTGCGCATGGGAGGGGAAAGGGCACGGGGTGAGGCAGCCCGTACCAGCTCGTGGCTAATTACTTCACATAAAATCACACCCCTGTGGAGTGCACACAGCCCTGGCACATACCAGCTGACAACCAATGATGATTGTTACTGACAATTATGATGTGTCAATGGACAGTCAACTGTCACAACCATACCAGCCTGAGATTGTACATCTGGAAGTGTTCCATTGTGTGCTTCCCTACCTACACAAACAGCACCAATGCTGTGTTCAAAAGACACACTTCTATGCTGCTAAAATCATTACCCCCTTGCAAGACACAACATGACAACAGTGCCATGTCACCCAACCCCTCCCCAGCACCACCACCCAACACACCATGGCATGACATGCCATGTGAGAGCAAACAAAGTCATCCCCCAAACATGACACGTGTCACAAAGTACAGTGTCCCTAATGGAAACTGGCCACACACAATATGCCCACATAAATGTAGAAACAACAACACACATGACCAAATACTTACCACAATACAATCGACATAGCATAAACATGACAGTACTAAGGCAAAGGATACGTAGTCTTACAACATGAGAATGCCAGCACATCCACCACCTCCAACTGTACAGTGTTGTTGCCACGCACATCTGGAAGTCCACTGCTCACAACATGAGCTCCATCTCCAAAGTGGACGGCCTTGTGAAGACATGAGGAATGAACCTGCAAATTAGGAGGGAGACATGGATGCACAAGCACACATCAATACACCATGCAGTGCACAATACAACAACAATATGCACTAGGAATGTATACACAGTATTGACTACAGACTGCCCACACAGCTCATGGGAGTCCAACGTCACTGTGTAATTCACTGTCACTTGGGCACACCCTTTGCAAGCCCATGGAAACGGGAAGCAGGAGGGGTGTGTGTCTCACGGACCCAAGTATCTAACCCAAACTCAGGACAAGCCTGCATGTGCCCAGCCGGAATACAGTGGATGCCCACGGGAGCCACACAAGGCAACACACTGCAACAAAAAATCAAAAATCAAAAATCAAAAATCAAAAATGGCCATGTGTGGGCCAGGGGGGGTGGGGGAGGCCATCCAGGAGGTCCGAGGACAGTGTGCCCACCAACAGCCACTTGCGTGAATGTTGCGAGAAAAAAAACACCTCCATGGGCTCATGGCCTGCACGGCTACTAAATAGTGGGAGATTCACTGCTGGATTCGCTCTCCTCAACCTCTGCTGCTGCTGCCACAGGAGGTGGTGGTGCCATATGAGGCAGCCCACGCAATGCCCTAGTTTGGTCCTCCATGGCAGCAAGCATGCGGGTCTGGAAGGCCTCGTTCTGGAGGGATATGGTGCAGAGATCCCCATGCAACACCCAACGTGTTGCCCGGACCTCCGCCCGAGTTGCCTGCATCTCTGCTGAGAGCGTACAGGTGACGCGCTCCAGAAGCTGTTCCGTCCTGGTGACAGTGGAAGCCTCAAGGTCCACAAGAGTCTGCCTGAGGTGCCGGACCTCTCCCCTCAGGGCATCCCTCTGTCCCTGGGCATCTATAGAAATTGATTCCCTCAGATTGTCCAGGGCCGCCTGTCTGTCCCTGTTGGACGCCAACATGTCCTCCCTGACTGATTGGCAAATGGAGTCTGTTGCCTGCTGTAGTAGCTCCATCTGCCTTTCTGGGGGGACAATGGAAGTGGCCACCCTCTCCATGGCTTGAGCAATCATTTCTGATGATGCTGCCTGTTGATTGGCCATACCGTAAAATGGATTGCTCCCATGTGGTATTGCCTGGTGGCGGACGGCCACCGCGTTGGCGGGCACCACACCTGTCTGGGGCAAGGCGAACTGCGCCTTGCTGTGTCGGCACTGCCTGAGGTTGCAGGACTGCATTTCCCCTCTGAACTGCTGGCCCAGGAACAGGATCAGATGTTGCGGAGTGTGGCCCTGCATCCGTAACCACCACAGGCGCACCTACCAACACTGACATCCCCATAGTGGGCTCTACCCCTGGTGCAGGTGGGTCGGACAGAACAGTATCCCTTCCATGAACACATACCTGCAAATCCACATAGGCCTCATCCGAATCAACACCTGAAAAGAGTTCTGGGGAGGTGCAGCCAGGGACACCCCGGGACAGTATGGCCTGCAGCAAGAGAAGGTTCTCCCCCACCACAAAACCACGTCCCCCACTGGTGCCTGGTCGTGCTTCAGATCCCTCCTGGGCCTGCACCATCTCCTCTCCCTCAACAGCATCAGGTGCGTCATCCTCTGCAAAAACAAGAAAGAAAAAAAATGGAAACAGGCATTAGCACCATGGCACGCTATTAGGCCAGACAAGCTACAGTACCAGTACTTGATTTACACATGTCCCACATGACTATGACCCTCCCATGCATGCACTGTCCATGAGTTGGAAGGGGAGGAAAATGTCAGACACTGATGACACCAAGATGGGAGAGCAACACATCAGCTGCATGCTGGCTAGCAGTGCCATCACACATTGGCCTGTGAGTGGCATGTCCAATACACATACATGACACATGCCATCACACAGATGGCATGTACCATGGGCATGTCATATATGTGACAATAGGGCAGAGTGATGCGCAGTAGAACCAGGTGAATTCCTACAATCAGCCTGAATTAACACAACTAAATACGGAACAATGTGGTAGCAAGATGCCACTTCAAGGGCAACTGGCGCGATGTAGTGTAAAACACCTACTGTGGCCAGAAGGGATACTGTAATATCCAAATCCCGGGGCGCAGAATGCATTGGATGAAGCACATGGGTGGGACAAAACACTCAGGCACACACACCCTGACCTGGCACTCAACCAGAACCCCTCCCACAAACTACATACACATGGATCACACACACATGCATGTGCACTCACCGGACAATGCCTCGTAATCTGGCAGTTCTCCCACACCTTGGATCTGCTCCTCTGTGACGTAGGTCCCAGCAACATGCTCATGTAGAGTGAGTTCTATGTCCTCTTGTGGAGACCCACCTCCAGTCACCAGAGTTGCGGCATGACTTGAGGCCAGCTTTTTCTTTGCCCTACGCTTAAGGTCGTTCCAGCGCTTGTAGCACTCAACAGCTGTGCGCCTCATAAACCCAAGGGCACTTATGCTGTCCGCGATGGACTACCAGTGTGCCTGACGTCGAGCAGGTGTAATCCTACACCCTGAAGTGACCAACATTTCGGCGTCATGTTCGGACACATACTGCACAAGTGCATCCAGTTCGGCATCATTGAAGCTAGGCTTCCTTGGCGTGCCGGACCGTGTAGCCGTGTCGGGGTCATCAGCCTGTACTGGACGAGCACTCTTCCTCTTTCTTTTTGTGGGTGGTGGGGATCCGGAGTGCCCTACGCCGCTCTGGACACTAGAGGCAGGAGCACCGGTGGACTGTGTAGTAGTAGTGTGCGATGGCACACTGACCACATGACTTTCTGCAGGCATTAGCTGAAGTGTGATGATGGCAGGGGGAACCTCAGTCTGATGTACCGGGACCAACACTGTCCTTGCTGGGGGAGTCAGAGCTGGGGTGGACGGAGCTGCAGCTGCCCCTGCAGCCTCCCCACCCCGACTACTCGGGGCAGCAGATGACATGGCTGCCCCTGTACCACGTGGCCTGGTGACACTGGCTTGCGCCGCCACCCGTGGCCTAGACTTGGCGACCTGGAAGTCAGCCTGGGAGTCACCCTGTGCTAGGTCAGGTGCCACAACGGGCCAGTCCAACAAGGGCTGAGCAGGGATGGTGTCAGCCACGTTTCCCTCAACCATGGGGGGGGGGTGTGTCCCTAACTGGTCCTCCACACGTGGGGGGCTGGGGGAGTCTGCAAATCCTGGCCACTTCCCCTACCGCGCCCACCATGTCCACCTCTTGAGGCTCGGCCACCTTTGCCACCCTTACCACTTGCTTGCCTCCCAGCCATGGCACTGATGGAGTTGTGCGTATGGGAGTTGCAGTGGACAATTGTCCTGGGCAATTGGGGGTGAAAGGGGTAGGGTACTAGATAGAATTCGTACCCAAGTGCTCTAGCAAGGCTGTATGTAACCCCTGGGGAAAGATGACGGGTCACGCAACGCACAGGCACCCCTAAAACAGAAAATGACGTGCACGCGACCCCTCATAGACCACGTGCGTGGGAAAAGGAACCTGCACTACGCTATGGCACCCAGAAACACAAAAATGAACGTATGCGTGTCACATGCAGCCTACAATGACCTCTGAAGGGTTACGCTACACACGGGGCTAGCACAGTTGGTAAATACGTGCGCGACTCACCGTCTGCCTGGGAAAAGAGCATGAAAAATACGCGCGTGTGCGCGTTGGCAACACCCCCGCCAAAAGAAGAATTGTACACTGTCTGAGGAGACAGGGCAAAAGGAGAAGTCAACGCTGTTTGAGGAAACAGGTCGAAGAGAAAATCAGAAAAATACTGACAGAGGTAACAGGGAGTACGAACTAGAAACGCTGTGAAGTAAATCGTGTGTGAACCGACAAGAAGTACAGATTTAACCCACTCGCTCTCCACGGGAAGCACGTACAAGGAAATGACGTACTACACGCACCTTTTAAACCGCACCACACGTCCAACGTCACTTCTGCGTATACGCACTGAGGCACTATCCTCCAATTACGCGGCCTGACACTCGGACGTGCAATTTTTGGTCTTGTAACATTCCCCCGGGTACAGGGACACGCCCGCACGTGTCACGTCACAGACGCGCCTGCGCTGTCAGGGCCTTTGGTCCAATGGAATTGCGTACACAGGCCAATCGCGTGTGGAACTTCTCGCGCACCCCTGAAATACACACGCCCAGGCCAATCGTGTGTGAAACTTCTCGTGCACCCCTGAAATACACGCGCCCAGGACAATCGCGTGTGGAACTTCTCGCACACCCCTGAAATACACGCGCCTAGGCCAATCGCGTGTGGAACTTCTCGCGCACCCCTGAAATACGCACGCCCAGGCCAATCGCGTGTGGAACTTCTCGCGCACCCCTGGAATACACGCGCCCAGGCCAATCGCGTATGAAACTTCTCACGCACCCCTGAAATACACGCGCCCAGGACAATCGCGTGTGGAACTTCTTGCGTACTCCTGAAATACACGCACACGCTCCCCCAGGCCCGATCGCATGTGGAACTTCTCGCGCACCCCTGAAATACACACGCACAGGACAATCGCGTGTGGAACCTCTCGCGCACCCCTGAAATACACGCACACACTCCCCCAGGCCCGATCGCGTGTGGAACTTCTCGCGTACCCCTGGAAAACACGCACACGCTCCCCCAGGCCCGATCGTGTGTGGAACTTCTCGCGCACCCCTGAGATACACGCGCCCAGGACAATCGCGTGTGAAAACACCCGCGAGCCCCTGAAATACACGCACCCAGGCCAATCACGTGTGAAACTTCTCGTGCACCCCTGAAATACACGCGCCCAGGACAATCGCGTGTGGAACTTCTCGCGCACCCCTCAAATACACGCGCCCAGGCCAATCGCATGTGGAACTTCTCGCGCACCCTTGAAATACACGCACACGCTCCCCCAGGCCCGATCGCGTGTGGAACTTCTCCCGCACCCCTGAATTACACGCGCACAGGACAATCACGTGTGGAACTTCTCGCGCACCCCTGAAATACATGCACACGCTCCCCCAGGCCCGATCGCGTGTGGAACTTCTCGCGCACCTCTGAAATACACGCGTCCAGGACAATCGCGTGTGAAAACACCCGCGAGCCCCTGAAATACACGCACCCAGGCCAATCGCGTGTGAAACTTCTCGCGCACCCCTGAAATGCCCGCACGCAGCCCAATCGCGTGAGGAACTTCTCGCGCACCTCTGAAATACACGCACACGCTCCCCCAGGCCCGATCGCATGTGTAAACACCCGCGAGCCCCTGAAATACACTTACCCCGCTCCCCCAGGCCCGATCGCGTGTGAAAACACCCGCGAGCCCCTGGAATACACGCGCCCAGGCCAATCGTGTGAGATACTTCTCGCGCACCCCTGAAATACACGCGCCCAGGCCAATCGCGTGTGGAACTTCACGCGCACCCCTGAAATACACACACACACTCCCCCAGGCCCAATCGCGTGTGGGCCTTCTCGCTCGTGTAGGACTTTGTCGCACATTTTTTTCCTGCGCAGGGACGCTACCGCCTGCTTTCGTGTGGCGGACATGTATGGGCCTGTGCGTGTCTTTGGCCGTGCGCTGTTTTTCCCTATTCGATTCCATGAATACGTGTTGTAGGCGAGCGTGTGGGCGTTCTGCGCACTTGCCTCCTGTACTTCCCCCGTGACGCCCACATTTTCACAAGTTGTTCCCCATTCTGCGTGTGACGCCCCGTGTTACGCCTACTTTTGTTATGTGCGCCGCGCTATGTGCGAATTCGCTGTGGCCTTATCGCACGGCGTTCGATGACCTGTGCGCCAGCGTGCGCCGCGCACTTTTTCAGCGCACATCCCACATTTCGCGCGTGCACGGACTTCCATGAATTGATGTGCGATGTTTTCTGTGCGATAATCGCACTTGCACTGCGATTTTCGCTATTTCTCTGCGAATCGCACGTTTTCGCACGCGTGCACCATTTTTTCGGCGCTCATTAATTCCATGAATCGGCCTGTCTATGTGTGCCTTAATCACAACTGGTTGCTTCTAATTTCAATTTAATGGAAAGTGTCCCGGATGTCCAAGGTTTGACAGAAAAGGTTCTGCTTTGATTGGCTTCTTTTATTTGAAGTGTATACCTGTTTATGTATTAATTTGTTTATTTAATAATACAAATTACAGGGAAACCAAAGCATTTTTTGACTGAATATATTTTACAAAATGTATCATTCATAAGAGAGCGGAGGACATGGGTCCTTTACAACGTGGTGAAAGAATGTGACTGAAAGAGCAGATGCTGCAGGGCAAGGTGGAAACATAAACCAGAGACGAGGACACAACATAATTACATTGGAACGGGGTGGTGGACAAAGTGCTGAATTAAGGGTGGTGGGGTGACAGAAGGATGCTATAGGGGTGTCCATGAAAGGTAGGGCAAGTTGCAAACAGGGTGATGCAGTAGTGTAGAGTGCTAGAAACAGGTTCTTCAGTAAGTAGTGGTAGAGTTGGAAAGGTACATAGAGGGAGAGAAATAACTTTCTAGAGCAGGGGAGAGAGGAGAGAGAGATACTGGAAATGAGAGGGAGCACAGGCGACTTGAGTTGTGCCAAGGAGGTGAGCTGGGGATGATCTTAATGAGCGAGGAGGAGCATAGAGAGTGAGATGAGTAGATAGGTAGGACGGGTTGAGTCCATGGATAGTTTTGAAGACGATGAGAAGACATTTATATTTGGCCCTTTGTTTCATAGATAGCCAGTCAATCTTGCGACGGGGATAAGAGGTAGAGGTAATGTGAGAACGTAGTAGTAGTATTCATTGATATACCACCTGTTCCGATTGTTATGGTTGAAAAGTGTAGGGACCGAAAAGTTGAGGACTTTGTCCAGATGTGAAAAAACATCGGTGGGAAGGCCATAGAGGAGACTGGCACAGTAATCAGATCTAGAAAGGACTAAGGGAGGGATTAGCTGTTTAGCAGTCTTGAAAGGAAGAAGTAGACAAATTGTTCTGTTATTGAGGAGGTTGAGTCTGGCTGCAATGGCAGATTTGGAGATGAATAGCGAGACGCTGTGTGATGGTTCGAAGATGACACCGCAGTTATGAGCGGAAGCAGGGTAAGGAAGGCAGTCAGGAGAGAAGAGATGAAGAGGAGGAGAGGAAGAGATAGCCCTTTTGGCTGGAAAGTAGAGAAATTCATTCTTAGTTGATTTGAGCATGAGCAAGCTAGACGCCATCCAATATTTCATGGCAGAGAGGCTGTTTGATGTATTTGACACCAGCTTGTCAGATAAATAAAGAGAAGAGGAGATTACGGCGCCACAGGCTGAAGTATAGTGAATAAAGAGAAGGAGACCACGGACAGACTAAAGGTGAACTCCAATAGTAAGGGGGGTGAGTGTGTAGGTAAGGCTGCTCGAGGACACCTTAATGTTTCTAAGGCAAAGGTAAGAAGCAAACCAAGCAAGGGCCTTATCTCTGATGCCAAGGAGAGGTAATATAGACAGATGGACACAATGGTTGACAGTTTGAAGGCAGCAGAAAAGTCCAGAAGAATAAGAATAGATTAAGGTTTGCACACCGAGCAGAAGAGATGAAATTAGTGACATTGAAGACAGCTGTTTGAGTAGAATACCGAGGTCAGAAGCCAGATTAACGAGGCTCCAAGATGTTGACGGGTGAGTCGATTGCACACTACAAGCTCTAGGATTTTGGAATAGTGTGGTAGAAGAGAGATAGGGCGAAAGTTGGCAGGACAGTCAGGTTCTAGACAACGCTTCTAAAGGACAGGGATGACAGTAACTATCTTTAGTACAGTAATTTCAATACAGTAACTTCAATACAGTAACTATTTTTAATGTATGAATTAAAAATGGAATTGACAAGAGAGGAGTTGAAGAGGGAAGCAAGATGTGGAGCAAAAAAGCTATGTGTTTCAAAATATGTGGAGACAGTGGGTCGGTGGGGGCACAGGAAGAGTTAGCCTTGCGGAGTAGGGCTTAAATCTCACCATGATTGGTGGGGGCAAAGTAAGACACAGCTGTAGGAGAGGAGGGTAGGAGTGGTGGAGAAAAGTGAGCAAGCAGAGGCGATAGAAGGTAATTAGCAAGGGTATTATGAATGATAGAAATGTTAGACGCGAAGTAGAGGGCAAGATCACTTGCAGAAACAGTAGAGAAGATGGAGGAGGGATTAGGAAGTTAGAGAATTGAGTTGAGAGATTTTTGGAGGTGCTTAGGTTGGGAAGATTGAGACAAAATAAGAGCGAGATAGACATCATGTTTGGCAGTCAAGAGTAGAGAAAGGCTTCACCAGTTGATGGAAAGGGGAGTTCAGCACAGGAGGAGAGAGAGTGGTGTAGGTCAGAGAGTTAGCAGGGAGTTTAGAGGAGGGAAACCTGCACTTAGTAATAGTTGTGGTAGATTGAGGCAGTGAGAAAGAAGTAGGAGAGTAGATTGAGGCAACGACAATAGAGTGATTAGAGGGAGAAGGCGTAGTGGACATATTGAGGCAGAGAGTTGGGAGGAAATGAGAATAAGACAAAGGAGTTTCAATTTGAATGGATGGGCAGAGAGTGGACAGAAGAGAGTGAGTAGTTTAGTAGAAGATGCTTGAAGTCAGTGGATAGCGCAGGGGAGGCTGAATTCACGAATGACAATGAGGTGGTGAGGGGGAGAGTCAATTAATTGGGAGATGTGGTGGCAGAATTGACTTACCTGACCAGGTCGTCTGTAGAGAGGGATAATATGTAAACCATATAGGGCAGAGATTATAGAGATAGGATATTCAAATCAGGGAGAATTTGCAGGAGATAGGGGAGTAGAAGAGATAGGAAGTTTGGAGGATGAAAACAGTACTACACCACCACCCCTGCCAGTGCGGCGGGGAGAGGGAGTGAAGAGGCAGGGAGGGTCATGAAGGGCAACAAAGGTCAAGAGAAGGAGAATGAAAAAGGAAGAAGTTGGGGGTAAAGGAGGGTTTATTGCAGACAGACTCTGCATTCTGTCACAGTTTATTGGACGGTCACTCTCAACTCGGGGAGTTACCCCCCCGTCAAGGTGTTGGACAGCAAAGTGGTTAGCAGATTCTAATTTGGTTAGGTCTCCAACCTGTATAATACCACTCAACTGATATCCCCTGTATCACCAATAAGCCAGTTACCAGGGCGGTGTATAGAAATAATAGTATACATTTTTTTACATTTACACAGTTGATAGTAAATTATCTACAATAACACAAACCATCAACACTGTGGCACAATAATCACTTATGAAATGTCTTTGCATCAATATGACCAACATGTATTTTTGAATACACTTTCAATTGCAACAACAAAACAGATTGAAAATCAAATCAGCACAATGGAATGTCTCTGCACTTTCACACATAAGACATTCTCTTTTCGCCCAGATCCCCCTCTAGGCATCAGTCATCTGTGAAACCCCTGAGTTCGGAGGAAAGGTTCAGGGAGTGGGAATAGATTGGGAATATTGATTGGGCTTTTTATTCGGAAAGGCAGTTTTTGGGAAATGAACGCAATGAGAACATTTGTTTTGGAACACACTACATTCAAAATGGCATGCAGGGATTTTTGGGATTCTGGTTTGGGAATAAATAGGAAAATACGGTCACCCAATTGCTTTATTGGCTTCAGTGGCTGTAACACACTGGGAATGTGATTTGTTAGTTTCAAATTTTAATAAAACTCACCCTGTGATCTTTTCTATATGGGAATTAATTGAATTAACTTTAGTTGAATGTGCTATGGGTCTACACAGTTTCACCCCACCACCCACAATTAAATTAAGGCAGGTAGTTCCCAACACAATGGATAATTTGGGGATATCTACTTGCATAAGAGGTCTCTATTCTAAGCTCAGGAAGCCAGCCAGATTGCAGACCCTCATTTGGAAACAGGTTGGCAGCTCACACCTCAGGCCTCTGTCCACAGTAAGGTCCGACCAGCCACAGTCCTTTCTCAGATAGGGCTCCCAGCTTTCCAAACATAAGTCCCCAGCAAAAGTCTGTCTGTCTTGGTTAGGCTTTTATCTCCCTTCTCTGGTTGATCTTTCTCTCCATCTTTTGGTCTCTCCTTGTCTCTGTTGCTAGTTTTTTTTTTCAGATTGAAAATTGATATTATATATTGCTGATATGATATGATATAATAGGTCCTTCATAATGCACCTGTACACAAGTGTTTGTACGCGTGAATGGCATATACACATTTTCAATATTCTAAAGCTTCGGATTGGTCATCTCTCTTCTTCCACCTCCCACCAATCCACTCACTGCCAGCCGATAGGACAAAGAGTTTAGGAGGTCTGGATTATGAATAATGAGTGGAGCAGAGAAATGCATCATTTCTAATTACATTTTCGTGTACATATTTGTTTTTCTTCTCTTTTCAGATAACTGCATAAATATTATAGTTTTGAATTCTACAATTTATGATGAATCGGGGGGCACACATTTTATTGCAGCACAACCTTCCTAAGAGGAGCTATCATGTTCTGTGGTTTACTCATTTGCTGAAATAGCTATGAATATCAAACATCACAAAACAAACATTCATTTTTATTTCTATCAGATCACCAAGTTAAGGGTTCTTCTGATATATAGGAGTGTCACAAACACATTTTCATCTCTAACTCAAATTACACACATGGCATATGGTTAATATCTACATAGAAATGACAGTCTTTTGGGGATCTTCAAAATGAGTCCATACTTAACTTATTGTCTTTGTGCTTCATCTTATTGTATAGTCAGTTAAAAAAAGTTCCTTAATTCTGAATATATAACATTTTAAATTGAAAAGCTGTGTTTTACACATAACATTTTGTATTGCATCTGGGCCGGCTGTCCATGAGTAAAGGCTTTCTTTAATATAATAGTTGAAAAGACATGAGCGTCCCTTTCTGCATTGTTCACACAAAGGCCACAGTTTACCATGGGAAACCAGTGTTCACCTTTAGAACCAAGTCAGCCTTTCTTTTTAAATTATGGAATTTTATATGTTGGAAAGTAAGTGTTTTTATTCATGTCAAATGCAAATTTGCTCGGCTTCACTTAGATTCCTGGATCACAGTTTTAGGTTACATAGAAGTTAAGTTAATATGTTGCTATAAGGCTTTTCCAGTCAAATGGTGTCTTTTCACAGTTTATGAAAACGGCATTTGCAGCAACACATGTATTTTGGAATGCATTGGACACATTCATCAGTTTAAAGTTTTGAGGCACACTTTCCATCACTCAAGCTCCTGTCCACTTTGGTAAAGTTGTAAGAGGACCATTTGTCTTCATTCACTAGGCCCTATGACGGAAATCAATGTTTTGAACTGCCTGCATATTCAAATGGCTCTCAACATCAGTTGTCTGGTTCTTACCCCTCCCCAGTATCTAAAATATGCTTAGAAAAACAACAGGGTAAGGAAAACTAGGCAACAATAGTGTGGTAAGGAATACAAATGTACTGGAACACTAAAAAACAATCCATTGTGTGAAAAAATACATAAATCTTCATTTTATAAATAAAAAAAAACAGAATTGGCTGTAGTACATACAAAATACAAGTATACAAATCAATCACTGAGACCCACACATACACAAAGATAGAGCAAGCTGTTTCATGCAGAACCTGGATGGTTTGATGCAGTCAATAGGTTAAACTATGACCTTTTGGAGTTATTATTCTATGTATTAACAGTCAGTTATATATCCTTCTTTGCAATTAGCTGAGGCCATGGCTCGACATGTTTATGTACATAGTCCCTAAATGTAGAACATTCCTCAAGACCTGTCTAAATTGGTCACTTTTGATGCAGAAAATCTATATTGATAAAGCCTTGATACATTCCAGACATAGCTCAGAGCTTGTGTCTCATGCAGACACTTGAAGTTTGCCACACTCTGGTGGATTGTGGGGTAGTTCTCCAGTGTGGGTCACAGGGACAACATCCAAATTGTTGTGTCAATCTAATCACCTAGTCTCTGAGACTCCCCATTGTAATTCAAAATTAGAATAGGACCACTACTGTGTCGTGATCTCTAGAGAACTTGGTGGCAAGCATTGGTTTTGGTTATACACTTAGTTTGGAGCTGCAGCACTACTCTAGTGCCATTCTAGGGCGGTAGCGGGTCAGCCCTTAACAAACAAAGCATAGTGGTTAAAAAAAAGCCTCACAACTTATCTTTGAGCACAGTGTTATGGAGTATCATATCTTGCATATAGCCGGAGCATTGCTCTCTTTACTTTTATGCCCTAAACTGAGACACTGCTTGCTGGATGCCCCTAGTGAGTTCAGAAGGGATGACACATGCACTTGTCACCTTATCGCCTAGTCCACCTCTGGTTGGTCTCTCTGATATTGTCCCTGGTGTTGCTGGGTTGAGTCGCTTTCTTCCTTATTGCTGCTCCCAGAGGAGCTTCTTGTGGCCTTCAGCTGAAGATGGGGCTGATCCAAGATGGCCGCAGGAAGTAATGTCACTGATCCAACATGGCCACAGGATGTGATGTCACCAATCCAAGATGATTGTGATACCCTATAGGAGTGTTCATTTTATTGCTCTTTTTTCAATCTTGAGGCTGCACTTGACATGTGTCAGCCAAAAGATATTGCCTTTGACAATGCCAGTTTGCTGATTGGCAGTGTGAGCATTAAACAAAAGCATTTGAACAAATGTACGCATACATTATTGGCTCTGGTAGAGCACAGCCAAGAAACTTGCCAATGTGACCCTTGTCTTAATGTACAGGTTTCCAATGAGGCCATTTGCACACATTAAAATGCAAAAACATAAGCCTCTCTTCCTGGTGAGACAGAAAGTCATCAATGAGGTATATGGGAAGTATTACACTCTTCCCTCTTCCCATTGTGCATCAGCCACTGGTCAATCACTTGGATAACCATGTGACTCCATAAATGGATTTATTTGTATTTATTCTGTATTTCATAATGCTCCACATGCATACAGGATACTTCAGAGCCTGCAAGGCGAAGGGGAAAGGTAGGCCAGGATTCGGGCAAGAGAGGGCTCGGTAGTGGGTGTAACCTCAAAGGGATTTTAAATGGATGAAACCAGTAGCATAACTTCAAGACATTAATAGTGCATATGAGCACAGTCCCCATTGAACAAACCATTCCCCATTCCCATTTGAGCCCCCGCTCAATGGGAATGGGGAGGGCGCTAATAATGGGCTTGCGACTAGCATGCCCTTTATTAGCGCCCTGGTCCCTTAGCAGGACCCGTAAGGGACGTGTGGACAAACTACACGTTCCTTACGGTTCCTGCTAAGGGACCTTGGAATTGTGTGGTAAGATATTACCGGCGCCGGTAATCCCTTACCGCCCAACTCATAATGACCCCCTATGAATCACTTTCATAACGCTGCAGGCACCACAGATGCCAGTATTGCCACTGTAAATAACGTTCATGTTGCTGCATCCACAATATATGCAACATTGGGACTCTAAACCACATTGATATGGGGGTGCACCCACAATAGATCCAGTATGGCCACTGCAAATCACATTGAGGGTGTTACACCCATAATAGATTTGGCATTGCCATTCTATATCACTTTCAGATGTTTCACCATTAATATAAGTTGCATGTTCAGTGTAAATTACATTTATGATTCTGCGCCCACAACTTATACCAGCACTGATAGTGTAATATATTTCCTTAAGCTGTTTGCACAATGTATGCAACAATGCCATTGTGAATCCTATTAATGTGGTTGTTATTGGTGGCCTGCGAGAGGGCATCCATTTTTGCTTCGCAAAGCAGAAATGGATGCCCCCTCGCAGGCCACGAATAACAAAGTAGCAAAAAGAATAACAGAGAAGAGCTCCACTAACCCACAGCGTGGAACCATCGCAGCGTTTTTTATGGGAGTACCATCTGTTTCTGAGGGGACAGCGACAGAATCAAATATGGATAGATCGGACACAGTGAGGGTCCCCCATGATTCCTCTAATTATGATGACATCAACAATAATTCTTCACTAGACTTATGTCTAGCTATCCAACCAAGTATGGGCACAATTGCAGAAGGGCATCAGAGAATTGAGACTGAGGTGGAGGCTCAAGTTATAAGATCAGCAGGCAATTCCCCTGTGGCACCGGCCGCTTCCCACCCATATATGCCTCACCAAATCTAGTTTTAGACTCGCAAGGAGATGTACAGGTGGAAGAATCACTTCTACACGTTTCAGAGATTAATACCCAGTCCGTATTTGCTGACCGTCAGTCTTTTATGTTATCAATGCAATTTGCGATGAAAATCTTACTAGAGCTGTGTGGTACGATTCATGAGAACTTACAGCAATCACTGAAGAGCAAGAATCATACCAAGGATTCTGTGCCGGATTCACTCAAAGTAGGAGTAGATCCCATTGTGCCAGGAGGTATGGTACCTGAGACAGGGAACAATGATCTAACTGAAACCTCAGCTATTTTTCACTCCAGAAACAACAGCAGTGAGCCAGAAGAGTGGCAGCCCGCAAAACATCCAACGAGAGGACAGCGTCCCTGCCCCCTATTATCACTCCAGTAAAGAAAACAAAGAAAGTCGCAAGCGGGCTGTACGTAAGAATAAACGCTGAAGCAGGGAGAAGGGAACTTTGACCAGATGGATGATTGCAGATGAATCTGGTGAAAGTACTAATGTACTAATAGATTAGCAAGATATTAGTTCTGCTTCACTGGTGATCCAGCCACTACCAGAAGTGAGAGATATATCTTTGACACCGAATATTCACCCGAGAGTCCAGGGCAGAGCTATACCTGCACCACCAGTAGCTGTCCCAACCAAAATTCCGGCTCAGGAGACTAATCTGGGAAACAAGACTTGTATTATCAAAAATGTAAACCAAAAAAGCAGGAATAAATGGTTGATGCGGGCGGCCTTTCTTGGCCGCTTACATCTGATCCCACAATTACGGGTGCTGGTATCCGTAGATTTCTCATTTGTGTAGCCACTCAGTGGCTGTAATCCCAACGTTTCAGCAATCCACTGTAACTATTCCACTACGATACAATTACTTTGAAACTTTAACACACAACTGTTTGATGGAGGTACAGCATTGGACGTCGATCTGGAGATGGAAGATCCTACATTATCTCTAACTGCTAGTGGGAAACCCAGTGATTTGGGCACAGTGCCCCACCTACCGGGAAAGGCCAAGGTTCAACTGGAGGACTTACAAATTATGTTAAAATGGCTGGCTTAATCTCTTCCTCTGGGCTTTCAAAAACAATGAGTAAAATTCTTGATGTCCTGGAATACCCAGACCTTCTCCCATGTTCTAATTCCAATGGGGTCAATGTCCTATATTGTTCAACACACCTTTTTTATATTACAGGAGGCTTGGTTGCCATCCCCGATTGTAATATATGATTTTAGCATATACCAGTCCTATGCTAATAAGGGCCCAAGCGAGAGACCTTATGGAGGTTTAATCACGGGCATAAAGAACTTTTTTAACTCTCAAATGATGTTTACATCATCTAATATGATGGAAGTGGAAGTTATCATGCCTTCGGGGAGTGTCTATGCCACGCTGCTTTTAATAAATGTTTGCAATCCACCTGGGGCCATTTACAGAGAGCATTTTCAAGAAGATTTGCAAGAAATATTCCTGAATTGGGACAGTGGTCAGAATCCTGTTGGAATTTTGGTGGTGGGTGATCTAAATTGTAGATGTGCAGAGGCTTTGTGTACACAAGTTGAGGGGAGGCTCTCAGCAAATAGCTCCATGAGGATAAATCAGATGGATAGTGAGGGGGAGGGCTGGATGAGATTCTTTCATTTTTGGGAATTAGAAATGATAAATGGTCATACAAAGAGTGACTGGCCTCGCAAAGTTACCTGGAGGTCAGGCAAATCTGGTGCTATATTAGATTATATTTTTGTGAATGCAACTCTGGCCCTGAGGGTCGATGACTTTGGTGTAAGCCTACATTCTTGGAGTGACCATGAGGCGATAGTGCTCAGTCTAGGGTTTGAGTTTGCACAGCCTAATATTATACACATGGGGGAAATGGGAGTAAACCACAGTGGCAATAGGGTCAAATGGTCTGACAATAATATCATAAAGGCCTGACGAGCCACAGCTATCTGGGTGAGACCAGATATTAGTTACTTTCAGAATATGACAATAGATAGTATCAAGGGCTGGATACAGGCCTTTTCGATTAAACATGCTGGGGAAAAGATTTCAGTCCTGGCCAAAGGATCAAAAGTATATAAGTCCTATGATAAAGTCATCAGAGAGGCTAAATGTAAACGTGGAAGAGATCTCCAGGGTCTCCAAAGTGCTAATCTTTCCAGTGATGCATGCCTCAAACAGAGGAGAGCTCTAAAAAATGCCTATGGAAACTGGGTGAACAGGTGGCGATGGAGCAGTAATAATGTAGCTTGTCAAAATATGGCTGTGACTCTTGACAGTGGGAACACGCGTAGTATTTGGAGGATTTTGGGTGGAGCCAAGGGAAACACCAATCATGATATGATCAACCCCAGTAAGAGCAGTGCATGGGTAAAGTTCCTGGGGTATCGTAATACAATGGAGCAGGAACCTGCCCTTGTGGGGGTGGACTGTAAGCCAACAGGAATAGCTATTAAGATCACAGTGGAAGACATCTACAGGAAAATAAAGAGCCTGAAATCCTCTCTGGCAGCGGGCCCTAATGGCCTCGCGAATGCAGTCATGTCCCACAATTTGTTCTTTTGGTCCTCCTTATTCAAAATATTGTTTGGTACAGTTTTGGCTGAAGGCAAAATTCCTATCTCCTGCTAAACGGCCCACCTGGTACCGATTCTGAAAAAAGGCTCTACCCTTGAACCTGGTAATTATAGGTTGTTACTCGGGAAAGCTGTTTGCCTAATCTTTACTTAAAGAACTTCAGTCTTGGGCAGAGCATGAAAACATAATAGATACATTCCAGAGTGGGTTCCGTGCCGGTTACTCACACAGTCCATAATCTTCTCCTGCTTGACCATATGGTCGAACAGGCACACATGATCAATAGGCCCCCCTCTATCTGCAATTTTTGTCGACTTTAAAGCAGCTTTCGACACCGTTAGGAGGGAGCTGCTTTGGAGGAAATTAGAGGTCGTAGGCTGTCCACTGGGCCTTTTATACTTCCTGAAATTACTCCACAGTAACAACATGGTCTATCTTAGGCTGGATAATAGTGGAACAATGACTCCTCCAGTTAGGCAAACGGTGGGAGTTAAATAAGGTTTTGTAACAGCACCAATTCTATACAACCTTTTTGTTTCCAATCTTCAGGATTATTTGGCCATTGATTCCCACTGTCGAGTACTGGCATACGCCGATGACTTGGTCCTTTTAGACCACACCTTTACTGGTATTCAGCGTATTGCTAGGGGCCTATGGGAATATGCAGGTAAAAATGGACTAGTCATCAACAACTTCAAAACCCAAATGATCCTATTTACAGCTAGGCAAGTTGCAAGACCAAGACTTTTGATCCAAAACACTGAGATTGCATATACTTCAGTATATAAATATCTGGCAATAGAATTCGAAGTCCGAAGGGGCTATAAAATTGTATTGAATCCGGGGCAAGAAAGGCTCTACAACTCACAGCACTGATCCGCCAGTTTGCAAGGAAACGAGCTGGCTACTCGCTACTGGGTATAAAACAGCTGCATATGCAATGTTTGGTCCCGATAGTTATTTATGGACTGGAGAGTCTAATGGAAATTGACCATCAATGGCTGCAATTAATTGAAATTAAATTTTGGAAAAAGCTTTTGGGTTTCCCAGGTTGTGTCCCTATGGCTCTCCCTAGATTGGAGTTAGGCGTGCACTCTCTTAAAGCCATGGTACTAAAGAAGAGGGTTGCTTTATTCATAAAATTGATGAATGGCCCTTCAAATCCACTATTAAGTTCTTTGGGCACTACGATTCAGACAACGGAAATGAAATTGGGCCTTAGTAGAGGAATGGACCTATTATTTAAGGAAATTGGCTGGAATTCTAACTGGGGGAAAAACATCTCCAATCTCCAAAGATGCCTTTTTTAAACACCTGGACCAATGGGACTGGGGTGAAAACTTTAAACATCTGGGATCCCTGAAAAGCTATAGGTTTGTAATAGATGTTCTTTACACTTATGAAAAGATCCAACCCTACCTGGCTTTCTGTCAATCAAAAGTTCTGAGGCGATTCATTCTCCTACTACGAATGAATAGGCTTCCGGTGTTGGATGTATTTGTGGTAAATGTGCTGTACAGGAGTCGGCCAGACATGTCCTCACCAACTGTAGCAGTATGGAGAAGGTATAACTGAAATATTTTAGTAGGTTTGTCCACCTCCAGGACTCGAAAAAAGATTCTACTTTCTGGAAAAATTGTTTAAACACGCAGAATGGGAGCAAGCATATGGCACTTTATAGGGTTTGGAAGGTGGTGGAGACATGCCTAAATTTGGATCAGACCCATAATTAATCATTGTAACATCTAACTGAGCATATATCAGGGAGCACAAATAAAGGATTAATATGGAAGTGCCATTTGCTTTGAATATGAATAAGCCTAGTTAGGCTTTTAGGCCCATGCAATTGATGCTGATATTGATACAGTTGTATCTGTTTTATTTGTATGACATACTAACTGAGGGTTTGTATGGTATTTTATGGCATTTGAATGATGTATGCATGATATGTTTGTAAATTGTAAGATTTGTAAGATTGTATAATTATATAGCATGATAGGAATTAATTGAATTGAATCAAATTCTATGTTTAAGATGTTGTAAGTTACATGTTAAGCAATGAATGTATATGTGTAAAGTTGTAATTTAAAACAATAACACATGTAATAAATTAAAGTAGATTGATGTGGTTGTGCGATCAATAGATGCAGTATTCCCACTGTACTTCACTTTCATGACATTACCCACAACATATGCCAGCATTGCCATTGTAAATCACTCTGATGATGCTTTACACACAATACATTAAACATTACCACTGTAAATAGCTTTGGTGATGTTGTGCCCATAATACATGTGGCATTGCCACTATAAATCACGTTCATGATGTTGCACTAACATTATATGTTGGCACTCCACTGTAAATGGCTTTCATGATTTTACACTCACAAAGTAACCAACTTTGTCACTGTATTTTCTTCCATAATTCTGGTGAGCCCCAACTTTCCCTCCATTTCTATGGACCCGCAAACTGTGTACTTTTGTTTTTGAACTCTGTCCTGCCTTTTTCCAGTGAAGTGAAGTCTTCAGCTTCACTCCAGTGCACTTTTTCTCATTGTTATGGGGAAACCGACGAGTCCTTAAGGCTGTCAGTGCCGGGAAACTATGTTTCCCTTTTCATTATACATGTTATTTATTTTTTATCATTGCACAATGTATCTTTTGTAGGACCGTAGACTACACTCAAGGGATTTTTCTTCTTTACTTTAGATGTGCCTGAAGACAAGCTGGTGTCAGCAATTGTATTATGACTATTTTTACAATACTTTTAGTTAGCCTTACCATATTTATTGTGTATGGCTACTAACTGTGGCTAGTGTCCGAACATGGCCGTGACGCAAGGTTTTGACCATCTTGTCCTGTGTCCTTCATCCTGTCTTGACAGGTCAGGAAATTCCTTTTATGGTCATGCACTGCCCGGAAAAGCCTTGGTTTTCACAGGCTAGTGCATGGCCATGTGTACGTATTCCCAGGAAGTTGGTTGGGACAGATTAGTCCCAATCCACAAGCTGGTTTCTGAATGTTTAGAGTGTATGCATGAGTTTCACTGTCAGTGGTCTTGACTGGACCACTGCTGGGGTGTGTGTGAGGGGCAGATCTTCCAATGAGTGAGCTGAGTTTCTGTTTCAGTTGATTTTCTGGATAAAAGGAGGAGTCCTGGTGCCATGGCTCCGAGATCCTAATTAATTGATAGATTTTTATAGCCTGCTGCAAGGATGAAGTAAATCGTATCTAGGTGCAGTTGACAAAAGAAAGCCGAAAAGATTGGTTGCAGGTATCCAGGACACATTTCCTAAGACAATATAGTCATAGGGGCTCATTATGAGGTTGCCGGTCTGCAAACAACAGTACCGGTAAAGTTGCCAGTACGATTGTTTACGGACCGGAAAACTCAGAGTTGTGCTCGGGGGTGCCTTTGTGCCGCCAGTTCTGACCTGACGGGCAGACCGGCACCCGCGGGCACAACACGTCATTCATGAATGGTGCCGGTGCATCCGACCTCCCCATTCGGGCTCAAATGGAAATGGGGAGTAATGAATACTGGCACCCGGAAATGGGGACGGACAAGGTCCACCAGAGTCAGAATGCCCATGTTCGTCCCCATTGCCGGGTGCCAGTAAATTCATGAGTTTGTTGGCAGCCACGCAGTTTTCACTGGCACGGCTACCGCCAAACTCGTAATGAGGCCCATAGTCCCTCAACATAATTGTATAGGTGGGTTTTCACAATTTTTCAGAACTGGAGAAATTACTCAAAAATCTTCCATGGAAGACTGTTCCATAACTTGGGTCCATGAATGGAAAATCTATGGTCGCCTCTGTGGACACAAGAAGATGGAGGAATAGACAAAAGGGGCTTATCCCGCGGTTGAAGTGCCCATGTTGGCTGATAGAGATTATGTTTTCTGTCAGATACATGGCTAGCTGGTTATTCAGGCCCTTAAATATCATGCAGTGGATCTTAAATGTATTCCTATCCTCCACAGCCAACCAGTGCAGCCAGGGACGTACTTTCACCAAAATGCCAGGGTTAGCGGAAGGTATATCACATGACCTTTGACCACTGATGGCATCACAGGAAGTGATGCCATTTGACCCCACCCCAAAGTGATATCACGGGAAGTGACGGAACACAGCCTTTCACCCCTTGACAACACAGATAGTGGCATCACATAGCATTGTTCCTAAGTACACTACGAAAAATATGGTTACAATATAACTGTAATGTGATGCATTTCATACAGGAATGTATAATCATATGTATTGTTAATATCAGTGTGTATAGGCCCAGACGTCCAAGGCCAATTGATAATGATGTGTTTTTATATAGCATTTACGCTTAAGCGCTTTTTATAGAACAAATATGCATACAATATCACCCAACCTGTGGGACTCATTTATCAACCTCAGAAGGATGAAAGGCTCAAGTTGGCCTTGCCGGGATTCGAACCTACAAACTGCAGATCACACACACATGACGCCAACAAGCGCTCCACCCGCTGAGCTATTTTACCGGCTAGAATTATCTCACCGGCTATAGTAAAAGGTGCAATTAAACGTCTGAATGTTCTCAAAGTCAGAAAGCAAATTACAATCTGTAGTGGATACCATTAAACTGGTAACTGAGATTTAACAGCAGGCCAGTTCATCTGCAGGTGTGGTGCAAAGTTGTCCACATGTCAAGCCTGCGTGGAACTACTTTTCAGGCTTCAGTGGTTGACAAAATACATACCATTGGGAGCGTCCATAACTGTGTATTAAAGAATTTAGAGTAGTGCAGTGAAAGTAGCACTCCCACACCATCCCGTACTCTGGGCACTCATTACCTCATACACGCAAACAAACATCCTGAACAGCATGCCATGAAGATAAGAAAGATAGACACATTCCAACAAAGCATTAATTGTGGCACAATGAAATCAAGGGTCACTTTATGAGCTGTGGTGAAACTATTCTACACTGTACACCAGCTTTAAGGCACAAGGATTTTCAAGTGAACGAGGACACTGAGATGGAATGTCTTGTGATGAACGTAACAGAGACAAACGCAGAAGAAAACATGCTATAGCTGCAACTTGCGAAAAAAGCAAACTACATAGTCCAAAATGGATGCTCATTCTACTCTAAATGCTTTTTGGAAGTTTTTGTCTGCATTGTCAATTTGATTTGAGGTGTTCATGAGCCGGCTAAATCAGTGACTCACCCCCTGAAGTGTGCCTGAAATAAACCTTTAATGTGTCTAGCAGTTTTTGTACAGAATTCCAGAAAGACAAATTATGTGTTATTCCTATTCTTTCTTATTTAGGGTCACTGCTCCAGGTGTTACAGTTTTGGAAGCCCCTGTTTTATTAAGGAGGCCTAAACAAGAAAGCCAGCCACTTCAGAAATAAAGAGCCACATGGCGCTGGCCACATCCCATGAGCTTCAATTTAAAAAATGCATGTTTTTATTTTTAGGGGTAGCAAGAGAGACCACTGTGGTAGTATGGTGAGACCCTCTGAAAACCCCAAATGACATCCCCGAGTGCAGTGAGTGATGCAGCCCTTAGATGGGTGTAGACATCTTCACTCCAAACACCAGTCTGACAACGGCATTCTGCGCCTTCTGGTGTCGCTGAATTTGTTTTGCCGGGAACAGCAGCTACGAGATGCTTGAAATACTCCAGCTGTGAATTTGTCAACTCTCCCACCACCGCTGCATGATCTTTTGCAGGGACAAAAGGGAGAGCATGTCATAGCAGGCGCAGAGAATAGAACATTGCCTGCACTTTGGCTCCAATGTGGCATTCACTGCTGAGATCATTCTGCCACATGCAGCCAAGATTTTTCAACATGGATGCATACTTAATTTGGTGCCAAGGAAAACTGGTGGTGGGGACAAATATCCCCACTGAGCAGATGTTTTGGTCCAAATAGGGTAACCTCCATTTTGTTTGGCTTAAGCTTGTTGTAATAAAGTAGGTTTCGCACTCAAGGTAAGTACTTCTTAAGTCTTTAATGCCTCCAATTACTAGATGACATATAGGAGAGCAGACACCGGCTTCCCACCCAGCGGGCACTCTCAACCGACTCCAATCGAACCTCACACACGTCACCCAAGCTATCAAATTAATTTCCATGGGCACGCGCATTCACTCCATAGAAATGACTGATTACAATCATAGATTATAACCCTTCCCCCCCCTATGATTACTCAAGAATTCAAGGAGGGCTAAACCCACCAACACAGAATGCACAACATGTGGCCACCATGATGTGCACTCCCTTACCACTGCTGAAATTGTGTACCCCACAATCCAATAGGTGCAACTAGAAATCCACAATCTGAGTGAGAAGAAACCATGTGCCAAGACAACGTATGATCCTTACCTTGCACATTACCCAACCAATAACCACCTAGAACACCAACACTACCTACTCAAAGAACATCAGTTCAACACACCCTAGTTCCTACACCTACAACCCAGGACCGACCCACGAGGAAACAACCCCAACACCAAATCACTTTGAGCTGCCCCTCGGAGAACAGGTCTGCCACACCTGACGCTCTGAACCAAACTAACACTCCCAACCAACAGTGCACTAACAACCATCTGCCCCAGGCTGCCACCCCAGGACCTCCAGCCTGCCACACCGGAGCACAACCCAAAGGAAATGGACCCTCCTGGCAGTCCAAGATCCCGATCCACCAGCACTACCCAAAGGACATGGACCCTCTCGGACGCCCAAAATCCCAACTCACAGCATACCCAGAAGAAATGGACCCACCCGGCCATCCAGAATCCTCTAAGAGCATCACCACACAAAGCACTACACACCGGTCCATCACCCCGGAATAACCCATTCAAACAACCTAGAAGCCACAACACACCATACAGAAACCTACCAAATCAGGATACCAATACTGAAACCTAACAACTGAATACTGAACCTGCCAATTAACTATGCAACCTTAACTCCACTGAAGTGGGAGAATGTAAGAAATGGCTCCCAACAATCATCTCCCACCCATGGCCTAGAGGATCACGGCCCAGACACCCACCACGAGAGGAGTTTGCCCATCTACCAGATGACCAAATACCCTGGTACAAGAACATACGGATATGCCCTCCCGAGTGCCCACCCGCGTGCCCGCCAGCCTGCCATACCCTTGCCGACGCCTGCGGCATGGAGGGACTCGACTGAATCATCCAGCACTAACTCAACACATCGTTAGAGATGCCATGACGACTCAGCCAGCGGACAGAATACCCGTGCAACATACACACTGGACACTCCCACACCAATCCGCACGAAGAACATACTCAGTGCTATGACGTAGGTGACGGACATACCCACAGACACGCATCTTTATTATTTTTCACTTAGACTTCTCAAAATGCAGAAACGCAAGACGCACAATGAACTCATCTAAAAGCTTGCTTACGCTTCTCCTAAACCCGTGCGCAATAATGAAAAGTATAATGAAGACACGATACTGGGGACAAAACAATATGGCACCATAACCTAAAGCGCCTGTGTACAAAACGGCTCCACCTATACACCAGGCCTAAGTAGGCCTCAAGCAAGAGTTTCCATGAACATTGAATGAGCAAGAGTACAGTTGCTGAGCCCGCAGAATGAGCCCGGCGAAAGCAGACAGTCAAGGGCACGATGTTGCTAACTCGCATGCCACAAGTCGACACCAAGGTCACACATGCAATTAAGCGAGGCGCACAGTGGAATATGCAATATTAATTGTGCAGAATTATGCCTCAACCACGGTCCCACCTCACGTGACCAAGCCAAACCTGACAGAGTGCCAGGCCCGGGAGGAGGGAGACGCCTGGATTCCCCGCTTCAAGACTCAGGCAGATACAATTAAGCGTCTCAAAGGACATCTGCAGCGGTGGGAGTAGCCGGCCTTCCAGCATATGAATAAATCTTACATTGTCTACACATACCCATAGTGAAACATTGTTGCAAATGACAGGTGCACCGCGAGCTGGGAACAACGATGGTCCCAGACTGGGGGGCTTGTGTGTGAACCAATCAGAAAATGGGGCTCTTATCACTGACGCCACTAACATTGACCAATCCTCAGGGGTCTCCATGTAACAATTTTCATGTATCAATTTGAAGGGACAACCCAAGTATACCACCTGACTAACCCTCATCCACTAATAATGCTCTCTATACGTATGCTATACTAACCCTACCACTCGAAGAGCCAATCCAGAGTGGCGATAGGTTTTTTTATAACTTTCCCAGGTGACGCAAGTAGCGCGTCATACTAAGGTAAAAAGGGCCTGCAAGCCCATGGTGAGGAGAGTGTCAGGACGGACGCGTACGTTCCTTGACCCATCCCTGCCGTTTGTTCAATAAACAGCAGAACCACCTTGCTTCTTGCGTGTGCCTCATACTCATTTTTGGGATACACGGGAGGAGTTGGGGCCTCCCTGCCCGGAGGTCCGCGGACGGCTCTGCCGACCCCGGGAGAATTTCCCCCCGACACCACATTTAAAGAACGCAGGGCCCAGCAGGCGCCCTGCACACTATGGAGGAACAAGCCACTACACTGATACTCTAATAGGTCCACCCGGCCACCCATGTTCGTCGCCAGTGTAATAAAGTAGGTCCGCACTCAAGGTAAGTACTTCTTAAGTCTTTAATGCCTCCAATTACTAGGTGACATATAGGAGAGCAGACACCGGCTTCCCACCCAGCGGGCACTCTCAACCGACTCCAATCGAACCTCACACATGTCACCCAAGCTATTGAATTCATTTCCATGGGTGCGCGCATTAACTCCATAGAATGACTGATTACAATCATAGATTATAACACTTGTCTCAGGAGGATAGCCTGGGGGCAACGTGCTTTTCTTGAAAGCAAGACGACACGGAGCAACACAGGTTCGATCCCCGGGTCCGCACTTAGAAACCTCTGGGTATCATCATAACATAACAAATAGTGGACATCCAGCTGTGATTTCATCTAGACAGAGGTTGACCCTCATAAGTGATTCCTCTACATTATCCAGTCTAATGAGCACCTGTGTGTCTCTGCACATGACTGAAAACAGACCATATATTTCCGTTAGCGGCCGTAAATTAAGAATAAATAGAAGCGGAGGGAGGGAAGATCCCTGCGGATCTTCACAGTCCTTCGAGAGGGAATCTGACAGATAGCCTCCAGCCTCACCCGTTGCTGACGCTCATATAAGAAAGAGGTAAGCCACTTGATTTCACTTGCTGAGACCTGTCCTACTTCTCTCAGTCATTTGGTAAAGATACAATGATCTACGGTATCAACCACTGCTGACAAGTCCAGCATTACCAGTAAGGAGAGTTGTCATTGATCTGCGACCTGCAGAAGTTCATCCCAGACTGCTGCGAGTGCAGTTTCCATACCAGATTTAGATGAAAATTGGATTGGAGACGATCCATGAGGGATTTATTTTCTAAAAAACCCTGATGATCGTGCAGAAATCCTGTAAGGAGACAAGTATTCTACCCAGCTGCGAAGACCATGGAAGACTGTGGTCCTGGCGACAAACCTGTGCTGCAGTCCAGGTGGTACCCTGTCTGGCTGGTGACCTTGAGAAGGTCTTTGGTGGTACTTCGACCCTTGGAGTGTTGAGACCAACCATTCCTGACGTCTGCTTGGTGCCCAGCCATCTGAAATCTTCGGAAGTGTTCCTGGAACCATCTTGTGGACTGACCAACTTCAGTTTGGTCTACCGTGGTATGGGCATTGTCGTCCCATGTTTCAGCTCAGAACTTTGGGGACGCTAAGCTTATGCTACAAGAGTCCCACCTACGACATGTCATTATTCCAGGTTCAATGTGACCCGAGGTAGGAGACTGACTCTGACCACAACAGCTGTATCCCTTTGTGTCTCAGTGCATGGGTAACCATCGTTGAAACCAGCTTTCCCACATCTGGTCCACTGCCGAGAGGAATGCTGCATCAGTTTCAGTTGCATTCATCGATGAGAACAGGTTGCGCCACCTTCTATTTCCAACCAGGACATCTCCGGCATTCGTGACTCCTGGGCTCTGGCGACCGGAAGCAATGGTGAGAAATCTGACCTATGATGACCCCATGATGACCTGCTAAGCTTGAGGAGAAACCAGAGTACGGGTGGTGAGTTACACTAGTACTTCCCTTCCACGCTGTGTCTCCACCTATAATCGTTTTAAACACTTTAAAACTTTAAAAATGTATTTACTTTGACAATACTTGTTTTCGAAAACCCTCCGAAAGCTGGGGGCTGTTTCATTTACTCGAATAGATACTCACCTGACTCTTGGAACTGATTTCCCATCCGTCCACCTAATTTTTCCTCAGCTCACAAAACTACAGGAAAATGTGTGAACTTTCAGGGCACATTTCACCAGTCAATTTAGGTTTGGGCCTCTAAGGTTAGGGGTGCATTCTTGTGGACTGCCATTGCAAATCCAACCATTACCTTTCCTTTCAATATTGTGGGGTGGGGGTATTGTGGTTTTATTGCAATGGGTACTGGGACTGTATATTTTGTTTTTATTATGAGTGCTGTGTGATATTACTACTGCTTATGCCACAAATAAATTGAGTATTTTTATAACTACTTGTCTAAGTGTAATCTTTGATTAATTACCCTGTGGACTCATTGTGGACACTTTACCAGGCCCGCCCCTTCCTGAGACTTAGCCTTGACCGCTCCACTGCTACCTTCATTGGTTTAGCTACAGCTCCAAGACTTGTCCATGTTCACTAACTAGGTTTGCCTCCTGTACATCTGTCCACCAGGTCAGAGTATAGAAATCCAGTCTAACAATTTGCACACTCAGTCAATCACAATCACACACTCACACTAGATACCGCCCATTGTCCCTGATTTAAAAATGCAAATACAAACATGCAGGCTCACAGACACGCGGATACCCTTCCATAAACACTCAATCAAAGTCACGCACACACACGAACACCAGACACATAAGATTCTAAACATGCACACATCCATACAAACAGGAGGGAATAGTTGTCTGTTTGTCTAGCAACCTTCTAGCAGCAAGTGGTGAGTGTTTGTAAGGTTTCTTTACCTATGCATTAGTGCATTAGTGCTCTAACCAAGGGGGATGTGGTGGGGGCAAGTGGGGGTGGTCGTGGGGGGGGGGGCTGAAACGCCTGGATAAGGGACCCCTGCCAATGATGAAGGTTCAGGGAGCTGCCTGCCCTGGAAAGGCTGTGCAGGCTGTAGTTACTCTAGAGAGCTCGGGAGAACTTGGTCACAGCTTAACATTAGGTCGTTCCAGATGCGGGATATCACGGAAAAGATGAAGCTGCAGATGGCAACAATGCTCATGTACAAGTTGCTTGTTGGTACACGCCGCGATTGGACCGCCCGAAGGACCATAGCAACTTGAATGTAATACTGGTTTGAGTGCAAATGAATGCAGAATATTAAGGAACTCCTACAGTGGTGACACAGACACTGTATGCGCTTGGATGGTCATTTGACCTTGCCCACTTCAAACCTTGCCTGTCCAATGCCCTTCGAGATGTCTCTTCTTATCTCTCCTGTGTTGCCTCCCCCTCCCCCTTTATGTCCTATCCTCCCACCCATCCTTCTCATCCCCTACAGCTTGCTGAACCTTTTTGAAGGGGACATTAGCACTATACAAGTAACCTGCATGCATGCTCACATAAGAACAAGTGCCCGTAGACACTGACCTAAGCAGCCAATGGCCATGCTGCAAAGTCAGCAATATCAGGACTTATCAAGCTTCCCGCTGCAGCAAAGAATGGAGCAACAGCGACAAACATCTCTGCTTGTGAAACAGCTGCACTATTGTCTGTGAAGGATGTGGACCTCTCTTCAGGCTTTCCTGCTGCATCGGTGGACCCTCCTGCATGCTAAAATGTCCAAAGATGGGGCCAGGCCAAATGAACGCGATGAACGTGCAAATAGTCTCATGTTTTCATTTTCCAAGCATTCAACCTGTTTTTCTGAGATGCTTTGGGCCAGATTACATAAACTTTGCACCGGTGTAAGTGCAAAGTTTGCACAGTATTAGAACTACGGCTAAGTATGCCCTATTATTATTTTTTTAAATGGCACATATTAAAAAAGCATTGCACCTCGACAAGTGCAATTTGGCATATTAAATGCACCAGGGAACAAATTGCCTAGTGCAAAGTTTGCCCTAGTGCTAATATGGAATGATATTAGCACCAGGGCAAACTTTGCCCTGATGCAAACAATGCATCAAAAAATGTATCTTCTTAGCACTAGGGCAATTTTAGCCCTAGTGCTTTTAATATGCCAAACTGCACTTGTCGAGGTGCAATAGTTTTTTAATGTGTTCCAGTGGTTTTAAAAATAGGGCAAACTTTGCACTTGAACCGGTGCAAAGTTTCTGTAATCTGGCCCTGTTGCAAGTGATTTTTGCATGACGAGCCCAACACTAATTTGCAATTATTGCTTTTGGTGACACATGTTAAAATGACAGTGTGCATCCTCACAATAGGAGTTTGTTGTAATGGTGCTAGAGTTTTTGCATTAATGCAAGAAACAAAAAGTGCGTGCTCTTCTTGCATTCTACCGGTTAATGAGCAGCATCTCCATTGATTCATTGGCCCTTTGTGCACACCATATGGAAACTCTATCACACATGTGGTAGGCGCATTGTCCTCTTAAACCCTCATGCAAAACGTATGCACGTGTTGATTTGCAATCATATGCACTATGTGTGAGAGAGTCCATGCCACATCTACGAAACCAAGAAGCCAGCTAGAGAACATGGGTGTGTATCACACTCCATGCTTATGAAAGATAGCCGAAGGCAAGGAAAGCCACCCGCACACACATCACACAAAACGGCCACCATTAGAATGCAGCTATCTCAAATGTCAAAAGCTCGGCCTAGCTGGACACGTAAGGAGTTCTACTACTCTCACATGCTCTCTTGTCAACTTCAAAGCAGCCATCCACACGCCAGGTCAAAATCGGCAGCTAGTAGAGACCTCGCCAGCTCTACCCAACTCTGCTTAAGCCAAAGTGCAAGCATGCATTCTAAACTCCTTTGTTCAACTTCCCAAACCTTGGACTATGGTCCCCCGAGGGCATTCACACACAGCGCTTTGAGGCCATGTAACTCAATGCAACATGTAACTGCTGTAACCCAATGCAACATGGAACTACTGTAACCACCACTCTTACGTAACCAGCGCCCAGTTGCCTCTGGGTTAGGTGCCCTTTACAAAGGTCAAAATAAATAAATAAGAATTGGATAAAGGCACTGTACAAATTACTAAATTTGTGTGCAAAAACCACAAGATTAACAAAACAAAATAGAGAAAATACCCAGGTGCAAAGTCTGTGGACGTTCAATTTAACATAGGAAGGGAAAAAACAAAATGTTGTAACATTTTCTTAATGAGACTGGTGTCAAATTGTGAACCCACTTTCCGGAAAAAACATGTTTCAAACAGTTTCATTTGTTTCTGCTGATTTGCATGCGCGCCAATTCTGTCGTAGGCCAGGTAATCACAGCGGCAAATTCATACTGGAGCAAATGGGCTGCTCTTTCATTGTGAACAAAAGTGTTCCATCTGCACATACAGGTTTATAAATCCTTTGCACTGCATGGCTCTTGATGTCCATCCACACGTGCCAGTGTTGCATTTCCAAAGTAGTGTTAATGGAGGTCTCTTTGCTCCATCTACAATTCTTAGTTTGTCTTCTCTGATCACATCTTCTTTGCTTTCAATATTGCTTCTTCCTTTCGAGTCTTGTCTCCTTTATCATTTCCTCTTGATTGTCTTTAATTGTATCCATGGTCTCGTCGCTCTTCATCTGTTTTCCCTTATCTCACTCTATTCCCCATCCAGCCCCTCTGTTCCCAGAATCAGTTTCTTCTCTCTGCCCCTAAACCTCCAGGTGTGTCTTCTTGCTTCCGGTCCTTTGCTCTTCTTGCGCCTAAACACTGGAACTCTCTTCCTTTCTCTATGTGTTTGTCTTAATGGATTTGTATTTGTCAGTCTAATATCAAAGCGGATCTGTTACCTGCTCGTTCTAACAATTGGGCCTTATCCCTTGCCCCTCTTCTAGTTTTACATGCAATGCATTGCTCTTCTTGATTGTACCGCTGTTATTCTTATTTGTATTAGTGTTTTTGGCAAAAGCGCTATATGAATTTAATTAAAGAAATACAATTATAAATAAAGTCAGCTATCTGCATATACGCAAATTGTGTATTTCTGACACTATTTGCCCACATGCCTTTTCAATATGATCAATCGCATATAATCATGTTTTTGGTTGGGTACACCAGGTGCCAGTGGAGGAAAGAGGAGTGGTCACGGGGAGTAGTCCCGACCCCGTTCACCTCTCCTCCATGTCCTTTGTGCCTCCCTGGCCTCCCACAAGGCTGGCATTTGATTGACTGAGTACTGCTTTAAAAAATACATATAACTGCAGGAGTGAGCTGTGCGCATGGCACCTGTGCGCCAGGTGATCTCCCCATGGTTGCTAGGTAACTAAGCTGTTTTCTGATCCTACTGGGGGACTAGTTATGCAGAATCCTTTCCAATGTGCTTCCCATCCTGGAATGCAGACTCAGCACATGAGGGCATGTAAAGGTGTGTATATTTAATTAAAAAAAGTGTTTGTATGCATTGGAATGTAAGGGTGTACATTTCTGAATGGAATTGCGTGTATGCATGTTTGCATGTAATGGCGTGGGCATTTGTGTTTGTGTGTTTTTAAGTGGTATGCTTTCATGTGTTCCTTTGTTGTGGGACTGTGCAACACGATGAAAGTTATTGTAAATAAGAGTTCTGGCATATGTACATGACATCAAAATGCTGACATATATTATGGGCACAGTACATTAGCATGATATACAGTGGCAATATTCAGACATATTGCAGAGGGTATAACGTCCTTTAATCGGCACACTTTTAAAAGTCTGCCTTTTAAACGAGGAGAATATTACAAATAAGGTTATCAAATGTTTGTGGGTGGGTGGGAAAGGGCAGATAAGGAATTGGGGGCGTCGGGAATAGTTAAAAATAGGTGGCGGAAGGGGGGGAGGTTGGGGGAACCCCCCCATAAAAAAAGATGAAATGTTTCATGATGCCTCTGGGCTGTTGCTCGTTCTACAAATGTGAATAAATAAATAAATAACGTTCTCCTCGTTTAAAAAGCAGACGTTATAAATCCTGACGATGAAAGAACATAGAACCTTGCAGAGCAGTTTCACAAAAATGATTTGTAGTGGCAAAGCTTGCATATATATTATTAGTGCAATGAATGACCTTTAGCTACAAAGGCAATGCTGGTGTACATTGGCACAGCTTGATGAAAGTCACTTACAGTGATAATGCCGGCTTATATTAAGAGTGCAGTTCATAAGAGCTATTTTCAGTGCCAATACTCTGAAATATTATAGAAGTGATTTACAATGCTAGGCACAGCTGAATTAACATGATATGCAGTGGCAATGCTGGCATACTTTGTCAACACAGGCATAATGAAAATGGTCTGTAATGCAGAACTGTTGTGTGTACTGGAATCTATTGGATTATTCCCTTTGATATACTAGGGAACTAATTGTAAATTACTCATTATTTCTATAAAAATGATGCTGTAAAATGCACCATTTGCCCATTACTTCAAACCTATTCCTTGACGGGTGTGGACCCCAGAACTGCCCTCCATTGCTTAGGACACTCCGGCTTATTGTGGGTGATGAAATACCCCTTCACTAAAAATATTCCCAGACTTGGAATCATTTGCAATGCTGGTGCCCCCTTAAGAGACACCAACCCCACCGGCCATTAAAAGCCGCTTCAGCCACTGTGAGGTGAACTTTGCCCAGATGTATTTTATGACTGCAAATGCACTTGTGAGTGTAGAAATGCTTTCTGAATAGGGCCCTGTTGGGTATTTTGTGTAGATTTGGGGCCTGGCGGTATTTTCTTACCGCCGAAAAATAATTTAGCAACAATCACTCCTTGTATTCAGATTGGGTTATGTATAATAATAATACAGTGGATATGCGTTATTTCAGTACACAGACATGCGTGGTTGGTATGCGTGGTTGGTGGTATTTTTGGTGAGCATAATTCCTTTGTTTTATTTGTGGCCCCAATATCCAGAACCCCTTATTTTTGTTTAGGTTGTTTGTGTGATCACTAGAGAGACCTCAGGCTTGCATTTCAGGAACACCACATTTTCATTTTTAGTGTGCCACTATGGGCAATTTCTCACTGAATTATTTACAACAGCGAGCGAACATGTGGTATTTATCACCAACTTATTTACGTTTGGTGAGCTATGTCCAGGGCCTCTCGTTCTGCCGACTCATAGACCTCCGGCAGCCGGCTATAACACGCACAGTTAGTTATAATTGCTCATACTGAATGAAATTGTGCACACAGCTGCAGCCAAGTCTTATTTTTAGCTACCTTAAAAATGACAATTGCACTGTCTAAACATCTCCCCACATCATCAGCACTGTATTGGTAAATGCACAAAGGAAGGAGAAAATAAAACACACTACACGTCTGCTTTCAGATATTTTTGTGTATTATAAAAGTTGCATTTAAACACAATCTCACCCTCTTTACAGAAATAAATGAAATAGCACAGTAACAACATTATCTGTGAGCGGCGAGAATAGTCTAATTTACAACATTAAACCTGTTGATAAGACACTGGAATTCTTTCTTCTACACTGACTGAATAGTTTCGCATTCACACACTCTGCCCTCGTACTTTGCAATGTATAATTATCTAATTTGTTCAGCATGTGAAATTCTTCGGCTGGTCGCCTTCTGGATGTGTTCACCCAGCAAGGACAAGCATTTGCTGTCACTCAAACTGGGACTTGTTGACTGGAAATCCCAGTCTCTGCAACCAAGTTGAATCTGCTTTAGGAATCAGGCATCCCCAGCTATCAACCGAGTCCTTCTCCGAGCTGTGTCAAGATGTCCTCCCCCAGCTTCTTCCCCGAGATTATACAAGAAAACTCTGGTTACCTTCTACCAAAGGATCCTAACCAATAAAATTCTATCATGCCCTATCCACCCTCTGCACACAATAGAAATCTTTTACAGTAAGCAACTGTAACAAAACTGATTTCTTGCTATTCGAATCCTTGCTTCCTGCAACTACTATGGACAAAGCAGCACAGAAAAACCAGAAGAGAGAAAAAAAAAAAATCTGCACACAGTCTGAAATGAGTTTCAGCCTGCCTCATTTTGCAGTGAAGAACACATTATATTATTAAGAAGTTAGAATCATGTTAATAGGGTTAATTATATTAGTTCATTAATCTTCAAATGTGTCTCTTGCAACATAGGCATTTCAGATGAAAAGAAAATGTTTTGTGCATTTTGAATATGAAAAATAAAATGCGCTTTTAAATGAGAAAAATGGTTTGTTTTTAACCTGTGTAGCCTGTCTTCATTTACATATCCATATGTTGCACTGGCAACACATAGCTTGAAGCAATTGCATTAAACCCGTGCAGTGGCGTTGCATAAAAATGCTCAATAACACATGTCTTGCTGTACCACATTATATCAATGCACCAAACCCATGCAGTGGCGCTGCACTTCAAAAATAAAACATTCTTTACATTGATCCTGTGCAGTGGTGCTGCGCTCTGTGCTCCCAAAACCCGCTAATTAATCTTACATATACCCTCCTTTTTTTTAGAACTTGGCTCCGATCCAAGCCAATTTTGAAAAAACAACCTGCTTCTTTTCTTCTTTTCAAAATGTGTGTGTATTGGGATATCTTTCTCTTCCTGACGTAGCTACTAAAATTATCAACATATTCATTTTTACTGATAGAACGATCAACCATCCACCCATGATTAGCACCAGGACAGCCAAATCCATTCTCCCCAGGTTCCCCATTTAAATCTTTCCACTTCTATTATACCCAGGTTACTAACTGTAATATTGTTTTTTTTTTAGATTCTTTCTTATTACATGTTTTTCTTTGTGATTCAATAAAAACTCCACATCCGGATCTATTGGAAATGTGTCCCTTTGAAAAAAATCTATATTCTCTACTTGGCTTTCCCAAATATCGTTTGTTACATGAAACAATGTTAACCCTCCAATTGACACAATTGTATCCTTCGGAACCTGCAAGTAAAAAACATTATATTTCACCTGTTTAACCACATATGTTCCATGATTCAAATGTACTATTGTCATGTTCTTTAAATGGGTGCTGACTAACCATTTACCTCTGACCATCTTAGCCTTTGCCAATTCTTCACTCCCCATATTGCTAATGATCACTTCACATCCTTCTGATAAACTTAGGTCAGATCTCAAACCACAAATAGCGTCTGTGGCATCAGGAACAAACGGTTTACCCGGGCACATATAGTTTTGTTCTTTAAATTTGACACACGTTTCCAAGTTTGGTATTAAGTAAACTTCAGGTTCCCACGACTGAAATGCCACTACTTATGGAGTCTTAATCTTAATAAATTTGTCCTCTTGCCAAAATCCCACATTGTGTACCCACTTGGTCTGATAAATAAGTTCAGGAGCCACATATGGGATGCATAGTAAAAACCCCATCTCCAACCTCTCCAAGTCCACATATAATGGCATTGCATTACCCATTTCAAATGCAATTTTTACTTGTAGCACATCAATCTCCCTCCTGGTCAACTTTTCTATCATTTGATGAATAATATCCTGTAATAATATCCTGTATACAATGGTATACGTCCTTGAATCAATTGTGAAATTGCAGCTTGAACTTCTCTCATATAATTTATCAATAGTCTATCCACAGGACTCATTATATTCAAAATCTCACTGAGTGTTTTGTCATGCTTAATAATTAACTTAGTTGCTCGTTGCATCACATCCGCCTGTTCATTCAATATGATCGCAGTTTCATTTATGAACCTTACTTGTTCATCCAATCCCCCTCTGATTCCATCTAATGTTTTTTGTATTATTTCTAGGTCAACACTCAGTTGTTGTGCTTCAGTGCTTAGTGTCCCTACTGAAATGGCATTGGCTGTTGATATCGTGGTACCTATTATGGCTCCAATTATAGACATTACCAATGAGATTGCCAGCATCACGACTTCTCTCTTTCCTCTCCTCTTCTTAATGTCTGCTGTATTCACAAATGTTTTCTCCAATTGCATCAATATATCTCTTATTGACTGCTTAGAGTCCTCTTTTCGTATTTCTAGCCACTCTTTAGTCTGTTCAATCTTAATTCCAGTATTGTTCAAATGTGTTTCAATCAAAATCCCCGGATTCAATGGTATGTAGATATTTTGGAAAATCATCCTTCTATCACTCATGATGGATCCTGGTGTCTCTTCTACCGCGATACCAGATGCCGGTCCAGGTTCAATGACAACCTGTGCTTCTGAATTTTTTAAGATCCCTCCGAATATCATCATCATTAACCATATTGTTGGTGTCATCTTCAATGCTGATTGCTTCGCAGCCTTGGTCTTCGCCCCCCTTCGGGGCTTTTCCGGAATCCGTCCACGTGGGCTCCAGGACTCCATCGTCTCCCATGACCTCCGGTACAAATATGTTAATATTCTAAATCAAATAGAAAAGAAACAGATTAAGTATATAGCACAATACTAACTTCACCCTTTTGCCAAAAATAAAACATGCTTTGTATAACACTTCGCCTTTTTTTCTTCGCCTTCTGAAATTAAGCACAGGTTATAGAGAACAAGCATACATAAAACAACATTCAATATTTATTGCATTTTCATTCTGCACACCGACTCCATGAGCTTCCATTATTTTTTTTATTTATTTACTTTTTATATTATTTATATTTTATATATATTTACATATATTACAGTGTTTATGTACCATTTCAACCATCTTTTTTTAACTTCTCTGTCACTGCCTCCTGACTAGACATAGTCACTCCACCTTTTTACGGTCAAGGGACTTTATTTGTTTCTACATGCTCAAGCTGCCTGATCTCGTGTCTGGGATGGCATGGCTTAATCTGATTTACGTGCACAAATTGCTCTATTGTCATTTCACCTTCAGTCTTTAAATTTTATAAACTACAGGAGAAACCTTATCTATAATTCGAAATGGCCCCTGCCAGGCTACTAGAAATTTAGATTTTTTTTGTTTACTTTTTCCAAAATGAAACTTATACACCTGATCCCCTACACTGTATTCTCTCACTGATGTTCTTTTATCGTAGTATGACTTTGCACTGTCAGCAGCTCTTTCTAGATTTCTCTGCACAAAAGCAAATGCATGTTGCAAATGCTTCCTCAATTCATCAATGTACTCATGAACCGTGGATGCACTCACAAGTGTCTGCTCATGTTTTCTGTATAGTAGGTGTTGTGGTAACACCATTTTCCTACCTGTTAATACCTCATGTGGACTAATACCTGTTGCTTTGGCAGGAGTTGATCTGATTGCCATCAAAACCAACGGTAAACGTAAATCCCAGCTGGAACCTGCTTCTGCCACAAATTTCTTTAATATGTCCACAACAGACCTATTGCTCCGTTCAACTCCACCTGAAGAGGCTGCCCGATATGCGATATGTAGTTTCCTTTTCACACCCAGTATTTGCCATACCTTACTCATTAGAGTACTTGTGAAATTACTTCCTCTGTCTGACTCAATTCTTTGTGGCAACCCAAACCTTGAGAACACATGGTTCACCAGCAATGTGGCTGCTGTTTGCGCACTACAATCTGGTGCAGGAATACATTCAATCCACTTCGACATCAAACATATCACACTTAAAATGTAACGGTTTCCTCTGCTCAACCTTTTTAAAGGGCCTACATAGTCTATTTGCAAATCTGACCATGGAAGAGTTAGGCCTCTTTTCATCAATGGGGCTCTATGCATTGGTGAAGCAGGTTTAAATTGGGCGCATACTAGACATCCTCTAGTATATAATTCCACATCTTGGGACATTTGTGGCCAGTAAGCATAATCTTTTAGTATTTCCAATGTTTTTGTGAACCTTTGTTTCCTGCAGTTATTGCATCATGTGCATGTTGTAGCATTAGCCCTCTGAATGAAAGGGGTACCACCCACTGTATTTGTCCTGTTATGGACTCTCTAATCATGAGTCCATCCTGCAGTCTAACTTGTTTTTTATTCTTTAATAGCACCCTCAACTCTTCTT
The DNA here is from genome assembly GCF_040938575.1 of Ambystoma mexicanum. Classification (NCBI taxonomy): domain Eukaryota; kingdom Metazoa; phylum Chordata; class Amphibia; order Caudata; family Ambystomatidae; genus Ambystoma; species Ambystoma mexicanum. The sequence goes on along the minus strand of NC_090931.1, from coordinate 1,406,886,344 downwards.
TTCCCATACAATCATTTTCTGTTAAAGGGTTTTGTTCAGGATCTATCCAATGGTTATAATAGATTCCCAAAATTCGATCATTCTTTTGTGCCTCAATCAAATCTTGGTCTGGCATATCATGACCCCACTGTACCACTGGTTGATATACCTTCTTTGGTGCTTTAGAACGTGTTACTGCATCAATTTGTATTTCACCCAGTAAATCATCTATTGGTAGCAATTCTCCCATCACAGCCCCAATTTTAGCCAGGTGGTCTGCCTTATCATTTCCCTCCTTATCCTCTCCGGGTGTTTTTAAATGCCCACAAATTTTTCTCCAGTATATTGTCAAATCATTTTCTGACACCAATTTGTCTATGGCTTGTATCATTTTTCCATGTTTAAGTGGCTTTTTGTTGTATGTAACCATGCCTCTCGCTTTCCAGCCAGGTAAATACTCCACAAAGCTATTTCGTGCATAGTCAGAATCAGTCACCAGGACAATTTCACTGAATTGATTATCAACTGCAGTAGCAATTGCTTTATAAATGGCCGCCAATTCCGCCACTTGACTGCTTCTAGCTCCAATCCTCATCTCTACACTGGGGACGCCTTCACATTTCAACCAGACATTCCCTATTCCTGACACTAATTGTTTAATACTGTCATTTTCAACGTGAAAAGCACAACCATCCACATATACAGTTGGCAGATCCTTGCATGTTTTTCATCAAAAGCTTTGTGTGGTGATTGTTCAAATTCCTGCAAACTAGGTTCCACTTCCATTTCATTTGATACCTGTTCAGCTGCACAGTCATGTAAGTCAGCTAACCCTTGAGCAATTGGGCTCTTTTTATTTTGTCTATATCTCACTTCTACCGGAAAACCTTGTAATGCCAGCGTCCATGAAGTGATTCTGGACTGCGCTAGATTACCTGACCTAATTCTTTTACTCTCTAAAAACTGCAAAGGTTGATGATTTGTTTCAATAATCACCTTTTCTCCCTGAACAATAGGGCGGAAATGTTGTAGCGCCCACACAGTGGTTAATAGGGCCTTTTCACATTCATTGAATTTCATTTCAACTTGGGAAAATGCTTTACTTGCATATGCAATGGTTTTGTGATTCACATCATGTTTTTGTGATAACACTGCTGACATACAATGTTCAGAGAACCCTATTTCTATAAAGAAATCCCTACCCTTTATGGGATATGCTAAACATGGTGCCTTTACAAGACATTCCTTCAATTTAGCCACTGCCTCAGACTGCTCTTTTTCCCATATCCAGGGTGTATTCAGTTTAAGCAGTTTAGTCAATGGTTGAGTGAATTCAGCCTAATTTTCAATGAACTTTCTGTTATAGCCTGTCATCCCTAATAAACTTTTTACCTCTTTCACATTTTTAGAGTCCTTTAGTTTTTGTATGGCCTCTATTTTCTTCTTTTGTGGATTTAGCCCATGTTCAGTTACTTCATGGCCTAGAAAGTTAACTTTTTTCTTGCACCATTGTGCTTTTTGTAAAGACACTTTGGCGCCTGTTTTCTGCAATTGGCCAAGCACATGTCTTATTTCATCAAAATGGCTTTTCAGGCTTTCATTTTTTATCAGGACATCATCCACATAAACTATGGTTCCTCTTTCCGCTGCATCTGGCATGGCCTTTCTCAAAAATATGGCAAATTCACTCCCACTATTGATGTACCCGAACGGAGCTCTAAGCCAGGCGTATTGAGTCCTGTCAAATGTAAAGGAAAATAAATTCTGTATCTCCTCTGCCAATGGCACGCACCAATATCCAGAGGTGAGATCTAATGTGGTAAACACTTTTGAACCATGTACCTGAGCTAGGCCCTGATCAATGAATGGCAGTGGCCATCTGGATACTGGCACTCTTTTATTTAACTCCCTCAAGTCTGCACATAGCCGCCATTGACCATTTGGCTTTAACACACCTAAAAAAGGTGTATTGGATGTGCTATGAATGGGCCTGATGATTCCCAGAGCTTCCAAATTCTTTATAATCTCTGCTAATGATTCTAAACATGTCAGCGGTAGTCTATACTGGCGTACAAATACTGGACTTCTGCTACACCCTTCCGGAAGTGTGGCCACATGTAAATCTGTTAAACCGCAATCATAAGCATCTTTTGCAAATACATCTTTAAATTCCATAAATATCTTTCTCAGTTCGTTCCTATCCTCATCCTTGTCACACGCATCCGCTAAGGAGATCTGCTCTTCTACCATATTGGAAAATTCGGGAAAATCTTCTGGTAAGGGAATCTCGGCGCTTTCCTCTAACTGTGTGGCTGTGTCTTTTTGTAAAGCTGCCACTTTTAAATATTTTGGCATATCAGCTTCCACTTCAATGGGCTGATTTTCTGTTTTATTTTCATTTAAATTAAATGTTATGCAATCCTCTTGATGGAAGCACACTGTCTCATTTGAATCATAAGGATACACAGAATGAATTTTAAATATTCCTTTGGGCTGAGAGTCCAGGTGTTCTGGATACTTGGCATCTACATACTTTTCAGGGATATTTCCAATCACCATGTTATTTAAATCTGCCGTATAATGTGATTTTTGTATGGCCATTCCTAATGGGGAGTTTTCCTCTAAATGAATATCCTGACAACCTTTATTATTTAACATAATTTGTACAGATCCTTCACCAATATCTACCAATGGAATGTATTCATAATCCAGGCCTTGCTGTTTTATGGATTCATTCAGGCATAGAAATGCATAAGAGTCTTTCATCTGCTGTCCATTTTTGCATTTCAGTGTTATTGCAAACTGTTTTGTAAATGCAGGAATAATAGTATCTTTCCTCATTTGTAATTCGATTGCATAAGGAACCAGGTGTGCACAATGATAAGCCCTTCTTTTGTTTTCAAATTCAGGTGCCGGCCCACCTAGGCACGACCATATTTTTTGATTAAGGAAATCTAACACCATACACATTCTGTGCATGATGTCATTGCCCATGTAAAAATCATTTTGTGCTCCACTCACTATCCATACATTATGGTAAATTGTTTTCTGCCCAATGCTAATTTTAAGCATGCATCTGCCTGCAATTAAGTCTGGACTGTCCAACCCAGAAACATATTGGTTTTTAATCCTAAATTTCGGGATTTCCTCCCTCTCCATTATCTTTTGCAACAATTTCTCATTAATGAAGCTCCTCTCCTGTTCAAGCGCTAAAGTGGCTTTCATTATTTTAAAACAGTCATTTATACCAACATGAACCCATGGTTGCTCATCTTCCATGTGTATTTCAGCAAGAGTGGTAATGTGTTTTTCTGAATCGGTTTTAGGAGCAATATTCTGTTTGATTATTTTCTCTTTTAAATAAAAACGTAATGTGTGTTCATCTATGGCAGTCTGCCAATTTTTCCTTGGGTCCAAGTATATTTGTACAGGTAGTTCTTCATTGTCGCTCTGCATTTTGTCTTGACACATTAATATAACCGTGACACTAGGTATGCAACTATTCTGGAGATATACCTCCACAGCATCATTTGTTTTGGCAACGGTGTGACATTCATTTATGTTGCTGTTTTGTGATTTTAGTTTCTTAGGTCTCAATGGTTTTTTGGTTAAGGACCACAGCACTCCATTCACCCCATCTTTGAGAGGAGACAATCTTTTCAGGCAATCTGTCCCCATCAGAAATGGAATTTCACAAATAGATGTGATCAATACCTCTTGTTTCATTCTGTGCTTTCCTATTTTTATGTCAACCTCAGTTACACCTATGATGGGCACCTCCTCCCCATTAAAGTTATGCACTGGACCTTGATTTTCCTTCACTGTGATCTGATTCTGTGGGGGTCTCCCTTCATTGATACTCTTTACAAGCTCCTTGGACATAATTGTGGCCTGTGCGCCAGTGTTCTTCTACAGTGATGGGTGCATAATATCTGTCCTCAACTTCCTCTAATACACATAAGAAGTGTGAATTCATACTGATTTCAGGGCTCACCTTTCTCAGGCCTTTTTCACTTTTGGCTAAGCACATTGGTAAATGGAAAAACATTTTTCCTTCCTTTTTACCCATTTCTGCGCGAGAGACTTTATTCATTTCTCAGAGGTTTTTTGGAGTGTGGCCACTGTTCGCCCACCCATCTGGGTATCATCAGGGACCACATTACAACCTTCCAACTGAACATGTGTAACAACATCATTTAGTAATTTGTCATTGTTTAATTCTGTGCATTTGTGATCATTTAGTGTTTTACCAGCCCTTTCAGTTTCTTCAAAAATATGTGGCTCAAAGAATTCTTCAGGTGATTGATTTGTACCCTCCTTTTGAGAATTTCCTTTTTCTGTCTGTGTTTGTTCACCGTTTTGACTGTCCAGGGAAGGAGCTATAGCATCCCCACTTACTCCCTGTTCACTGATATTCTCCATGCATGAGCCATTTTTCTTAAATCTGTCTCTTTGTTCTCTTGGAGTTTCAGGTTTTCTTATTTCATTTGTACAAATCTCCAATGTTTGATTTAGCTCTGGGTTAAACCGTACCTCTCTTTTAGAATGATTTGCACTTTCTATTACATGTTCATTCATTGGTGCTTTCACTTTTACATCATTAGGCATCTCAGAGTCATTATGCAAAATTACATTAGGGCAATCTGTCTTTTCGGCGTTGTAGGTATCATGAGTACTTAGTCACTTTTCAGAAGAAGCCCCCCGGTCATTGCTATGTCCATCAGCCCCCTCTTTGGATGGTTGTTTTTGCGCTGTATAGAGCTTCCATATTTGCTCAGCTAACATTTTCACTTGGGCCTCGAGGCACTGGAACCTTTCCATCTCTCTAGAATCCTCTTTCTGTGGCCTAGGTCGATATTGGTTGTTTTCCCCCTTATTGGATCTATTCTGATACCTCTCAGGTGAGTGATTTCTATTGGGATGGTTCCTGAACTCTTGATTCATTTGTGGAGAGGAGCGGGTTGCACTCATCCTTTGGTTGTAGTTCCCTGGTGGGGAATCATTGTACTGACGTGGAGTATAATTCATGTTCTTTCTCATGTCCTGTCTCTCATGTTGTGGGTACTGACCCCTATGTTGATTCCCATTATCAGCAAATCGATCCACATATCGGGGTCTATCCTGACTACCATATATCATGGTGTTGGGTTCAAATCTGCTCTGTGTCCCCAATGTGTGGTAGGGACCCTCATTTCTTTGATCTTGATTTTGTCTTTGGTTATTATTCATACCTGACATATCAGGCCGATATCCTGCCCGGGGTCTATCCCCTAAATACCTAGGGCTGATGTAGCTCTCCCTATTACTAGGAGCATGTGATTAGAACATTGGTGCAGAGTGTGGTGACCTTTGTTGATTAACCCTTTGTTCAGGTGCCGAATTATTTTTGCCTGGACTTTGAGCAGACTCAAGGGACATTTTGGCTGACCTGATTTCCATCACTGTGGCTGAGGGTTCTTTAGATTTAGGTCCAATATCTTTCATTTTATCAATTTCTCTACCCTGACAATAGAGTACCTCATATAGTTTTGTGCTTTGATGTACAATCCATTCAAGGGACTTGTCACGGTCAAATTCACGGACCAATTGTGATATGATGTCTTTCTGTAGTCCATAGAAATAGGCAGTTTTAAACTCATTGGAATTGGGGTCAAAAGATAGATCAAAGCGAGAAAATGCCCTTTTTAAGTCCTGTAAAAATTGGCGAGGGGATGTGTTAGGCCCAGCAGTGATTGTGTAAGCGACTTTCTTTGCCTCCTGCAATGACAGAAAAGGAGAAAAATGACACCTAATTTCCTTTTCAAACTCCACCCATGTCATATTCTGCTGTTCATTTAATCCCCTTATGAGGCTGGCCGTCGGGGCATCTAAGGTTAAATGAAAATATTGTCTGTACTGTTCCTTAGGTATCTGGAGTGCTTTAAAAATGTCATGAACCGCTTCTAAGTGATCCTCAATGCAGCATTCCCCTCCTTTTTTAAATGGTTTGATCAGGGCTTTAATGGATTTCATTATCTTTATGGGGCTACTTGTTGCAATACATGGAATTGCACCATTTTGTGATTCAATCCTGGTTTCAGGTGTATGGGATTGGTGGCTGCCCCCAATGGGAGTATCAAATCCCCCAAGGGCGCTGCAATCAAGTTCATTCACCGGCCCAGTCACTGGAGCACTAGCTCTTTGGGCAGAACTAGAATTCACCTCCACTACATTGAATGTAGTACCCTGCCGCCTCTCCTGGGACCTGGGAATGCACATTTGTTGTTCTAAGTCTTTGCACTTTTTAAGGAGCCTGCGTGCTTCATTTTGCAGATAGTTGTTTTCATCACTCATTTTATCTATTACCTCCTGCATGTCGCACATTTGCATTTGGCATTCATTGAATTCTTTGTTTCTCTTGTCTTTATCTTGAATCATTTTCACCATTTCTTGCTCTGCACCTTGGAGATCACTTTCTTTTTCAAAATTTTCTTTTTGTAACATCTGCATTTCTGAAACAATCTCATCTTTATCCTGTCTAATGTGGTCCACTAAGGCTTTTAAGTGTACCAATTCTTGCTCACTGTCCTCAAATTGTTTCTTGCTTTTGGACAACTGAGCATCAAAATCTCTGCATTTTAATTGCATGTCTTTTTGGCATACATCCAATTCTGCTCTTAACATCTCCTCTTTTTTGCTTGCCCCATCTAAGTCAGTCTTTAACCTGTTAATTAGCTGGTTATCATTTTCTTGCATTCGCAGGGACCTATTCAAAATAAACCAGATCTTGGCGCATAGCCGTATTAAACAGTCTTTCTCTGCAGTTTTATCGGCTGCATTCAATAACCTTGTAAGGCAGACCTGAATTATGCTGCCTTCTGCAAAAATATTGTCTAGTTTTTCTTTCTGCACCTCACCCTGAATGTGGTCATGCCATTCTAAAGTAGTGTTCGATGACCACGTCCCATGTGCAAATAACTTTGCCTCTAAATATTGCACTAGGTCTGAGAATGTGGTTTCCCTTTGTGACATTCTGAAATTCGTTTTTAGTAACACACCGTGTTACTAAAATGGGTTCCCTTAATGTACAGATGGCAGTGTGAGACACACTTGCCACGCCCAGTAGGTGCTCTGTGATCACTTTCCCGCCCTGCAATGCACCATAAATATGTTGGGTATTTTGTGTAGATTTGGGGCCTGGAGGTATTTTCTTACCGCGAAAAATAATTTAGCAACAATCACTCCTTGTATTCAGATTGGGTTATGTATAATAATAATACAGTGGATATGCATTATTTCAGTACACAGACATGCGTGGTTGGTATGCGTGGTTGGTGGTATTTTTGGTGAGCATAATTCCTTTGTTTTATTTGTGGCCCCAATATCCAGAATCCCTTATTTTTGTTTAGGTTGTTTGTGTGATCACTAGAGAGACCTCATGCTTGCATTTCAGGAACACCACATTTTCATTTTTAGTGTGCCACTATGGGCAATTTATCACTGAATTATGTACAACAGCGAGCGAACAAGTGGTATTTATCACCAACTTATTTACGTTTGGTGAGCTATGTCCAGGGCCTCTCTTTCGGCCAACTCATAGACCTCCGGCAGCCGGCTATAACAGACACAGTTAGTTATAATTGCTCATACTGAATGAAATTGTGCACACAGCTGCAGCCAAGTCTTATTTTTAGCTACCTTAAAAATGACAATTGCACTGTCTAAACATCTCCCCACATCATCAGCACTGTATTGGTAAATGCACAAAGGAAGGAGAAAATAAAACACACTACCCGTCTGCTTTCAGATATTTTTGTGTATTATAAAAGTTGCATTTAAACACGATCTCACCCTTTTTACAGAAATAAATGAAATAGCACAGTAACAACATTATCTGTGAGTGGCGAGAATAGTCTAATTTGCAACATTAAACCTGTTGATAAGACACTGGAATTCTTTCTTCTACACTGACTGAATAGTTTCGCATTCACACACTCTGCCCCCGCACTTTGCAATGTATAATTACCTAATCTGTTCAGCATGTGAAATTCTTCGGCTGGTCGCCTTCTGGATGTGTTCACCCAGCAAGGACAAGCATTTGCTGTCACTCAAACAGGGACTTGTTGACTGGAAATCCCAGTCTCTGCAACCAAGTTGAATCTGCTTTAGGAATCAGGCATCCCCAGCTATCAACCCAGTCCTTCTTCGAGCTGTGTCAAGATGTCCTCCCCCAGCTTCTTCCCCGAGATTATACAAGAAAACTCTGGTTACCTCCTACCAAAGGATCCTAACCAATAAAATTCTATCATGCCCTATCCACCCTCTGCACACAATAGAAATCTTTTACAGTAAGCAACTGTAACAAAACTGATTTCCTGCTATTCGAATCCTTGTTTCCTGCAACTACTATGGACAAAGCAGCACAGAAAAACCAGAAGAGAGAAAAAAAGAAATCTGCACACAGTCTGAAATGAGTTTCCGCCTGCCTCATTTTGCAGTGAAGAACACATTATATTATTAAGAAGTTAGAATCATGTTAATAGGGTTAATTATATTAGTTCATTAATCTTCAAATGTGTCTCTTGCAACATAGGCATTTCAGATGAAAAGAAAAAATTGTGTGCATTTTGAATATGAAAAATAAAATGGGCTTTTAAATGAGAAAAATGGTTTGTTTTTAACCTGTGTAGCCTGTCTTCATTTACATATCCACATAGCTTGAAGCAATTGCATTAAACCCATGCAGTGGCGCTGCAAAAAAATGCTCAATAACACATGTCTTGCTGTACCACATTATATCAATGCACCAAACCCATGCAGCGGCGCTGCACTTAAAAAAAAAAAACATGCTATACATTGATCCTGTGCAGTGGTGCTGCGCCCTGTGCTCTCAAAACCCGCTAGTTAATCTTACAGCCCACAACAGCAATGCCAGGATAAACATTTTGCAGGTCTGGTGGGATTCATACAATGTACCAGCTCCTACAATACCATCTCTTTTTAAAAGTGCTGCCAGAAAACTATACTAAAATACTTTGCCATGGGGGTACTAGCTCACATGTGGGAGCATATCTGCATTTTAAGTACAGGGCTTCTGAATAGTGCTAAGATAAGAAAAAACAACTATGGAGGGTTTACCCCTTAATTATACTTGAAGGCTGAACGTCTTGTATCATAAGTCTCCATCTTTCCCACTAACATAACACCATGCCCACCCCGTCTAAGGCTGTTCCCTTCATTACCATCTCCTTCAGGAGTACCATTAACTCGATTCTCGTGGCCTCAGGCTACTTTCCAGTGTTGTGTAATGCAACCAAATTACTCTATTGTGCAACGTGTAGTACACTTTATGCAACGCACAGATTATACTCAATGAGGCTGCAACATATTTCGTGCAGAATGAATGTGACCGATCAGTTCCGGCTGGAGGGCGCGGTTTAGAGTGGGACGAAGCTTCTTTGGCATTTGTAGAGCGCGCCTAATCCGTGGGTATCTGGGCGCTGGAGAGAACATAAAGTTGGACCATTTCCATAAATTGCATAAATGGAGGCAGGATACATTTGTACAGTTTATACAATATTTACAGTTTACAATATGATCATCGGTACTTAGTAATAGTGCAAGATACATTGCCTGGTACGTTGCTACCGTTTGCGTGTCAGGAGCCAGGATTTGAGTTTTCTGTGGAAGGATGAGTGAGAATATGCTTTGCATATGGTCTTTCCCCTTCTGTAATGGCAGGCTAAAAATCACATTCTGTATGGTTGCCCAGAGCAATGCCCGAGGTTATGATTTATTTAAAACCTTCCAGCCTTCACCTTTCTGCTCTGTCCCTATTGTGGAAAGGGCATACATGTCCTTGTGGGTGTGCAACTGTGCCTTTAATTTTAATCATGGAAGCTATGCTTTGCAGTGCAGGTGTGCAACTGTGGCTTTCACTGAAAGTATGTATCTATGGCTTGCATTGCAGGTGTGTTGTCATGATATAATTGTGCATAAAAACGTTTACCTTAATATCAGCCTCATAATAGGTAAGCCAGAATGGTGTATTTCTAATGTATATATTGCACCTGGTGCAAGAATATTAGATCTCTATTAATTTAATTGATTTTCATGAAAAAAATGTTTTTACTTGTGCCCATTGAATTTTCTAAAAATGTGTTTGACTGGTGGAGAATGAACAGTTGCAATCTCCTTCCAAGTGGTCCTGATTCGCCTGTGGCTACCTAATACCACAGCATCTCTAAGGCCTGCAACTTTATTTTTGATTACCTCATTTTTAGACTCTTTGGGCCAAACTCATGGAACTTACTTTGCACCTCCAGCAAACAGCCTGATTCACAGTGCGGTGCAAAGTGGATTTTTATAAAGCAAAGTCACTCACTGCAAAAGTGCTCTTTGCATAGCGCTAAATGAGTGGTGCAAAGAGTACTTTTGGAGTGCAAAGTGACTTTGCTTTGCAAAAATACACTTTGCACCACTCTGTGAATCCGGGTGTTTGTTGGCAGTGAAAAGTCACTTTGCACCAGTGCAAAGTCACTTTGCACCGTGCTAATAGTTCCATCAATGTCCTTTATTTTGATTCAATATTGTGACCTTTTTGTTTTGGCCTACTTTATGTTCAACTATATTTTCACATACACTGAATGTGTTGAACTATGAGTTGCATTGTGCGTGTGTAACTATGACTTGCAATGTGTGTATATATCATTTAATGGGTTGGATGCAACAGAACACACAACACTTAAGAATGGTTCCCCACCTCTAATTACTTTCAAACTTTCAATAGGGTATGGAATATCTAGTTGACAGAAAAACAACTCAAAGGGGGTGTTGCTATACAAGCTCCAGAGCTCCCTGTGCACAAATGAGCATTCTTCAAAACAATCACACGCTCACAGACAATTTTGGTGTCGAAGCACATTCCTTTGACTTGGGTTTGGCAGACAATTTCAAGTAGTCTCCTGTAATGCTGTAGCATTGATGAACCTCTATCAGGAAGCAGGTGCCTCCACCTGTAATAGCCTTCCTGCCTCCCTACGTCTTGCGCTGGATCTCTAGAAATTCCGGAAACTCCTCAAGACCTTCCTCTTCTCCTCTTCCTTCTCTCTCCGTCTACCCTGCTAACCTAGTTCTCTGTCCTTTCCATCTCTCCCTCCTATTCCTTACAACATGCTGGCTGGCTGCCTGGTGCGTTAAGGGTTCTAATCAGGTGTCACACACCGGACCAGGACCCTTGCCCTTTGTCTAGGATGTAGCGCTCAATTAGAATGCTTTTTCTTTACTTCCTAGAATTCAGATTGAGCTGCCACCCAACCCGTCTCACAACCCCTTTTACAAATACCCCGGGTCACAATGGACCATGAACCAGGCCGGTTGGTGGGAATGCAATCTTTATTTATTTTAGATCCACAGAAAAATAAACAATTTTAATATTGGGCTCAATCTCCAATGAGGTGATCATTACAATGTAAACTGATGAGATACACTTGATTAACCTCATACTAGAACATATCCAAAGCACAGATGAATAGGAGCAATTTTACTTTTCGGGTAGATAGCACCCGAGTTAAGATTTCCCCCTAAAATGCACCCTCAAACCCCAATGAATCGAATTTTGAGAGGATAGAAAGGAAAGGAGCAGCAAGGAGCCAGGGATACTAGGCAGCGAACGGAATTAAAATCCGACCTTCCCTCACAAAATGGGAGGCAAAGTCGGGTTTGAAAACCTTTGCGATTGCATAAATGACACTCGGAATTGGTAAATAATTAATTTAAATGTGTGGTTGAATAACTGACGTAAATATGATGTATCGCAGTATCAGGAATGTAATAGCACTAGCAACTACAATTCAAGGTACCAACAAAGGACCTACAGTTCAAAAAAACACTGTGAAGTGGCAACCCAATGCAGCCAGAATCACACGCACAGATTTGCTTTTTCTAAGTTACACAGGTTTAAATGTCAAAAACGGTTTGAAAAACAGGTGAAATAGACAGAATCGAAATGCGTTTTTTAGGCAGGGTAATAGATACACATCACAGCGATAAAAGGAAAGTGAAAGAGTGACTCTAGCTGGAGAACTGGATGAGATTTTCTGCATGGGGCAGGTAGCAGGGCAAGCAGGCGGCACTGGAGAATCCCAAAGTGGGCTCAGCCACCTTTCCCCTTTGTCCCTGAAATTACTGGGATTTTGTTATGGGGTTTAGTTCTGAAGGGTGGTTCTGCCTGGATAGGAGGGCCTAAACCAACTATCCCTTTCCTGGCAGTGGAGTCTGGAATCTGCAGGGTGGATCTGGAATCAGCAGGATGAATATGAAAAGTGTGGATACGCAGGTGCTGGAAAATTCAGTGTGTGTCCTTGTCTATTTATTTATTTATTTGTTTATTTGTAAAGCGCACCAGGCCCATGGGCAACCGGGCGCATACTCTTAAATACAGGTTACACAAAGTATATACACAGGGCCAGATTTACTGGTAGTACATGAATACAGAATACAAGTTATGAGCGATACAGTAAGGCATATTTACACAGATAAGATATAATACAGGTAGAGGTCCGGCTAGCGAGGGGACCTTATGCTTTATGGGTGAACAGCCAAGCTTTAGCACTGTTCTTGAACATTAGGAACGAAGGTTCAGTTCTTATGTGGGTTGGCAGAGTGTTCCACAGTTTGGAAGCTAGGACAGGGAACCTCACGCCACCCGCTTTTTGGAGTTTGAATCTCGGCAAGGTAAGGCTATGAATTTGGGCAGATCTGGTGGGACGGGAAGAGGAGTGAAGTGCAAGACGCGATGTGAGGTAAGGTGGGGCATCGTTGTTGAAGCATTTGTGTGTCAAAGCTAGCGTTTTCAAGGCAATTCTTTGTTTTACCGGGAGCCAGCGTAGGTCAGATCTAACTATAGAGATATGGGATTGTCTAGGGATATTGAGAGCTGCCCTTATGGCATTAGTTTGGATAGTTTGGAGTTTATTAAGGTTGGACTGACTAGTCCCTAGGTAGAGGGCACTACAGTAGTCTATTTTGGACATGATGAGGGTTCTGGCCAATGTAGTGCAGTTGTGAGTGCTCAGAAATGGTCTGCAGGCGGTGATAAGTTTACATGTGTAGGCGGAGGCCGACCTAACAGCATTTGTTTGTCTGTTCAGGGAGAGGGTGGAGTCCAGATAAATGCCTAATGTTTTGGTGTCTTTGGAGACCTTGATGGTGTTGCCGTCAATCGTGAAGGACTTATAGGCTTGGTTGAGTTTGTTAAGACGATAGGTAGATCCTAGTAGTAAGAGCTCCGTCTTATCATCGTTGAGGCAGAGTTCATGCTGAGCCATCCAGGCTTGAATGACCGGGTAGATATCATTCAAGGCTTTGGTATCAGCTCTGTAGTCACCAGTAATGGGAATGAGTATCTGGGTGTCATCCGTGTAGTTAGTGTAGGACACACCCAGGTAGTCAAGCACATCGAAGAGGGGCTTGGTGAATACATTATACAGTGTAGGCGATACACAAGAGCCTTGAGGGATGACGCAGAGAATGTGGGAGGGGTCTGCCGATGCTGAGGGTGAGAATACCCGCATAGATCTGTTGCTGAGGAACGAGTGGATCCAGGCATTAGCAGAGTCAGAGAAGTAGGCAGCGGATTTGAGATGTTGGCAGAGTATTTGGTGGTTGACCAAATCAAATGTCGCAGATAGATCGAGAAGAAGGAGTAACGCAAGCTTTCCGTTGTCTTTTAGTGTCTCCATCTGGGTTTTCAGGTCAATTAGGGCTGATTCGGTGCCGTGTTTGGGGCGGAAGCCTGATTGTCGTAGACCCAGGAGTTTGTTAGACTCAAGGTAGTCTTGGATCTGCAGGTAAGCTGCGCGATCAAGAATCTTGAGCAGGAATGGGACCATGGTGTTAGGTCTGAAATGAGTTGGGATGTTAGGGTCAAGGGATGGTTTTTTGAGTAGTGGGATTACCCACGCATCCTTGAGGTTGTCAGGGACAATACCCGTTTTGAAGGAGGCATTTGTGAAAGATGTGATGAATGGCGCAAGGTGGTGCAAGGCTTCCTTAATGATAGGAGCTGGGCATGGGTCACCTTGGCAGTTGGACGGTTTGAGGTTGTTTATGATTCCTTCCACTTCAGGGATGGAAAGAGGGGAGAAGGCGAATGGTTTAACAGATAGGTTGGCTTGTTGTTGGGAGCTAGTTGTGGATGTGAACAGTCGTTGGTCCAACTGTAGTGACTTTTGTTTATTTCTGATTTTAGTTTGAAGGGTGGCAATTTTACCCAGGAGTGCTGTCTGGATGTTAGTGCACCAGTTGCTATCTTTGGGACAGGAGTCAGGGGGGCTACAGGTGACTCAAGTTCCTTGAGAATTTTGAATAATTCCTTAGTGTTTGATTGTGCTGATGCAATACGGTTATAGTATGAGTCTTTTTTGGCCTGGAGAAGAGCTTCTTTATAGTTAAGGGTGGCTAATAGGAGGCTGTCCTTGTGTGTGTCAGAGGAGTGGCTTTTCTAGCGTGACTCTGCGTTACGTTTCTCTTTGCGTAGCACTCTGAGCTGAGGTGTGAACCACGAGTTAAGGTGCGCATGTTGTTTGGGTCTTCTAAGTTTCAGTGGGGCGATAGAGTCTATGGCTGTGAGAACTGACTGGTTGTAGATGTTGGCTAAGGTAATGGGGTCAGAGCAGGAGTCAGTGGCATTATTGAGAGTGGGGAGGATGAGAGGGAGTGGCTTTTCTGTGGTTATGTTCTTTTTATTTCTGGTGAGGGTGGCTGGGGCGACAGGAGGCATTGGTAGTGTGGCTGCTTCAATACTGAAGGTGATGATGTGGTGATCCGACCAAACGCAAGGAGCGCTGGATAGTAGGCAGAGGTTGCAGTTGGTGTCGCTGAGCCAGTCTAAGGCTTGCCCTTTATTGTGGGTAGGTTCTTGTATGTGGTGAGAGAAACCTAGTTATGTTAAGGTGTTGGCAAGATCAAATGCCGCCGGGTCATTAGGGTCTTGGAAACCTAAATTAAGGTCACCAAGGATAATAATTTGAGAGTTGTTTTTTGCTTTGTCAAGTACTAGAGTGGTGATGTCATCCACGAAGGAAGTGGGGGGACCAGGTGGTCTGTAGATTAAGTGGATAGTGGCCGTTTGGTTGGCTGATAGTGTGAGTTTGACCGAGAGTAACTCAGCAGTTTCCAGCTTAATACTCAGTAGAGTTCTAAGTCCTAGTGAGTTTTTGTAGATGAATGCGATTCCACCACCTCTGGCGGTACGGTCGCATCTGGTAATGGCATAATTCGGTGGGATAGCCAATGAAAGAGCTGGGCCGGAGGCGGGGTGCAGCCAGGTCTCAGAGATGGCAATGAAGTCAAGCTCCTGAGTCTTGATGAGATCCGCAATGTCCAGGGCGTGGGCTGCTAGGGACCATGCGTTGATCATGGCGGCCTTGATCAGACCAGCGTTACTAGGCTTTGCCTTGATCTGCCTGGTGTTGACTGAGGCGGCATCCTGTCCTTTTATAAGGCGGGTGACATCACAGGATTTATTGTTGGGCAGAACTAAGCTAGACCTACCCATAAGAATCGGATAGGTCAGCCTATGTTATGTCGCCTCCTCCTTAGTGGCAGATTGAACTGAAGGAGGGGACTGAATTTTATGGGGTGTGTTTTATAAGGTACAGATCCATCCTACATTCACTTTTGCCAAAATCATTTTAGGACATAAATCGCACATTTCTACAGTAGTGGTGCTTCCACAAATCATATAGGCAACTTACATATTCCACACAGAGCATAGTACTCCCACTCACACGTTTGTAGGACTTTGTTTCATCCTTCTAATAATTTTTCATCATTTTCAGTGAGAAACATTTTACCTCAAGTTCTATAACTTTATACATGTATAACTATTATTATAAAGCATGTTAGTATTGAATTTCAACATGGGACCATAAACACTTTCCTCAGAATATACAATTGTCCGTCATTTCAGTCCCCAACATGCTAGTGAAGGCTACCGCTACCACATCTCAATTTAAAGCCACTAAAATTGCATTTAAACTGTAAAACTTTTACATTCCAATGTGGTTCGGTTACAGAGATAAAAGACTTAAAGTTTATTAATAAAAAAGTCTTTTGAGCCAGAGGCCAGCATTGTCACCCAAATAAGGGCATAGCTTCCAAGGCTGTTCTGAGGCTGGCTTTGAAGCCCCCCAGTTGAAATAGAGGGGAGGCGTTATTTGCAATTGCACACCTAGGTGTCCTGAACTCTATTGTAACAGGCTGAAGCCCAGACACAAGTCTGACGAGTGTGTGATATGCTTCCTCTTGGTTCATTCAAAGTTTCCAAGGGAGTGGCTCCTTTTGGGGGAAGTCCACTCCTGTTGCCAGCACACAAATGTCCTTTGAAGCCAAGCAGGAAAACCTGTTTTGGTGGCAACCCAGTACAGCAAATGCATTTAATTATGTATTTTTTTCCTGAGCCAAAAGCAAGACTGTTGGAATAAAACATAATCTTAGCTTTCAAACAAAACCCCCTTACATTTCTAGGCAAGGTCATGGCCTTATTCAACATTGCACTTTTAAAACAGACATTTTTCTTGTTTGCAAAAGCAACTATTTTTACACATGGTTAACTCTGCTGGGATGTCACTTTCAAATGCAAACTTCTTACATTTATTTTCTGAATCTTTCCAAAGCCCCAGGCATGTTTCTAATACACAGGTGTCTGTCCAAATAAAGATCCCTTGAAACTGCCATATGCACAGAGATATAGGGTTTCTTTTGAAGAGTTTATCCGGATATTTTTTTGCAAAAGTCAAGCGTTTTTCTGTACAGCTGGCAATAAAAGTTGCTTGCGATTTCACTGATTTTTGGCCTCAGACAGCCTGTCATTCAGGGAAATATGCTTTCTTTTGCTGGAACACAACCTGAATATGGCTGGGCATAGCTGGGTCTCACTGGATCAGGACTGTGTATTGTTGAACAGATGAAAAAGAGCATCAGGCTCCATCATTTTAATGCAAAATATTTCCTTTTTTCATGGTACATTTTGGAGCTCGCAGCCAAGCAGCACTGCTTTTGTAAACTCTCTTCTTTGGTGCATATCAGCAAACACACTAGCTGCCTTTCTTGGTGTGTTCCTGTTCCATCTTGCCCCATATGTGTTTGGCAAAGACAGCGCAGCCATCAAGCAGCGCTGCTTTTTAACTCTCTTCTTTGGTGCATATCAGGAAACACACTGGCAGCCTTTCTTGGTGTGTTCCCAGTTCCATCTTGCCCCATATGTGCTTGGCAAAGACAGCACAGCCATTATTCTGGTGACTGCAAAATGCAGTTTTTAAGGCAAGGCGATAGTGCTCAACAGCGCCAGCACATCCATTTTTCTGGTAAATGCTGAAGTGTAAATTGGTGAAGGAGGGGAATTCTGCTGGGTGGGTAAATGTACCCCACAAATCCCCCCACCGACTCTCCTGAGACTTCTTGTGGAGGGAGAGTAGGGCAAAGTGGGGTTCATCAGGGGGAGTCCTTCTTCCGTCAGGGAACAGTATGCCACGATCATTCCATTGTCTTTTGTTGGAGTGTGGAGTGACACCCACAGATTATCCTTTGGTCTTTCCTTGGAATGTGGAGTGACACCCCCAGATTTTTCTTCAGTCATTCTTTTCCAGGTCACCGGGGAAGTTCTCCTTGGTAATCAGGAGCGAAATCAGTACTAATCTAATGGATGAATAAAGACAGTCACAACATTTTCCCACTGACTGTCTTCCCGGAAGGTTTACAGCAGTTGGACATACATTCCTTATGGTCATTCACGCAAACAGACAATAACAACAAAATTATTCCTTACAAGACAAAGATAACTATTGATATTTTACTAGGGCTTTTGGTGATATCCTATTGCACGGACAATGAAAAAAAAATACTCCCTGGTAGAAAGATATACATATGAACCTACCTGTTCCCTTCTGGTTCTTCTTTTTCTTGTGCTCATTCTCCAGATTTCCTCTCTATTTGATTTTCTCTTGGCTCCTCAATCAGCTGCAAAGTGTGCCTGGGGTGACAACTCTTTAACGGATTAATATGGAGCCATTTCTCTTCTGCCAACTCTCGTTTGGGGATGCGGATTCTGTAGGCGACAGGTGAAATTTTATCTACAGTTACAAAAGGACCGTGCCAGCTAGAGAGGAATTTCTGCTCCTTGGTCTGGTTCCTTTGGAAATTGCACAAGTAGACCCTGGCCCTCATTACAACTCAGGCGGTGGACCATGGTGCTATTAGCACCATGGTCCATGCCAGATTCCGCCATGGTGGATGGCGGAATTACCGCCCCATTCCAAGGTGAGTGGGGCGGTAATTCCCCATTCACCATTTGCCCTTCCCCATTCCCATTTTTGCCCCATAGGGCATAATGGGGATGGTGAAGGCGCTAATTACGGCACCGTAAATTACGTTGCCGTAATAAGCACCGAGGTGGCTTAGCGCCTTGGACTTTAACGCCTGCAAAAAGCAGGCGTTAAAGTGTGAATCAGGCATTAAGGGTTAACGGCGCCGACGGCGTCGTTAAACCCTTAACGCCTGACTTGTAATGAGGGCCCCTGTCTCCTACTTGGTATTCCTTTTTGATTGTTTTGAAGTCATATTGAGTCTTTATCCCCTCTGCAGATTTTTCCAGATTCCGCTGAGCGTACGCAAAAGCATGTTGAAGGTGTTCTCTTAGATTCTCAACATACTCATATGTTGTGGAGACGTTTATCAGTGTCTGCTCTTGTGTTCTATAGAGCAGATGCTGAGGTAGCACCATCCTTTGTCCAGTCATTAGCTCAAATGGAGACATCTTGGTAGGTGAAGATGGGATAGATCTGATGGCCATCAGGACAAGTGTTAATCGGATGTCCCAACTTGGCCCACAATCTGCCACAATCTTTTTTAGAATGCTCACCATTGTTTTATTGTACCTCTCAACTCCCCCACTAGAGGACCACGATATGCAATGTGAAGTTTCCTTTTTACCCCAAGTATCTCCCACATCTTTGTCATCACTTCGCTGGTGAAGCAATTCCTCGGTCTGACTCCATCCTTTGGGGTAGGCCAAAACGTGAGAAGATGTGGTTGATCATCAGGGCAGCTGCCGTTTCTGCCTTGCAATTTGGGACCGGGAGACATCCCACCCATTTGGAGTGAATTATGGGCCCGATGAAATCTACTTGTATATCTGAGGCAGTGTCATCCCCCTCTTCTGGAGGGGAGCTTGCTTTGTGAGTGAAGTTGGCTGAAATTGTGCACACACAAGACACCCTTTCAAACATTTGTCGAGGTCCTGTCCCATCTGTGGCCAGTATGCAACTTCCCGCAAGATTTCTAGAGTAGTGTGAAACCCGCTATGACCGGGTGTGGCTGTGCCATGGGTGTGGCTTAGCATCAGGCTTTGGAATGAGGTAGGTACCACCCACTGGTCACATCCAGAGATGGATCTCCTTACCAACAACCCGTCTTGGATTCTGAACATTTTGGGACACTTCATCAATACCCTGAGGTCCTCTTTCCCAATGTAATCGGTATCCGTCAGAGGAAAGTTCTCAGAGTCCTCAATGTGATGATAACATTTCCCAATAATCGGATCCCCTTTTTGTGCCGTGATTAAATCAGCATCTGGGGTCTCCTTAGTCCACTGGCCAGTTGAGAGTTCATTGTGAGCATTTGTCTGGGACCTTGTGACAGCAGTGACCTGGATTTCCCCCAACAGGGACTCGATCTCGAGGAGATTCACCTGGATGGCTCTGGTTTTGGCCCGCTGATCAGCTAAGTCGTTCCCAGTTTTGTCTGGCCCATCTATTCTGGAATGTCCCTTGATCTTCCTCCAATAGATGGCCATCCCACTAGAGGTGACCAGATTATCAATATTTTGTATTAGCTTGCCATGTTTAAGCGGTTTGTTATTAGCACACAGCATGCCTCTGGTTTTCCAATTAACCAGGTGCTCCATGAACCCGTTCCGCACATATTCTGAATCAGTGATTATGACCAGTTTGTGGAATTGGTGTTGGACAGCAGTGAGGATGGCCTGAGGAACTGCCATCAACTCTGCCACCTGACTACTATGGGGGCCTATTTTGTACCGAGCTGAGGGTTTAGGGGCATCATTCACCCAGGCATTCCCAACGCTGGCCGCCAGTCCCTTTTCCCCGTTGTTGTCAACATGGTAGGAGCACCCGTCCGCATAAACTGTGGGCATCCCCTGGCACTTGTCTTCTTCATAGACTTCATGCGGGGAATTCAGGTATGCCTCCATGTTGTCCTGGGTT
This sequence comes from Ambystoma mexicanum, assembly GCF_040938575.1. Taxonomy (NCBI): domain Eukaryota; kingdom Metazoa; phylum Chordata; class Amphibia; order Caudata; family Ambystomatidae; genus Ambystoma; species Ambystoma mexicanum. The sequence continues at coordinate 1,406,866,101 of NC_090931.1, read as the reverse complement.
TTAAGACTTTCGACTGCGAGACAGTTTTCTCTGGCACAATCATGCAAGTCAGCCAGACCTTGCGCGAGGGGACTCTTCTTGTTTCAGCCATATCTGATCTCTATAGGAAGGCCTTGCATTGATAGAATCCAGGAAGTAATTCTGGAATTACTCACATTTCCGGCCCAGATTCTGTCACTTTGGAGGTATTGCAAAGGCTGGTGTGGAGTCTCCACTATGATGTGTTCCCCCTGGATGAACGGGCAGTAATTCTTCAATGCTCATACCGTTGCCAGGAGTGCCATCTCACAATCGTTGAATTTTTCCTCGACAGAAGATAATGTCTTGCTTGCATAGGAGATGGTTTTATTGACCTTGTCATGATTTTGATATAATACAGCTGTCAAGCATGTATTCAAGAACCCTATCTCCAAAAAAAACTCCTTGCTTTTGACAGGGTAAGTTAGTTGTGAGAGGCTTCTTTTGAGTTATTTTACTGCCTCGGTTTGTTCTGGACCCCACTCCCACTTGACACCCCCTTCAACAGATGGATTAGGGGTCTTGTGACCTCTGCGTAATTCTCAATTAACTTTAAGCTCACGCAGAGTTGTAGGATCTTTTAGTTTTAGGAGTGCTTCCACTTTCTTCTCCTAGAGACAGAAACCCTCAGGAGTTATTTCATGTCCCAAGAAGTTGACACGGGTCCTGCACCACTCTGCCTTCTGGAAGGACAGTTTTGCTCCGACAACCCTCAACTGGGTCAGAACATAACGGATTTCCGCTATGTGTTCCTCCACAGTTGAGCTTTTTATCAGGACATCATCCACATAGGCCAGGTTTACCTTTTCACCGAGGTCGCCATGGCCTTATGTAAGAAGATGTTGAATTCATTGCCGGAGGGAGTCCTGGTCAACGTGTACTGCTGCCCCCGAAGGTAAAGGCCAGATAGTATTGGTCTTCCCTACTGACGGCACGGTCCAGTATCCATTTGTCAGATCAATGGCAGTGTATACCGTTGACCCCTGGATCTGGGCCAGCCCTTAGTCAATGTAGGAGAGAGGCCATTGGGACGTGTGGACCCGTTTGTTCAGCTCCCTTAGGTCTGCGCAGAGTCTCCATTGGCCATTTGGTTTTAAAATCCCCAGCACCGGATTATTAAAGGTGCTGTGACAGGACAAATTTACCCACGGGACTTAAGGTATTTGATTATTTCCATCAGGGACTCCATAGATGCGAGAGGCAAGCGATATTGCTTCACAAATACCTGAGTCATTCCACGGTCCATGGAAATTGTGGTAGTATGTATCTCGGTGCGACTACAGTCATACAAGTCCACAGAAAAGATATCTTGGAAATCTAAGAACACCAGTTTCAACTTTTGCTTTTGCTCCGTAGTGTCACAGGCATCAGCTAGGTTGACCCGCTCTTCAACCATTTGCCTGAAGCATGGAAAGACTTTGGGTTTTGTTATCTCAGCAATCTTGTCCAATTGGGTGGAGAGGTCGTTGGTTAGAGTATTGACCTGGACAGAGGGTTTCACGTAGGAGAGGCAGTCATTGTGGACCTGGAATATCAACTCATCCTGCCTTATGTCACAGGTCACTTCTTCCTCCGCGTCAGGGCAGGAAGAGTACACCAGGAAATTTCCCCCTTTCTGGGTGAAAATCTTTTCTGGTGTTATGTCATCGTCACTGTCATTGTCAAAGCAGTCATTGGGGATTGGTCCTATCAGTTTGTTTCCTAGATCCATGGAAAAATGTTGGTCATCAACCGCCATTCCAATAATGGTGTCCGTGCCCAGAGTGATGTGAGTAGAACAAAATTGAGTAAGGACATGAGGGTCTTAATGCTGAAAATCGGATGAACAAACTCCTAAATAAGAACCACCATTGAGTAGTGGTAGTGAACTAATATCAATAGTTGTGACAAATATTTGACAAGACAATTCTGTGGGCTGCAATAGGGTTTTAATTAGATTGCAGCTGGTGTTTTCAATACACATAATCTGGAGCAAAAGATACATCAGCCGGTGTACATTTTCAAGGTGTAGTAACCAGTTTGTGGGGTACAAATTCTGAATATTTGTGGTCTCAATCTATTGCTTCTACGTCCACTGAGGTGTCCTTGGGAAGGAGACCAGCGGATTTAGTGATTTTATAGAACATTTAACGGCGGACAATGCGTCAGAACAATGTAGGGTTGAACAACAACAACACATAAATTACAAAAGGTCAGCACGACAGTGTTTTGGCCAGGAGGTGAGCTAAATGAGCTCTGGTAGAGTGGCCTTCATCAGGACAAGATGATTCCAAGGGTGCAACTATCTTTTGAGGTCTGTTTGAGTAAACAGACAGGAATGTTTTAGGAGTGAGTCAAACCAGTAGGGTCTAGCAGTGAGAAAGTGAAAGAAATCACCGGAGGAAAAGCCTGTGGTTACCGGATCTTGGGAGCTCAGTGGCTCGAAAGGAGGCAGTGTCTGAGTGCACTGTGAGGATTACAAGGTCCTAAATGTGCCCGTTCCTGTGGAAAAATAGGAAGGACAAGGGGCATTAATTGCCAGTGTCTGCTGATTTATAAAAATGCAGCAGGGTGGGTAGTGACTTACCTATGGGTAACCTGAGGCAGGAAGCTGCGTCAGGTAGGCGTTGGGTAACGCTGTGTCAATCCGCCAAGGTGGAAGACTGTGGGTGAAATTAGCATGATGTACATACAAGATGTGTGCCAGGGTCTCGCGGATGTCTAGGTGCACGTGTCACACAGTGTGGTAACAGGCATGATAGGAGTCGGTGTAGTATGGCCTGTGTTGTTGCATGCTTGCCGTTTGGTGAGTACAATTACTTTAAAAAGCTGGCGAGTGCAACTATAACATGCTGGTAAGTGCAACGATCAATTGCGGGTGCTGCTGTGCCGGGTTGCGAACTGGTGTCCAAAGGGCTAGTGCAGGAGTCTGTGGGGTTAGTAAAAATTCAAATGAATTGCCAAGCTGGGGAGGTGTGGCAATACGAGTAAAGGTATCCAAGTGTGCATGTGTAAACATGAGACAGATGCTGAACGTGGCCGTGTGTGCGGCATAATGATGAGGATCGCTGTGACTATTCTACGCGTTGGATAAGCTTACCTTGAGGTCGGACAGTGGAAGGCTGCAGCAGGATGTCTGTAGGCATGCACGAGACCCATGAGTGGCGCACTGTCAGCAATGAGTTTGCAGACACAATAATATATAGGCGGGCATTTTGGGGTGTTACCGGGCGGGGTTGCCCATGAATGTGCCTGCGGGGTGTGGGCTCGAACGGGGACAATGTCGCAGCACATTCCCTGAGTCCTGCCGGATGAGTATCTACTGACTGCACAGTGGGCACTATTGTGAGCAGAGAAGCACATAGGTGCAGGCAAATGACATGGACGACTATAACATGCCACTGAAGTCGTACCGTGGAGTAAGGGAACTTGTGGTGATTAGGAAGATTTACTAAACCAACAGTGTATGCATCATCCTGGAACAAAGTAGTCTAGAGATTACAATAAATGTCTTTGCGGGTCACATACCCAAGTGCATGTGGTTGGTCACGGTGTATTGGAACATGGGTCTCCAAATATGCATCATCCTGGAGCACCGTAGTACAAAGATCATAATACATGTCATTACCGGTGTCATTGGTTAGTGCAGAGTCAGAACAGAATCGATACAGCTAGAAAATAGATCATGTAAGGCAACACAGAAATCATGCAGTAAGTGGTGGAAACATGTGAAGCTGGTACTAATGGAGTCGTGCTCTGGGTTGCGGCCGGCTGCATGTCCAGAAGGGTTTCAAGGAAGACAGGGTTACAGGAAATGCTTCCACTCGACAGTGATATTTAAGCCTTTCTTGACAGTGTCCAATTTGTGTACCCATTTTTGTTCATGGTGGGTCAAGGTTTTATCAATGTCCCCGCCTCTTTTGCTGGAAGACACCTTTTGTATCACTACCCACTTCAAGTCCATATTGGTGTGATTCTTACGGACATAGTGGTCGATGAGGGGTTTGTCCAGTACTTTGTTTTTTATGCGCGAGCGGTGCTCGCAGATTCTGGTCTTGACTGGTCTCATGGTTTTGCCCACATAAAGGAGTCCACATGGACAGGTTATGATGTAAATAACCTGTTTGCTGTTACAGTTCGTATGATCTTGCAGGGTCCACTTGATCTCATTGTGGAGGAATACTTTCGTAGTTTCGGTGAATTGGCATAAAGTGCATTTGCCGCATCGGTAGTGGCCTTGTGTAGGTGGTAAATTCCATAAGGTGTTGGTCTGTCTGGCTGGTTCAATGAAGGTGTGGACCAGACTTTCTTTGATGTTACGGTTATTTGTGAATGCAAACAGTGGGACTTTCTGAAGGGATCCCACATTTTTTATCAGAGGCCAATGTTGTTTGACTGTTTTCTTGATGAGATTACTCAGTGGACTGTAGGTAGTGACACACACTAGCCTGTCTAGTTCTTTTTTAGTTGTTTTTGTGAGACATATGTTGCGGTGTGTGTTGGCAACCCGATTCTTTGCGTTCTTGATGGCTTTCTTCGGGTAACCTCTGTCAGACAGTCGTGTTTGGAGATCAGTGGCATGTTTCTCAAAATTTGTGCGGCCCGTGAAGTTTCTTTTGATCCACAGGAACTGTCCATAAGGTAGATTGTACTTCAGACCCCGGGGTGGTAACTTTAGAAGTGTAGCAGGGTGTTTCTGTCGGTAGGTTTGCGGAACAGGTCTGTATGTAGGTAATCGCCCGATCTGTAGATGTGGAGATCCAGAAAGTCGATACCGTGGAAATCCCAATGTATGGTGAATCTGATGTGCTGATTCCGCTGGTTTCGCCATCTGTGGAAGGCCATGAGGTCTTCAGGATTCCCATGCCATATGAGGAGGACATCTTCAATGTATCTTTTCCATAGGGTGATTTTTTCTTTGTAGCGATTGGTGGCTGACGTGATGTGTTCAGTTTCGTAGTGGGCCATGTAAAGGTTCGCTATGTCTGGTGCGAATGTCGCGCCCATGCTTACGCCTTTAATTTGTTTGTACAACTGGTCCCTGAAGAGAAAGACATTTTCGGTCATAGCCAATCTTACACATTCCAATATAAAGTCTGTGGGTACGGTTGTGGTATCTGTTCTGGTGTCCAAAAAAAGTTTCAATACTTCCAGGCCTTCTTGTTGTGGTATGGATGTGTACAGTGCTTCAACATGTAGGGTGGCTAGGATGTATTCCTGTTTCATGGTGATGGCATCAAGCATCACAATGGTGTTGGTGCTGTCTTTTATGTAGGAGGCCATTTTGTTGACAAAATGTTTGAGAAAAAAATCGGTGTGAACTGACAGCGGTTCCAAGATTGAGTCACATGCCGAGACGATGGGTCTACCTGGTGGATTTGTAGCATTCTTGTGTATTTTGGGAAGTATGTAGAAAGCTGTGATGCGTGGATGGCTTTTGTTCAAGAAACGATGCTCATCGTCACAGATCCAGGCTTCTTGTTGAGCGTGGATGGTCAAGCTCCGAATTTCTTCCTGTAATTCTTTCGTGGGGTCTCTTCATAGAGGTAAGTAGGCTTCAGTGTCACTGAGCAAGCGTAGACATTCATTGTCGTAGTCCGTGGTGTTGGAGATTACAATCCCGACTCCCTTGTTGGCAGGTTTGATGGTAATGTTGTGGTTGGTCTTCAGTGAGGTGAGGGCTTTCCTTTCTTCTGTGGTAAGATTGTCAGGATAGAAATGTCTTTTTGTAAGCCCTTTTTGGATGGCACTGGTAACCATTTTCTCGTAGGTATCAAATTCACAGGGAATGGTGTGTGCAGGTGGCATAAATGTGGATTTCGCGCCCAGAGTGATACTCCTAGGGTCGCTGTTATCCATCAATACTGGAATGGTGTTGTGATCTACTTTGACTAATGGTGTTGGGTTTAACCGCAATCCCTGCTGTTGGAGATGGGCATTGAGATGTACGTAGGCATCAGGATTTTGCAGTTTCTGTCCTCTTTTAATTTTTAATTCAAGTGGGAATTGTCAGGTCCATCCTGGGATGGTGACCTCCTCTCCAATTCGAAATTCAAATGCATACGGCAGCAATTGAGCCCACCGAAAAATGCTTTTTCTGAATCATCAAAGCCCATGGGATTGCCCCCTAGTTGGGACCAGGCCTTGTAATTTATCAGGTCCAAATGAATACCGATTGATAATGACACTGCCTAAATAGAATGCAGCAGGGACATCTTGCAAGACCCAGCAATTATGATCTATGCTTAGAAATTTTGAGCATACACCTGCTAGGCGGGAGATGTTTGGAAATGGGAGATTCCAGGACCATTTCCCACATATCAATCAATTTAAATGTGGGAATAGTTGGATCTTTTGGGTGTTTTCTGAACATAGCTTTGCTGATGAAGCTCTTTCCGTTGTTCACGCACACTTGGGTGAGAACAGACTCCTTCCCCTCATTTAACTGAATAGGGAGGAACAACTGTTCACTAATTTTCTGAATGTCAGCTAAACTTTGAGCTGGTTTTCATCACTTTTGACTATAGAATTGGGATTTGTAGATTGTGAATTCAAAGTTTTGATTTTCAGGAATGGAGAGGAGTTCCCATCACCAGTTTGTTGTCCTACAGCAATCACTCTAACATCAGGTATTTGAATATTCTGCGAATGAAACTCAATATGATCAGATTTTTGTTCAATCATGTGGCATGTGCCATTTAAACTAACATGCTTGACGCTCTGTTTTAATTTTATTGGCAGGTTAGTCTAAGTCCGGAGGACCCTGTTCACACAGTCTATTAGGGGAGACAGCCTGCGAAGGATGTAATTCCCTTATAGACAGGGGGTTCCTTCTGGACTCACGACTGTGACCGATGTTTCATCTTATGTTGCCCAATTTTAATTTCCAAATCAGCAGTCCCCTCAACAGGAATTTCATTCCCATCGAAGTTCTGGAGTTGCCCAGGAAGAGACATGAGAGGGATCTGGGGTCTCGCCCCCTTCCTAAATTTAGCTGCACAAAGGGTCTTTTTGACAGAAGAGTGGCTTGGGATCCAGTGTCCACCAGTGCTGAAAATGCACATTATCCTTGCTCTCAAACGGGGGCACAGAATCTCCCCTCTTTCTCCTCAAGTGGGAAAAGGTAATGAGCATGCTGGGCAAGTTGGGTGGTCAATTTCTTCATTTTAGACTTTGACATGGTTGAGTTTTGGACAATTTTCCGTTCCGGAGTCTGGGAATCTATAATAACAATTTGGCATCCTGAAATAGATGGGATTTTGGAATCCCCTTTTTCCCAAAGCACTGTGCTGCCCTCTCTTAAATGGAGGCAGTCCCTAGAACCAGTTTGTTGGGAGGATCCCTCCATTCATATTTTTCTCTCAGGATGACCATTCTGGGGTTCCGGGATGGGTGACTCTGAATCAGTCCCCGCAACCACCCAGTCTTCATTCAGATCTCTTGTGACCCATTTTATTTTGGGAGGAATTCCCCCGTCCTCTAAGGATTCTTCCCCTTCAAACTGGAGGACACTAACTTCCTCCACACAATGGACCTTCTTGATGTCTTTATTTCTCCTACCCACCCTCTGTTCCCTGGGTTGCGGATTTTCGGGGGCAAGGGATTTTACTTCCGGGTCCGAGGTGTCCAGGGGCTTTTCACGGGTGAGGAAGGAAGCTTCCTCTAAGGCTTTACACACTCCTCCCCCGTGCCTCCTCCTCTAGAACCAGTGAATTATCTGAGTTCTCTCCCCGCCATTGTTCTGGGTTGCCAGACCCTGGGTTTGTGGGGTTCTGAGCCGCCATGTTCATCTGAGGGTTCTGCTGAGCCCTCAACATATAACTCAGATCCTGTGTTAGGTTCTGGACCTGGCGCTCCAGTTTTGACACCCGTTCCGGCTGGTACAGCGGTCTTTGTTCATACCTAGGGGATTCACGGGAAGGGTAACTATCCCTTCTCCCGCAGTACACTGGGTATTGGGGATTTTGGTAACACTCTTGGCCTCCCCTCTCCCAGATTGTGTGGTCTAGACTGAAAGAAAGGAGGGTTCTCTTGCAGGTTGGGGTTTTGCAGATACCGGAAAGAAACAACCCCGTATTTGGAGGCTTACTGCCCTCCTGCGGGAAGTTCGGAAGGAAGTTTCCTGGGGCAGTACTTACCTGGTTGGATCCCCCCTTGGGCTGTGGGAGTCCATACATACCTCAAGATAGGTTGGTTGCCCTTGTATCTGGGATTTACATAATCAGGAGAGTTAGGGGTCCCATTGGTGGGATTACCTCCCTGACTGTCACTGGTTGGTGATTGGTTAGAAGGCTTTCTTTGCCTCTGATTTTGCTGGTTTTGGGTAGGTGCACTTTTAGCTCTCCCCCCATTTCTAGGTCCAAAATGAGGCCAACCTTCACCTCTGCCTCCTTAGCAGCAGCATGGGTGTTGGTTGTTTTTTTATTTATTTTCTGCAGGTTTTTGGACATCATAAATGCAGGTAGCCTGCTTTATTACCCAGTCCAGGGTCCTTTATCATGAAAATCCCTCACCAGCTGTGTCATAATGTATTTTGGAAGCGCATGGAAGTAGATAGTTATACACTCTCTGCTATCCGTGTGCACCCTCCTGGTAGTTTTTGCAAAGGCGTGTTTTAGCTGCTGCACAAATTCTCGTGGGGCCTGATCTTCTCCGCATTGCAAATTGTAGGCCGCTTTGTGAGCACTTGGGGGTTTCTGTGGGCAGAAAAGTGCTTGAAGATGGCCACCTTGTAGGTGGACCATCTTGAATGGTTTTGGTCTTCCAGTCCAGCAAAAAAGCTGGAGAACTCCGGAGAGAACACCCATTTGGCATAATCTGTGCAGTTCTGGCTATCTTTAAGGTGAAAAGTGTCCATCATTTGTTCATAGAGTTCCAAATGCTCCCAAACAGAATATTTTGCGTTTTGGTGGTACGGTGTTATGAAATTCCTAATGGCCTTGATCTGCCTAATGGGGTCTTTCACCAGTGCTCTCTTTTGTTTATTTGCCTTCTTTTTCTACGTCACCTGATTCCACTCGCCCTCAGACTCAGAGGTGCTACTGTTGTAGGACCCCTTATGATCTTCTAGGCGCTCCCTGATTCTTTGAGCTTGTGAGGGGGGTGCAGAATGGCGGGTCTAGTTTCTTCTCCCATGTGGCGCACAGGAGAGTAGTCTTCTGACTCCTCCCTGCTTTCAGGGTTGGCGGAGGATTCCCCCCCACTGTGCTGATTGGGTGGAGGTCTTCAGAATGCTCTTTTGTGGCCTCATTTCATGCTGTTTTTGTGCAAATCGAACCAAATGGTCCCTTTAGAGATAGTGTTTCTGCAGATCTAATTCCCTGACTTTCTCCTCATCGGAGGCTTCCTGGTCAGCGACATCAACCATAATATTTTTGTATCTATACAGGGACGCCTGTCCATCAATTTCTAAGGGGCGCTGCCCTGTCAGTCCATCATGCTAGGCCTATTTAATTCTGATGGCCTCATGGTTTCTGGCTCATGTCAACCAGTAGACATGAAGTCAGCAGTGCACAAAGTATTAAATGGGTTTCAGTCCCTTAGCACAGAGGGCACCACACTGGGATCAGGAGTAGCCCTATCCCTCTCTACTTGTTCAGGGTCCCTCAAGTTTGGATTCAGCCTGGCATACTCTTTCTCAACCTCCCTAGTTTCTCCGTCTCAGCCCCTACCTCTTGAAAATAGGCAAAGGTCTGATCTTTTTTTTTCCACTATCAAGGCTTTACTGGCCTCCATGGCCCGCTCTTGAGTTGCCACCTGCTTGTGGAGTCCCTGGTTCTGCTCACAGAGGGTCTCATTGTCTCTTTGCACTGCCTGTATGGTTTGGGAATAATGAGATATGAGATATAAGGAAAAATGAGATCATTTTTGTTGCAGGAGATTCACTTCCTGAGTTTGCGCATTTTTAGTTTGGGTGTTCTCTTCCAGAGCACCTTGCTCTGGTGTGCTCCATTAACTTTTCATATTCATTTTTCAATTCATTTAGTTTCTGGAGGCCTAACTCTCTTTCCTGTAGATCTATTTTTAGGCTGCTGACTTCCTGACATAGGGCATCTTTTTAATCGTGCAGTGCACCCCTCTGTTGATCCAGGTTATCTCTTTGTTGCTTGATAATATTTAATTTCTGGCCTTCTTGATGAAATTCTATAATAATGTATTTATAACTTTCCTCTTCCACTTTCTCAATCTGCTTTTGCAATACGATGATCGGTTCTGAGCAAACTTTATTATATTTTAGTTGTTGATTTAGTTTTTGTTGACTCTCTTCTAGAGAGTCAGCCTTTTCCTGGCACTCCTCTTTCAATGCATTTAATTGGGGCTCTTGGTCTGAATTATTCTGTTGTTGTAGGGCCAAGTACTAATTTTGCTGTTTAATGTAATTTTCCAGTCCAACCCCACAATTTTTGCTCTTTTGCAATTTTTCTTCTGCCAATTTTAGCTCAGTCTGGATTTGAGTTAAGAATTCAGATTGGTTTTGCACATGAGTTCTATTTTCTTCATGCTTTGCCCGCATCTCTCCTATATGGAGATACATGTAGGCTGTGATTCTGACAATTTTAATCTCCTCCTCTTTAATTTTCGGAGTCATGTACAACTCGCTCAAAGCTTCATGTAACAGGCCACCGTCCTGCCACGTGTCCATGTCCATGGCAGTGACCTGTTGCATCATTTCTGCTAGCCAGACGTTCTCATCTTGCTCTGCCCATTCGCCTATGACAAATTATTTGTGCAGAAGGTGCTCCCTGGCCATATTTATCTCTATTGTGATCATTTTGGAAAGTGTTCTTTCTTTATTAATGTATTTATGTCAGGGTAATCTTTATTCTGTTGCTTTTTGTCTATTTTGGAATTGATTCAGCTTTCATTTTATACACAGGCCTGGTACTTAGGGTCTATTCTTGGGGAGGCTCTTTTTACAGCGTAGCACAGCTTTCCAGCCACACAAAGTATCACTACCTTGAAGGTTAGCCTGCTGTATTAAGCTGCCACGGGTGTCAACATTTACCCAATCCCAGGCACGAGACCCCAATTTGTTAAGCATTCTAATCGGGCATCACACACCAGACCAAGACCCTTGCCCTTAGCCTAGCATATAATGCGCAATTAGAATGCTTTTTCTTTACTTCCTAGAATTCAGATTTAGCTGGCACTCAACCCGTCTCACACCCCCTTTTACAAATACCCTGGGTCACAATGGACCATGAACCAGGCCGGTTGGTGGGAATTTAGATTCACAGAAAAATACACCATTTTAATATTGGGCTCAATCATCAATGTAAACTGATGAAATACTCTAGGTTGGCCTTCTACTAGAACATATCCAAAGCACAGATGAATAGAAGCAATTTTACTGTTCGGGTATGTAGCACCCGAGTTAAGATTTCCCCCTGCAATGCTCTCCCAAACCCCAATTAATTTTGAGTGTGTAGAAAGGAGCAGCAAGGAGTCAGAGATACTAAACCTTTGCAATTGCATAAATGACACTCGGAATTGATAAATAATCTATTTAAATGTGCGGTTGAATATGTGAGGTAAATATGATGTATCACAGTACCAGGGATGTAATAGCACTAGCAACTACAAAGCAAGGTACCAACAAAACGCATACAGTTCAAAAATCCACTTTGGAGTGACAACACAGTGCAGCCAGAATCACACGTATAGAATTTGCATTTTCTAAATTAAACAGGTTTAAATATCAAAAACGGTTTGAAAAACGGGTGCAATAGACAAAATCGGAATGCGGTTTTTAGGCAGGGTGATAGATGCACATCACAGGGATAATAGGAAAGTGAAAGTGTGTCTCTAGCTGGAGAACTGGATGAGATTTTTAAGGTGAAAGAAAATTTGGTTTTAAAAATAAAAGCAGTTAAAAGAGAAAATCGGTTTAAAAAAGAAAAGACAAGTTTCACTTAAACTAGATGTAATAGCTAGATTGTTAAAGAAAGACACAGTACGCTCCAAGGTTAATTTGCAAGGTTAATTTTGTATCCCACATTCTGCTCTATGTGGCAATTCATTTAAATTATTAAAAATATGACTACAGACTTATGCAAGACGGTTATGAGTGAAAGAATGGAGCTAGCACTGGGAGATCAAGGACAGAATACACAGAAGATTCAGACTATCTTAAACACGTTATCAGGGTATGGATGGGATGACTAAGAGAGTGGAACACAGACAAGGTATCACGATAGGGTATACTATGTGATGCTATGCGATGGAGAAATACTCACAATCCGCGCTTAGGTTTGGGATTTGGGACAGCCAACCGGGTTTCTGGACTCAAAGGATCTGGTCACTGCGCGGGACTCTCCTGGCAGAAGACAGCTGGGCAAAGGTCTGGTCACGGCACAGTGTAGCAGGGCAAGCAGGCGGCATTGGAGAATCCCAAAGCGGGCTCAGCCACCTTTCCCCTTTCTCCCTGAATTTAGTGGGATTTTGTTATGGGGTTTAGTTCTGAAGCGTGGTTCTGCGTGGATAGGAGGGCCTGAACCAACTATCCCTTTCCTGGAAGTGGAGTCTGGAATCAGCAGGATGAATATAAAAAGTGTGGATACGCAGGCGCTGGAAAATTCAGAAGAGTGTGTGTCCTTGTCTCTGTGAGCCTCTACTTTTATAAGGCGGGTGACATCACAGGATTTATTGTTGGGCAGAACTAAGCTAGACCTACCCCTAAGAATCTGATAGGTCTGCCTATGTTATGTTGCCTCCTCCTTAGGGGCAGATTGAACTGAAGACGGGGACTGAGTTTTATGGGGTGTGTTTTATAAGGTACAGATCCATCCTACATTCACTTTTGCTAAAATCATTTTAGGACATAAAGCACACATTTTTACAGTAGTGGCGCTTCCACAAATCATACAGGCAACTTACATATTCCACACAGAGCATATTACTCCCACTCCCATGTTTGTAGGATTTTGTTTCGTCCTTCTAATAACTTTTCATAATTTTCAGTGAGAAATTCAATAACTTTATATATGTATACCTATTATTATAAGGCATGTTAGTATTGCATTTCGACATGGCACCATACACACTTTCCTCAGAATATACAATTTTCCATCATTTCAGTCCCCAACATTCTAGTGAAGGCTACCACGTCTTAATTTAAAGCCACCAAAATTGCATTTAAACTGTAAAACGTTTACAGTCCGGAGTGGTCCGGTTGCAGAGATAAACGTCTTAAAGTTTATTAATAAAATAGTCTTTTGAGCCAGATGGTCAGCATTGTCTCCCAAATAAGCTTAAGTAAGCATAGCTTCCAAGGCTGTTCTGGAGCTGGCTTTGAAGCCCCCCTGTTGAAATTGAGGGGATGTGTTATTTGCAATTTCACACCTAAGTGTCCTGGAACTCTATTGTAACAGGCTGAAGCCCAGACGCAAAGTCTAACGAGCGTGTGATATGCTTCCTCTTGGTCCATTCAAAGTTTCCAAGGGGGTGGCTCCTTTTGGGGGAAGGCCACTCATGTTGCCAGTACACAAATGTCCTTTGAAGCCAAGCAAGAAAACCTGTTTTGTTGGTCCATCATGCCTTCCAATGGAGAGCCACAACCATGGCTTTCTCCCTGCCCCATCAAGGGGAAGATTTGTTTTATGGAGGGAGTTCTTTCCAGCCACCTGCAGGATAAATTAAGTGTGAAAAATACAAGTACCAGAATCCTTAGAGTCAATTAACTTGCCACACCTGAAAAGGAAATGAAGACCCGCCTGAAAAAGCAAAGAAACACACCCTCCCTGAAGATTGATGGAGTCATGAAAACATGTGTTTGGAGGAGAAGCTAATGCAGGAAAACGTGGAGTCCCGGAGAGTCCCGCTTTGCCGCACACAAGCCTACTCCTTGGAGTCCCTTCAGCTTTGGAACTTTATCTTTGCCGGACTATGTTACCTACAAGGTGAAGATAGAGCAAAACACTGAATAGTAGACCCTAATAAGCCCCGTACTTGTGTACTTACACTTTTATTTTCATTTGTGCAGGCTTTGCAATGCTCCTGTGGGCGTTACTATAAAATTGTGCAACCGCGCGCACCGCGTGCGCGCACCCGTGGAGTCCCAGAGAGTCCCGCTTTGCCGCACACGAGCCTGCTCCTTGGAGTCCCTTCAGCTTTGGAACTTTATCATTGCCGGACTACGTTACCTACAAGGTGAAGATAGAGCAAAACACTGAATAGTGGACCCTAATAAGCCCCGTACTTGTGTACTTACACTTTTATTTTCATTTGTGCAGGCTTTGCAACGCTCCTGTGGGCGTTACTATAAAATTGTACACCCACGCGCACTGCGCGCGTGCACCCATGGAGTCCCGGAGAGTCCCGCTTTGCCACTTCGCAGCAGCATCACAGCTGTGGGGCTCTCCGGGAGTGGAGTTCCAAGTAATAAGAGAAGATAGGTAAGGGAGCGCAATGAGCACAATGCACTTATCCTTAAAATCGGGAATGCCAGCCCGTAGTCCTCTCAGGAGCGTGAAAGCAGGGGACACTCGAAAACATGGTGAAGCCTCCCAGACATGTTCTACTCCTAGTGGCCAATGTAGAGCCACTAGTCAAAATTATGGATAAGTGTGTGTTATCAAGTGAATGGAAACCTTATATGAATACGCCGATACTAGCAGTTTAATGGGTAATGACAAAAACCTGAACCTAAACCTAAATGTTGTTAAATCAGTGATCCCGTGTTTCGATGATGTCATTTATGAAAGTTCAAGAGGGGGAGGCGGGCAAATGGCACTGGGTGAAGACAGTTTGAAAGTCCTACAAGCTAGCACTGAGGATTTGCCTGTAGAACAATTAAAGGGCAAGATGGTCGAGATAGTTGAGTCCCCCGATAAACATAAAATCAAACCAGCGAAGGTGGCAGCGAAAAGAAAAAGTTGCTGAAGAACCAACAAATCCCAAAGAATATAGGGAAATTGTCTGTCAAACAGTTCTTTAAGGTAATCCCAGTACCCAAACGTCCCACCATTGCTGCCTCCCATGCCATTAAACAAAAATATCAAGTGCGGACACTTGACCGAAGAAATGGTTCTTTGAATTTTCGTCCTGTCAATGCCTTGGAATATCCGCCATTGGATAACCTAGTGGTTGAGTTGTCAAAGCCAGTCAGTGGTATGAGCGAAACGTCAAACTCAGAGAAAATGATGAAGGTAAAAACTCCTCCAAAATCGAAGCCTGAGTTAGGGGGAAAAGATTCTTCCTTGGATGTACATCGAGCCGAAATCAGGAAAGCTGTTGATGAGTATATGGCAAAAGTAACCCCAACTTTACTATTGCCGCCGGCCAAGCCGAGCGTGTCTGGTAGCTCAGATGTGCTATATATGGGGAATAGTAGCTTGGTCTTGGAAAGAGCAGTAGGTGCTGCGTCTTCCTGTCTGAGCAGATTGTCCCCGGACAAACTGCTTCAGATAAGAGCTGAGTCTAGGGAGCCTATAAAGAGTGTGGAAGTGAATGCTCCCCCAGGATGTGGTATGTCCGGCCAGCCCCAAGGTGCATCATCACAGAAAGATAACATTGGTGATATTTCCCAAATCCCGGGGCCGATCATTTCCCTAATTAAGAGTACCCTGAAGAAAATGCAAGGATCCAACTCTCAAGTAGAAGATGTGAACTCACATGCTAGGGGTAATCAGATTAAAGGTACAATTCATAAGCCCCCTCCGAGAAGTATCCTTGCATCATTTCCATTAGTACTATCTTGTAGGTGACCACCCTGTACACAATATGTTCTCAATAGGCGGGCAGTGATGGCAATCTTCTCCGAGATTCCTCAATTACAGGATGTTGCCTCCTCTGATATCTCATTAGTAGAATGTCTTCCAAAAAAACAACTAAACTCAGTCACATTGTGGTTGACGTCCAGAGTGGTCCAAAATATAATTTGGCAGGCCAAGGAGGAGTTGTTTGCTTTGGGTTTCGCTCTTGAGCTGATATCAGATAGAATGCCAAAGCAGCCCGCCCCGACCTTGTATAGGAGCAGTCAGATGGGAGGTACAGAGATCAATACATACGAACTGGGTCAGCATGTCTGCCCAACTCCTGCTTTGAGAAGTAGTGGACCTGTACAGAAGTAATGTGAGGGAGGGGGGCGGGAGGAGCTGATATCATTGGTAAGCTGGAAGACCAGGGGATTTACCCACCTCATAAATAATGACCAGAATGAACTGAGTAAATATGACATTGTATTTTTGCAGGAGACATGGCTCACCGATGTCCCAATTTGGGATGATCATGAATTACATTTGATTCCCGCCATTAAACCTGTGGTAGGCCGCTCGATGTCAGGACTTGTCATAGCAGTAAAAATGGGCAGAGGCCTGGCCTCTGTATTCTGGGCTATGTCAAACAGTTATATGTTATTGGTGAAAGTAATGGTCGGTACAGAGGCTTATGCACTCTTAAACATCTACTGGAACCCAATTGCCATGTCGGATGACTCCTTCTTTAATGACCTAAACACTATTCTAGATCTGGTGGTTTTGGAGCTGAATATAAGAGGAATTGTTGTTGTGGGTGATCTAAACCTAAATTGTTTGAGTGAGGCTGGATGTAAAAACAAAACCAGATGGAGAAGGTGGGACTCTCTTGTAAAAGCTAGAGGTCTGATTGTGCTCAATGGAGGCTTTGGAACTGATATCCCCCTGCTCCGACCGGGCAAAAAAGAGATAGTAGGTCAATCTTTGATTATATATATGCAAATGATGTTCTCTGGCCGGCAGTAGCGAACTTTTGTGTGTTAAAATCAAATGCAAGTGACCATAATATACTGAAAGTACATTGGAGGTGCGACCCAACAGTCATTAGAAATTATTTTAAGTATTTGGAACCAACGTGTGCAGTGTATGCTGGTGGGAGTAAACTGTGATGGTCGGAGAAGGATGTAACCAATCGTGACCTATTGCTAGAAAGGGGCCATCTTGATTACACTTTGTTGGTAGGAAATGACCCTAATGAACGGCCTGACTTAATACATGTTTCCTATCCACAAAGCAGTAAGACCAAGCTATCTACACTACATCTCCATGTTTATAACAAAGAGGTAAAAGAAAAGAAAGCTAGATTGCGTACTGATATTAGAGCGGTTCGAATTGCGCCTGCAATGATTAGGAAAACTCTGGCCACTAGACTGAAAACTGTATATAGAAACTGGGTTAGAGGTCAGAGGGTGGCTCTGTTCCAGGAGGATGGAGCAAGTATGTTGAGATTTCTAGCAGGTAAGAACATAGCGAAAATGTGGTCGTCCATAAATCACTCCGCTACTGGTTCACAGATAAGTTTGCAGGTGAGTGCAATCCAAACCCAGAAGTGGATTGCACACTTCTCTCAGCTTTATGCCCGACCGGTCCCAAAGGAGTGCTCCGAATATTCTAGACCAATGGTGCCCTTCCATCTAGATGTTGATTTGGCAGATAGCTTATTTTTGATTAAATCAGCATCTAATTCAAAGGCAAGAGGCCATGATGCTCTATCTAACTTTGAATTGAAATCATTTCCAGAGTTATGGGCAGCTGTTCTGAATAAAATCTTCCAGCTAGTAAATGTAACTCAGAGACTGCCCTGCTCATGGACTCAAGCGCTCACCATACACATCTACAAAAAAGGGGACAGACTAGAACCAAGCAGTTATAGGCCCATCTCTCTGCTTGATGCCCCAGGGAAATTGTATTGTCGTATAATTCTGAGGGAACTACAATTATGGGTGAGGTCTAAAAAATTGACAGACCCATTGCAATCCGGTTTCGTAAAGGGTTTAGGAACTATTCCAAA
The DNA here is from genome assembly GCF_040938575.1 of Ambystoma mexicanum. Taxonomy (NCBI): domain Eukaryota; kingdom Metazoa; phylum Chordata; class Amphibia; order Caudata; family Ambystomatidae; genus Ambystoma; species Ambystoma mexicanum. The sequence continues at coordinate 1,406,848,341 of NC_090931.1, read as the reverse complement.
TATAATGCTACTGAATTTGATCAAGGCACAGCAGGCAGAAAGATCACAACCCCTGTATATGGGGTTTATTGACTTTAAAGCAGCATTCAATTCCGTGGATCGAGATCTGCTGTTTCAAAAATTGGAAGCACACGAGTGCCCGACCTCACTCCTGTCCCTAATTATTTTGTTTCATTCAAAATCATTGATGCGGGTCCGCATTAGTTCAGATGGGAAGCTGTAACCAGAAATTGAAACCCAACGTGGCCTAAAACAAGGTTGCGCGCTGGCAGCGTTCTTGTTGAATTTTTTCATTCTTGACTTGGGACATGAATTTTTGGATTGTAAGGGAGACGCTCCTAGGATAGGTGAGAGGCTCATCCCTTACCTGCTATACGTGGATGACCTGGTATTATTGTCACAACTCTGCAAGGTCTACAGCGCATGTTAGCAAGGTTAGGGGATTATGCTTGTGGAAACAGATTGATCATTAATGTTGCTAAATCTCTAGTTATATCTTGTAGTTCCACGTTGGCACCTAGGAAGGAATACCCCCTGCTCTCATGGTCGATAAAGGAAACTAAGTTGGTAAGGGCGTCCCAGTACAAATATCTGGGGATTGAAATTACCAACAGACAATGTAAGGGAGATGTGGGTCAGAACAAATTACTGCAACTGATCTCCCAGTATAGAATTCTAATAAAAACATTTGGTAAATTCTCCCTGAAACATGTCGTGGACTTTTATAAAATGAAAGTGGTCCCGATTATGCTGTATGGTGTCGAGAGTACGTTTTTAGACAAAATCCATCCATAGGAGGCCTTAACGTCAAAATACTGGAAGGAGTTTCTAGGCTTGCCCAAGGCAGTACCAATTGCGCTGACACGCTATGAATTGGGGTTGTCATCTCTACATGCACAGGCAAGTTGGAGACATTGCGCCTTGTTACGCAAGTGCTTGTTAGGTGTAAATAGTGGCACAATTCTAGAGGTTCTTGCTGCTGCTTTGCTAAAATCCAGAAACGCATTCCCGAGGAAATGGTTGAAGTGTGTATTGAATTACATGGTGGACACAGATGTAACACTTGAATTGTTGTTACAGAATCCGGTGCACGCTAAAGTGAAGAGCTATCGTGCAGACTGGGCTAGGACACTATCTAAGTGTACACAGTATAAAGACTTTAACATCTGGGCTTTTGGTGTAAAACCTTATGGAATGATGGCCCAATACTTGGTGAAATGCCCGTCGCCGGCTATTCGGGCTGAGTTCCTAAGGTTTAGATTTAATCTATGTGGCACTCGCGATGTATTGTGTAGGTGCAAACTGATTACTACAGACCAAAACTACTGTAGAAACTGCCTAGAATCACGACAAAAGGAAACTCTTCAACACTTGTTGGTCGATTGTCTAATTCTAAAGCTGGCTCAGGAAAGATGTTTTCAGAATGTACTTGCATTTCACACTCAGGTCTCAGGAGAGCAAAAATGGCAAATTCTGTTCTCAACTCCAAGAGAAAGAGTTCCGATTGCAATAGTGCAATTTCTGAGACTGGTTCTTCCAAAGGATGAAGTCACTCACCATGATGCGCAGGGTTTATCTCATTAGTATAAATCAATGATGCTGTGCCTAGCAATGGTGGGTGTTCTTAAGTGCTAAAGCCCTCCTCGGGTATTTTGCCCCTTTTTTCTTATGTATTATTTGCTGATTAAGATAAATGTAAAGTGGTAGTATTTTATGATTATTTTAGCACACTGATGTATAAATTATCTGAAGTGTAAAGTTTAAATGAAAAGTATTTTTTGTTTTTTATTTTCTTCTGTCTGGTTGTATGCATTCTGTATCTAATTTGTATTTGTTTAAATATTAGAAAAGTTGTGTATCAACTAAATCAAATTAAAAAAATCAAATGCAGGAAATCTTGACTGGCAACCGAGCGCCTGCCTTGTCACCAATTCTTAAACACTATTTTGTTGGTTCCCCAGTACAGCAAATGCATTAAAAAAAATGTCCTGAGCCAAAAGCAAGGCTGTTGGACTAAAACATTATCTTAGATTTCAAACAAACCCCTCAGCCCCTTACATTTCTAGCCAAGGACAGGGCCTTATTCAACATTACCCTTTTAAAACAGACCTTTATCTTTTTTGCAAAAGCAACAATTTTAATATATTGTTAATTCTGCTGGGATGTCACTTTCAAATGCGGCCATCTTACATTTATTTTCTGAATCTTTCCAAAGCCCCAGTCATGTTTTTAATACACAGGCATCTGTCCAAACAAAGATCCCTTGAAACTGAAATGTGCACAGAGATATAGGGTTTCTGTTGAAGAGTTTATCTGGGATATTTTGTAGCAAAGGTCAAGTGTTTTTCCATATGGCTGGGAATAAAGTTTCTTGTGATTTCGCATATTTTTGGCCTGTCACAGCATGTCAACCAGTGAAAAATGTTTTCTTTTGCCTGAACACAACCTGAATATGGCTGGGCATAGCTGGGTCTCACTGGATCAGGACTGTGTATTGTTGAACAGATGAAAGGGCATCAGGCTCCACCATTTTAATGCAAAATATTTCCTTTTTTCATGGGAAATTCTGGAGGTTGCAGCCAAGCAGCGCTGCTTTTCAACACTCTTCTTTGGTGCATATCAGGAAACACACTGGCAGCCTTTCTTGGTGTGTTCCCGGTTCCATCTTGCCCCATATGTGCTTGGCAAAGACAGCACAGCCATTATTTTAGTGACCGCAAAACACAGTTTTTAAGGCAAGGCGATAGTGCTCAACAGTGCCAGCACAGCCATTTTGCTGGTAAATGCTGAAGTGCAGATTGGTGATGGAAGGGAATTCTGCTGGGTGGGTAAATGTACCTTACAGGTGTACCTCAGAGTCTCACTGGTACCCAGCACCCCCGCCAGTCCTCTCTCCCACTTGCCTCAGGGCCCTACACCCCACCCACACTCAACGCTCTGAGAAATTAACCCAAGAGAGTGGCCCTCTCTGTACTTAACCCAGTCTCAACCGACCAGGTGCACTTGGCCTCCTCTCCCTGTGACCCTATGTGCACTTATTAGATCCTCACTCCTAATTGTACTGTTAAATTGCAGAATAGCTGTCAGGCCTATTCGCTACATCCCTACTGTTAAATGTATTTTATGTACTTACTCTGCCTGTGCAGAATATTATCGTCTCAGATTTTCAAGGGCTCTGAGGGACTGTTGTATTTTCCCTGTGTTCCCACCCTCCTTCAGTGCTTTGAAACACTTGCCTGTGTATAGGTGCTATTTAAATAAACAATACCATACCATACCATACCAAGGAAAGACCTGCTTCATTCTCCCTCGTGGCCTTCTGGGTCTCTTGATGCTTCACCAAGCCCAGACCTGTAACATCCCATCTTGACATAGGGGTTCTTGAGGCAAGACCTGGTGCTTGCCTGAAGGGTGCCTCTGAGTGTGATTTAATTCCCCCACATCTGTGGCTGCAACAATTAAGTCACCCTGCAAAGGGTTTCTCCAATAATGCATGCTTCTTTAGTTGCCAATGTGGCTGCCAGCATTATTTGGACTGGCACTCCTACCTGGCTATTCTCTGGATGCCCCCTTCAAGAAATGGTTCCTGACAGGGTTGGGGCCAAGGCTCCATGCAGTCTCTTTCTTCTAAGCCTTGCCTGTTTTACAGTGTGGATTATTTGGCCTCCTCTTCTGTATCTCTTTAATGGAGCCATCTATATGTCTTAGTACCTTCAGGTTCTGTCACACTGGCTCTACTATGCCAATGACACTCTGGAATGCCATCCTAACCAGTGGCCAAAGTGTACAAAAAAAAAGTAGTGGAATGATGTTAATCTGCCCCGGCCCCTTTATGCCCCACCCCCTTTTCTGCTCCCTCCAATCGCCCATAATCTTTGGCAATCTCGGGAGGATAGCTCACGGGCAACACACTCACATTGGAAGCAAGATGACGTGGAGCAACACAGGTTCGAACCCTGGGTCCGCCCTTAAAAAACCTCTGGGTATTAAGCGTGTTATAAATAACCAATTATAATAATAATACTCAGTCATTCTGCCCCTTCCCCCCTTAAAGGGATGGTCTAGAAAAAAATGTGATTTAAAAAATAGATAGGCACATAAAAAAAAAATACTAGCATCCTCCGTTTTAAAACTTCCTATGTAAAATTTTGAGCTATTCAAGCTCAAAATTCGAAAAAGCAAGCACAGGGGCGCCGCCATTTTGTGAAATGGAGGCCCTCCTGTGCTGGCTTTTGCTTTTGCGCACTAATGAAGGAAAAGCCAGCCAGCTGTAGTAAACAAAGTCTACTGCTGGGTGGCTTTCCCTTCATTAGTGCCGGGACTTGGAGGACGCGGACCGGAGACCAGAGCAGGAAAGCTGCAGCTGAATCTCGGTAAGTGCTATTTATTTTTTTTACAAAAAATAAGCACTAGCTGCGGTGTTTTTTCTAAGTTTTCCGGGCTGGAGGAGCCCGGAAAACTTAGAAATAAAACCGCAGCTTTAAAAACATTGTATTTATGTTTGCGGTCACTTTTGAAGCGACCGCAAACATAAATACAACGTTATTGTGTTGGAAAATGCTGCGGTTTTAAAACCGCAGTGTTTTCCAGCACAACCGCGTTGTGTCTGCCTGAATCTGCTTTACCATTTGGGGCTCTCGGGCTCCCCGCGGGGAGCCCGAGAGCCCCAAATGGAAAAGCAGATTCAGGCAGACACAACGCGGCATTGCGGAAAACAACCGCGTTGTGTCTGCCTGAATCTGCTTTACCATTTGGGGCTCTCGGGGAGCCCGAGAGCCCCAAATGGAAAAGCAGATTCAGGCAGACACAACGCGGCATTGCGGAAAACAACCGCGTTGTGTCTGCCTGAATCTGCTTTTCCATTTGGGCCTCTCGGGCTCCCCAAGGGGAGCCCGAGAGCCCCAAATGGGAAATCAGCTGCAGGTAGAAACACTACGCGGCATGTAAACATAACCGCGTGTGTTTCTGCCTGCTGTGGCTTTCACTTTGGGTCTCCGGTGCTCCCCTGGGAGCACCGGAGACCCAAAGTGATAGCCACAGCAGGCAGAAACACACGCGGTTGTGTTGGAAAACGCTGCGGTTTTTCTTTCCAATTTCTCAGGCTCCTCCGAGCCGGAGGAGCCTGAGAAACTTGGAAAGAAAAACCGCAGCGTTTTCCAACACAATAACGTTGTATTTATGTTTGCGGTCGAAGCGACCGCAAACATAAATAAGTTTTTAAAGCTGCGGTTTGCCCGGAAAACTAGTGTAAAAAAAATAAATAGCACTTACCGAGATTCAGCTGCAGCTTTCCTGCTCTGGTCTACGGTCCGCGTCCTCCGAGTCCCGGCACTAATGAAGGGAAAGCCACCCAGCGGTAGACTTTGTTTACTACAGCTGGCTGGCTTTTCCTTCATTAGTGCCGCAAAAGCAAAAGCCAGCACAGGAGGGCCTCCATTTCACAAAATGGCGGCGCCCCTGTGCTTGCTTTTTCGAATTTTGAGCTTGAATAGCTCAAAATTTTACATAGGAAGTTTTAAAACGGAGGATGCTAGTATTTTTTTTTATGTGGCCTATCTATTTTTTAAATAAAATTTTTTACTAGACCATCCCTTTAATTCAAACCCCCTACCTGGGTCCTTCCTTTCCTTTCCTCCACCCCAAAAATCTGTGATTTGCAAAAGTTCTTGCAAGACTAAAAAACACACAGTGAAAGAATATACATTTAAATGGCCACTGTGTCATTGCCCCCTAGGCATGCAGCTTTATGCAGCCTCCCCTTCCCTTCACCCACCATTCAGACCTCAGAAGGTGGTATGCCCATGACTATAGCCACTGATGTGCCCCTCCCATTACATGCAAACACCTTTATGCCTAAACAAGCACCCCTATGCCTACAGCAATTCCCAGATTACTATGTGACTTCATGAGAATAAGCTTCAGTTGTACGCAGTCCTTTGAAATGACCGAGGTTAGCCAGGATTTGCCAGATAGCACAATGTTGTTTGACACGGGACTGATAACACAGAGCATGGGTTCAGGTCCCCAGCAGTGGAGCTGTTCCTTTCTTTTCTTTCATTTTTTTTTTTTTTACGTGGCCTTTCCTACCGTCCTAGAACGGTACTCCAGGTCGCCTAAAGTAAGGGAACCATGACTGATTTCCCTGAGACGTAAGGGAGCGTCATACCCTTTATTTCCCTCCCACTTTGACCTCTGATCCTAACGACCTCAAAGTCAGTCAGTTAGGCTTTGCATTAATTGTCTCAGTGATGCTCTGGTCGGTGTGTCCTTGTCCCCATAGGTTTGGTGTTCATCATCTGTGCATGCCCAACCTCTTCCCCACGTGACACTGATGTCATCAACAAGGAAACGGACCACAGAGACTTTGGCATGAACTCGCACTGCTCTGCAAGGTAAGTTTTTTTTTTTTTTTAAATTAAACACTCTTAGCACCAGCATAGGAAATATGAGGAGATGGGGGCCTTTCGAGAAGCAAAGGTGGAGCAGGGAAGGGAGCACTGGACAGCAGCACTCATGCTGCTGGGAACGCAGGTTAATACGGAAGATACAGACCACGCTCTGAGCATTCTGATTGGCCTGTGGGGGGAACTTATGGTTCTTAGTTCAACTTTGCAAGATCATAACTATTAATTCCATTATTAGGTGTGAGTACAGCATGCAATATTTGTTTATATTTTTATTTGCAGTATTTGAACACCGTCTTTTTTTGGAGTACAAAAAGAAAAGAAATGTTTGGGTGGGTGAGCATAAAAATGGAACCAGGCATGCCGTGTAAAATATCCACCCTAGGACTCGTCGAGGGGGTAGCATTTTGAGTGCAGTCTGTAACCCCCCCCCCCCCCCCCCATATCCACATACATAGAGAAACAGTTCAGCACCTCAGGTCTCCAGCTGTAATTATGTAATAGAAGGAAGGACATTAATGTGTACGGGAAATGGGGTGAAACGAGACTCGGGCACTACTTTCCGACAGCGGGCTCCCAGCCCCCGCCCCCGCCGCCATATATAATCAAACACCTTTTATTGCTCCCCGCCCCGTGTGCCCCCACCTGTTGGATTCAGCCACTGCTTAAATCAAGGGCAAGGAGGCATACACATACGGATGGGAATTGGGAGGCATCCAATTACCAGATTTCGGCTGCTTCCTGGAATCTTTAGGGAGGTGACTTCTGGGAAGGGAAGACATGTGGGTGCGCGGTGAGAGCGGGGGGCTGTGGGAGTGGGGGCAGTCGCTCTATTCACAACACTGGCGTTGGGGAGAGAATGCCCGTCACACTGAACTCCAGCCCATCAAAGCCCTTCCCGGCCAGTTTCCTTTTTTTGCAAAACGCTCAGAAGTCATTTGCAAGGCTGGCTGAATGGAAACACGCCGCCGTTAGACACAACAGGGCAGAAACAGCAACGCGGTCTCGGAATAACGATGTCCATGACTATTGTTTATTTTGGCGGGACGTGGGGTGTGAGAAAGAACATAGAAGAGGGGTCTTGGTTTTATACGGTCTTCTCACGAGACGAGACGAGTTGTCTCCAAGAGGGGTGCTTTTTGCGCTGTCTGGCGGCCATAAGTGACATTATTCTTGAGTCAGTGGGCAGGCGGGCAGTGTTGGGCAATGCATATGCAGTGGCAGAGTGGTACTTCCTGTCAACCGTTCCTGCTGGCCTTCTGGGGCCCATGACAGGCCTTTGACATGAAGTAATAAGGCCTTGATGATTTATAACTCACCAGGATTATTGTCTATTGTTTGAAATGTTGCACTGCATTTTTTGTTGCATGCTTTTTGCAAATCAGGGCTCGCCTAAGAACCAGACTTGGCATGCTTTGCAAGTTAGCACAGCTATTCTTCCATTTTGTGTGGTGTTCATTTTGGGAAAAAGTTTGTGGCAATTCTGGGGCAACCTCTGTGGGCATTTTAATAGGGTGGAGTTGTAGTCATAGGCACCCAGCAGGACCATGTTGCAGAACTTGACATGTGGTGCAAGCTTTTCAGACAGTGCTTGTTAGGTTTTTTATTTAGAGAGCACGTCTGTGGCTACTCAATGTAAGCAGTGGTCGAAGTGGGCAGGAGCGGTCGGGAGCGGTGCTCCTCTACTTCTTTTCTTGAATGGTTTCGTTTTAAAATAAAAGTGTAGGAAGAAGTTGAAACTTGTTCTTTCAGTGCACTGCACTGAACGTTCCCCTAAACAGCAGGCACATGTTTTGGGGTTTGAATTGTTTGTGGGAGGGGGGTGGCAATGGGGTTTGTGGGGTGCGGTGCAGGCCAGTAGGGAACATAGTTCCACTACTTATTCTCGTACACTTCGACCACTGAATGTAAGTGCACAAACACTCTCCTGTGATATATGATATGATATGATATGGCATTTATAACGCGCCTATACACAAGTGTTTCAAGGCGCGACAATGCAAGGGAGGGGAAAAAGTGGGAAGACAGACAACGATCCTACTAGGCCAGGTGTCATTCAGATCGTGCAAGTGCATGGGTAGGGAGAAAGGGAAGGTGCCTGGGGGAAGGGAGAGGGGAAAAGTGCAGTGCATGGGATAGAAGAATAAATAAGATAAAAGCAGCCAGATGGTGGCAAGTGCAGGGTAAGAGCAGACATAAGTGCTGGTAGGGGGACTGTAGGGATACAGAAAACAGTCCCCAGGTGTGGGGGTTGCCAGGGGGCAGGGCAGGTGTGCAAAAGCGGGGCCTGGCCCCAAGATCAGAAAGGGTGGCCAGGTAACCAGTGCCGTTTCAGTCAGGAATTTCAGCAGGGGAGAGAGGCAGAGAAAGTAGAAGCAAAGAGAAAGGTTTTGAGGTGTTTCCGGAACCGTAGATGGCTCTCCTCAAGTTTTAGGAAGACAGGAAGGCTGTTCCAGAGGGAGGCCCCTGCTGAAGAAAGAGATCGACCACCAACTCGTTGCTTGGAGAAGCGCCTGACCCCGAGGAAGTTGGAGGCAGATGAGTGAAGAGCCCGAGAAGGAAGGTGTTTGGGAAGAGAGAGTTGAAGGTATTGCGGCCCCAGGTCCCAGAAGGCCTTGTGGACAATACAGAGGGTTTTGAACTTAATTCTTGAAGCCACTGGGAGTCAGTGCAGAGATTTCAGTCCTGGAGAGATACAATCCCTGGGCTTGAGGCCAAGGACAAGTCTTGCAGTCCTGTTTTGGATAAGTTGCAGAGGGGGGAGAGTAGAGGCAGGCAGATTAATATAGAGACTGTTGCAATTGTCCAGCCTAGAGAGAACCAGGGCTCTGGAGACGGTGAGCTTCTGGGGGAAGGAGAGGAAAGGAACAATACCTCTGAGGAGGTGCAGCTGGTAGTGTGACTTCTTAGAGACGTCAGAGATGTGAGGAGAGAAGGAGAGTGTGGAGTCGAAGATGACCCAGAGGTTTTTAACCTTGCAGGTGGGAGCAGGAAGAGGGCCAAGAGAGGCCGGCTATAGAGCTGGAAGGAGGGAGTGGGTGTGCCGATGAGTAGAATCTCAATCAAGGCAGAGGTCATTGGCGGCACATCACTCCTGGATAGCAGACAGACAGTCAGAGATGAGGGAAGGAGAGGAGGAGGCCGAGAGTAGCCTAAAAATGAGCTGGGTATCATCCGCATAGCACTGACTGTGCAATTGTCAGTTGTCAGTTATCGTGGAATCCAAGTGGACCTGAAGCATTTCATGAATTGCCTGTCAAGTAGCTTGCTGACTCAAAAACCATCAGGGGTCAATCCCTTGCCCCCTCAGCACTGCATGAAATGTTTACTCATTTTTACACTTTTATTCGGTTTTTATTGGCACTGGCCATTAACAAACCCCAGTGTCATGCAGGAGCCTGCCGAGCCCCAGTACCTAAGTCGGGCATGTTATTTCGACCTATGGAATTAGCTGTACCCTGCTCTCACTCTGTTTATAAGCCGACGCTTTTTCTTATTTATTTCAATGCTTATATAGCACTTGGATCCAAAACGCCTTACATGATAATAGTGATGACACAACGCATGAATATATTATTAAAAACATCAGAGCTAGGGACATTTACATGACAGTGTGTTGAAAAGCAGAATAAAGGAGATAAGATTGTAAAAGTTTCCTGAACTGAGAAAGTGAAGAACAAGAACAAATGTTAAGTGAAAGAGCATTCCAGAGTTTAGGACCTAGAGGTTGGATTGATTTAAAGCAGAACGAAGCACATGGAGGAAGAGGGGCGGTCGGAAGAAAGAGTGCAGCAGAATGCAAATTAAAGAGGTGGTTGATATAATGATGGATGGGAGCAAAGATAAGGAGGTTCTATAGCAGGTATACTTTTAAAGGCAAGACAAAGCAACTGATATTCAAAACAATACGGAATAGGTAGCCAACGTAAACGTGCCAGATAAGAAGTAATATGGGCAGATATTGGAAGACGAAAAAGAGTTCAAGATGGAGTCTAACTTAAAGAGAGCAACAGTGGGGTAAACGAGAAAGAACCATAGACTAAAGGAAACTTTTTCGTGTCAGAGAAAGTGAATAGATGATGGATTTTCTGAATGTTACATAACTGGAAATGACAGGATTTGACTACTGTAGTGATCAGAGTTTGCAAAGAAAATTAAAAATTAAAAAATAATACCTACATTACGAGCCTGGCTTGAAAAGGTCAGTTGTAGTGGAGCGAAGGATAGAAACAGAGGAGAGGACATTTTGGGAGAAGCAGGAAAGAACAGAATTTCCGTATTGCTCAGATTTAAGCAAAGAAAACGAGAGAACTTCTACGATTTTAAGGCAGTTAGACAAGCAGACAGACGTGGATGAATAGAATCAATGAATGATGGAAATGATACAAGAATTTTGGTGTCACCTGCATAAAGGTGGACTTGAAACACATAACCAGAGATTAAGGAAGCTGAAGGAGAAGTATAGAGAGTGAAGAGAAGAGGCCTGAGAGCAAAACCCTGGGGAAAACCATAATGGGAAGAGTAAGAGCGGGAAGAGCAACCTTTCCAAGAGACAATGAAAGAACGATTCGAAAGATAGGAGTTAAACTGAGTAAGAACTGTACCCGAAAATCCGACGGAAGAGAGATCGGTGATTAAGGTGGAGTGATCGACTGGACCAAAGGCAGCACTAATAGAAGACAGCTTAAGATGGCAATCGTGGAGAATGGAACTGGAAACAGATAAAAGAGCAGGTTCAGTTGAGGAGCCTGACCGATACCCAGATTGTCGAGGAAGAAGAAGATTTTGAGAATTAAGATAGAGTAAAAATTGAGAGCGAACAAGTCTTTCAAGACGTTTAGACAAATAAGGTACCAGAGGAATAGGTTGGAAACTCACCATGTTCGAAGAATCGAGAGAGGTTTTTTTTAGTAAAGGAATGACAGTAGGAGTTACGAACGCAGAAGGAAAATGCCACATGAGAAAGACAGATCAAAGAAAGTAATTGTATCTGTTTGGAGCACATTTGAACAGCTGCATGAAGCGGTGCCTCTGATCAGAGCTAGGGAGGCTGAACTAGTTTGGGCAGAGCGCTAAACTCCTGATACACCTCCCTGCTAGCTGTTGGGGCCAGTGTGAAGGGCACTGTTCTGCGCTGGATGGTAGGTTCAGCTATCTGGAGACGGCTTCCTGGTGAGCACCCCCAAGCGAGCTGAGCTGCTGCTTAGGTGTGGACTGATGGACAGGTATCCAGAGTATGTCCACAATAAGAAACAGATTTATAAATCGTCAGAGTTCGATTGTGATCGATAGGGAGAGCCATCCCCAGAGAGCCCAAACTGGCATCAGCTACAGACCAGTGGCTTTCAAGCTGGCATACACAGCCTCTTGTGCCAGGGAGTTCCCAAACCAGAATGAATACATTAATTCGCATTAAAAAAATATATGTTTCCCATAACTGAAACCTGCAACTTATCTGTCTACATCGTGGATACAAACTGTTTCAGGACATCAACTCACTTCCATCTATTGTGCCTGGCGCCCAAAAATACCCAATCATGCCTTAACTAAACTGTAACAACTATTGCCTTCTGAAAATCAACAGCAATGACTCAGAACAAGCTTTTCTTGTTCCCAGGCAAACAGACCTCAAACCGCCCGCTGCCAACCTCTCAATGGTCGCCGAGTCACAGACCACAGCGCTGACAAGTGCACGTATAATGTCACATTGCCCAAAAGGCCACCGCAATGATAGCCAGGGCATGACCTCAAAGCAGCTCAGTATAGCCATGGTTCAAACATTCAACAAGCTGGCAGCCAGAAGCTGTACTTGCAAGAGCAAATGTTTATCTGAGCATGCTTTGGCCACAACGCCCCAAGTGCATCAGAAACTCTATAGTACAAACAACACTTGGACAGAGTCATTCAAATAAAGAACACGATGTCAAAGTAGGTGTCCTTTAAAGAAAGAAAGCCAAAATCAATACACTGGGGCTGTGTCTCCTTGGTCGCATGCAGAGATATGTAGATGTGGTTTCTCTACTCAGTCATCCACGCCGTGCAAGACTTACACACAACCACCAGCACTCACACTCTCACATGTGTACCCCACAGCCCAGAGATTTGATAACATATGATGGTGTATTTGCATAGCGCCTGTACACGTGTTTCAAAGCGCTAGATTTAGTCTAAACAAGAATATAATTAACAGATTTTGCTAAATAATGTGATTTTAATTTGAATGTTGTTCCTGGGCTCTGGGATACACACGTGAGAGTGCACGTGCTTATGTGTAAGTCTTGCACGCGTGTGGATGACTGAGACATCATATGATGTGGCCCTCCAGTTGTGGGTGTTCTTCAAATGTGGAGAACATATGTAATGGCCAAATTTGGATTTGTTTTAAAATGCTTGAATTTTAATAAACAAGGTGTACTTTTCTAAAAAGGAACAAATACAAGAAGTGATATGCGTTTGAAATGTAGTTTCACCCTATTAACTACAAGCGACTTATGCGACCCAGGCCTAGTTGTGTTCTGTTGATGGTGATTGGATTCCGGGGTAGCTGTGTGTCTTCTGCATCTTATTTGAAGGGCGGGTCCCGGGTATGGACAGCTCTTAAAAGAAAGACTACATACACAATGACGATTTGGGACTGTGAAATCTTGCCCCTGTTAACTAGGATTGCTAAATGTATAAGATGTTTATGTAGCAGTACACAACTTTGCATAGCTTGTTTGCAATAGAGCAATAGAACACGGTCAAAGGTAGTGTTGAAGAATTAGTTGTAATCGAGTGGGTTTGATTCCGAAGAAGCTGCAGTGACACAAAGGTAGTATGTTTGCTCTGTGGCCTGCACTTACAGTGTTCCCCTGGACCCCCCACTCTGTGATGTCACCCTCTGCTGGGTTTTCAGATCCTCTTCACAACTCATTAAGCCAAGCAAAAGGTTTAGGTGGTGATGATAATGTTTTGATTGTCTTCAATGTGAGCTTCAATTCTGCTGTCCTTTATTGGTGCCATTTTATGTGTGTATCTCATTCATTTCCCTCTGCAGAGGAATGCCTCACCTTTGAACCTCAGGTTGAACGCGTGCACATGTGGTGGCAGAGTAGCTGGAGTTTCTCTGTCGTTTCACCTTTTAGTTGTGTTATTTAGCATTTGTATAGCGCCTTTTACCATTGTTATGATTCCAAAGCGCTGTGGTTGAACACCCTCGGGGACCACAGTCCAGGTCAGTGGAGAGAGTAGTGTAGTACAACGTGCATGGGTGCACTCAGTGTGTGTACAGCCAGAGTGCATTTGGTGATGTGTAGCTGCTTAATAGCTCTAGCTGTGGTGCGGTGGCTGTGTAAGGTTCAGTAGAATGGGGCAGTAAGACCAATGGACTATGGTATTTGCATTCTGGTGGTGTTGGTGCTTGAGGGTAGAGTTATGTGTGCAGCTAGGCCAAAATTCGAGGGGTATAGCTCTGTTCTAAAGACTGTTGAGGTGAATGTGGAGGTGTGAAAGTATGTGTGAAGCTAGGCCGAATTTCTCGTGGTGTATAGCTGCATTCTAATTGTTTGTTGGTGCAGAGGCAAGAGTTTGCATAGTGGTGTGTTTGAGTGTCTGTGTGTTTTCCAGGGTGACCTGGTTACTGATCAGCTTCCAGTGCCTGTCGAGGGCATGGAATCTTCCTGTATCTTGATGGGTCAAAATGTTTGATGAAGACTGATGGGTGGTGACAGGGAGATCAGTCCCAAAACTCATGTTCTTACTGCATAGCTACTAGCGCTATCCACGGTCGGCAGTTTGTTAAATGGGATACCTGTCAGGTATTTCTACTTGGACATAGCCAGATAGCCAGGATTACCAAAAACTGAGTGCTGGAACATTCCTTGCTATAGTTCTTCATAGGGATTTCCAGATGTGTAGGATTAGCAAGTGCCGGTAGATCCTGGTTTGATAGCATAGTGCATATTTGCAGATAAGTTATCAAGTTCATAAGTGCTGAATTAGTGCATGGGTTTCTAGTTCTGCTCGATGAAATAACAGAGGGTTGTTCTGTTATCTACCTTCGATGGTAGGAGTGAATGGCAGCGTAAATATTTGACAGCCCCCCCCATGACTAATTCTGCTCTGGTATTTCCAGGTGCGTAGAGCTAGCAAGACCAATGCCTTCTAGGGTTGATTGCGTGTGCATAATTGCATATTTGCATAATTGCCTGGCCTTGATCCACCTCCAGAGTGTTGATGCTTGGGTTAGGACTCTGGCACAATCGCCCCTGATTAATGATGATAGCTGGCTTTAGGCATTAGCACATGCTGAGTTCCTGCAGATGAGGTGATGAATACGTTTGTCAGGTGCAGAATTTTGTCAGGGTGCCACTACGATTTGGGATTCATGTCTGGAGTTGGAGATCATCAGGCCTGATGGTCTATGATAGAGTCCGTAGTCAGCGGGGTGCCATGCCAGGTGTCGATCTAGGTGGTAGGTTGTTGTGAGGTTGCCTAGGAACATCGGGCAACTATTAAGCCACGCCCCCAGCCTCATCCTCATCCCGCTCGCCAGCTGCAAGACCCGCCTCCAGGCAAAACCGGGGTGAAGTTGGACAGAGTTGCTGCTTCCTGCTGTCTGCAGCAGCCGCGTGAGCCGAGTTATCCCCACCAGCCCGGATTGCGTGTGATACTGCATCTTAATTGTACAGGAGTACAATCAACAAGATCTGTGCTGCCCGTTCCTCCAGTGAGGTTTGTGACCACATCAAGCATTGTTGTGAGGTTGCCTAGCAATATCGGGCAACTCACAAGCCATGCCCCCAGCCTCATCCTCTTCCAGCTCGCCGGCTACAAGACCCGCCACCAGGCGAACGCGGCCCATGGCCCAGTAGCCATTTCATCCTGCCACTACCCTCCTACCCCAGTGCTTCTGGGCAAACCATCTCCAGGCCCCAGGATTTCCATGAAGGTACTGGTTTCCATATTCATGACTGTAAAAATATCCAATTTGTTATCTCCTGAAAGCCTTCAATCGCCAGGTTTGCAAACACCTGTGTTAACTCTAACCTCATCTATCCATTGACCACTGACACTTCTGCTGCTATTGACCTGGGTCTCTGGAACACAAGGTAATTATGCAATAAAACAACTGCATTGCTCGGCTTCTTTCTAGGATTACATTTACATTTCTTATGCATCACTGAAACCTGGATTTTACCCCTTAACACTACTGTCGCTGCCTCTTTAACTTCTTCTCTGTCTTCTTTTGCTCATGTCCCCCGAGCCAATAGTCACGCAGGGGGCAATGGCATACTCTATCCCTCTTGTTATTCCTCTATTCCTGCGCCTGTCGCTACACCAGTCTACTCTTCTTTTGAATTCATCTATAAAATCTTTACTACTCCTCATGCTATTTCATTCATCATTGTTTATTGTCCTCCAGGGGCACTCGGCTCCTCTGCGACAATATTGATCACCTTAAGTCCCATATCCTGCCTAGTCCTAGTCCACTTGTACTACTAGGGGACTTCAATCTTCATCTTTCTTCTATACATTCGGCCACTCCCTTTCTCTCCATTCTTGATTCCCTCCTTCTTTCACCTCTTCCGACTCCCCCTACTCACATTTCTGGTTCCTCACTAGACCTAATCTTTCTTTCTACTTTTACTGCTTCTTCAGTACTAGCTCTACCTGTTTACCTATCAGACCATTCTCTACTCTCTGTGCCACTTCTATCCTCTATTCCTCAGATCTCCCCGACTTCTCTTCCTCCCAGAAAATAATGTTGGCGTGACCTACGCAGTTTGAATTCCTCGCTCTTTCATGACACTTGCACCACTAGTCTTCCCTCTTCATTAAGTCTACTCTTAACGCTGCTCTGTCTTTAGTTCTTTTGCTTAGTATTGATTAACTCTATCCTTTGTCTGGTTTTCACCCTACTCACAAACCTTCTCAACCCTGGCTTTCCTCTCAACTCCGCGCTATGCAACGTCTTCTCCGCCGACTCGAAAGGTGTTGGCTCAAATCAAAATCTGCATCTTATCACTATGCCTACTTCTCTTATCACTCTCTCTATGACAACTGTCTAATCTCTGTCAAACGTGCTTACTTTTCAGATCTTCTTCACACCCATTCTGCCCATCCTAGGCATCTTTTCCAAACTCTAACATGGCTGCTCTCCCCACCATCTCCTGATTATTCTCTTAATTCTACCCTGTACGCTTCTGATTTCGCTCACTTCTTTCTCTGTGTCAAGACATTGAAAGCTCTCTTCCCCCAACCACTTTACCTTCTTCTCCTCCTACCCCTTCTGTTTTCATCTCCAGCTTTGTTCCTGTCTCCACGACTGATGTACTACTCTTGTTAGCCAAAGCTCATCCCACTGCTACTCCTATGGACCCAGTTCCATATGCTCTTATTTCTAAGGTTTACCCTCTTCTGATACGTTATCTTGTGTTGTTCTTTAACACTTGTCTTTGTACCTCTGTCCTACGTCCTTTAAACACGCAACAATCATTCCTATTTTCAAAAAACCCACAGCTAACCCTCTCATTTTTCTAATTTCCATCCTATCTCCTTTCTACCCTACCTCTCTAAACTCTTAGAGCGTCCTGTGTATTCTCAGATTTCATCCTTTGTCACTGATTGTTCTCTTCTTCCTCGTTTTCAGTCTGCTTTCCATCCTCTTCACTCTACAGAAACTGCTTTGATCTGGGTGCTTAATTCTCTTCTCTCAGTTCATTTTTCCAAACACTCCTCTTTTCTTATTCTTCTCTAATTATCAGCTGCTTTTGACACTGTGGATCATTATTTGCTTCTGGAATCCATTTCTTCGTTTGGTCTTAAAGGTTCTGTCCTTTCTTGGTTCTCCTCCTATCTGTCTAATAGAACTTTTTCCGTCTCTTTTGCAGGCAACACCTCCTCGCCTTTCACCCTTGAGCAAGGAGTACCTCAAGGGTCAGTCTGGGGTCCTTTCCTTTTTCAATTGTATACCTCACAACTTGCTGTTATAATCTCCTCCTTTGGACTTTCTCAGCACATCTACGCTGATGATACACAACTTTTTCTATCCTCTTCTTCCTTGACTTTGGAAATAAACCATACCCTCACAGCCTGTCTCTCGGCTATCAAATCCTGGATGGCTTATCACTTTCTCACTTTTAACGAAGGGAAGACAGAGATATTATTCTTCCCTGCTAACACTCTTCCTCCTCATCCTACACTCCTGCTCATATCCAATCTCTCCTTTGCCCACCATATTTCTCTTGCCGCTCGATCTTGTCATTTCCATCTTCATAATATTCATAAAGTCTGTCCCTTCCTCACTTTCCAAGCTTCTAAACTTCTTATTTCCTCCCTAATCTTTTCCCGACTTTTTTACTGCTCCACCACTCTTTTTGGTCTCCCGAGCTCTCATCTTGCCCCTCTAAAATCAATCTATAATTCTTCTATTATTATTATTATTATTTGTAATGCGCGCCAGACCCTTAGCTATCCATCAACTTTGTCTTCACTCTTATCAAAACTCTATCTCTTCTTCACTTGCTTTGCTTAGTTGGTTATCTTTTCACTCCCAACTCAAATGTCATTTTCTTTGTTTAGTCTTTAAATCCCTCTACGGGCTTGCCCCTGATTACCTTGATGCACTTGTATCTTTCTATACCCCATCTCGCTCTCTCTGTTATTCTTCCCTCTTTAGACTCAACGTTCCCCGTCCCCCATGTGCGCAGTCCCGTTTCTGATCTTTCCATCTTTTTGCTCCTCTACATTGGAATGCTCTTCCCACCCTCTCTTTGCTCCATTACTATTTGCTCTCTCTTTCGTCTCTCTTTGAAAACGTGTCTTCTCCAATATCCCTGATAGTCTGCTACCAGGATTGATGTTTATTGCCTATGATTCTTTTGTACCGCACTTTTAAAATGTAAAGCACTTTTGTTTAAGGCGCTATATAAAATATAAATAAAATAAAATACAAAATAGGTCAGGTGGTTAGGCGAAGAGCCAGGTTTTATGTGCCTTCTGGAAAGCCATGTAGTCTTCACTGTGACTAATGCGGGGAGGCTGTGAATTCCACAAAGTAGGCGTCAGGGTTGAGAAGGCGAGCCGCTGGTCCTGGACCTATTGGAGGTGGGCCACTAGGAGGAGGGCAGTGCTTCATCTAAGGGTGCGGGTCAGGAGGTAGGGCGTGATATTGTCTTGTAGGAATTTGGGGCCTGCTTTGTGCACCACTCAGTGGGTAATACAAAGGAATTTGAAGGTGGCCTGCGTCCGATTGTGAGCCAGTGTAGGGTGGGGAGGGCGGTTAGATGTGGTCCCTTAGTCCCAATGATAGAAGTAGTCTGGGGGCCGAGTTCTGTACTCTTTGGAGTTTAACTGATAGGTTGGTGCACTCAGTTAGAGGGGGTTTGCATAGTCGAGTCTGGACATGAGAATGAACATAATTGCAGCCAGTCTGTCCGGGTAGGTAAGGTATGGGAAGATACGCTTCAGGAGCCTAAGGTGGAAATGGCAGGCTTTGGATATATTGTTGATGTGGTGAGATAGAGCTAGGTCCGAGTCCATTATGCAGCGAAGGTTTTTTACAGTGGGGTTGGTTGTAGGTGGAAGGCCAAGTGACAGTGGCCAGGGAGTCGGATAGGGGAATAGGGCAGATTTTCTGGATACCATGATCTCCTTTATACCTGGGTTCAGAATGAGGTGATTAGTCGTCATCCAGTGGTCAATGTCTGAGAGGCATGATGCTACTGCCAGGATGGGGTCTGAGGTCGAATTGGGAATGCTCAGGATGATTTGTGTGTCATCCGCATAGTTGTAGCAAGTGAGGTTGTGTGAGTGGATGATCTTGGGGAGGGGGGTTAGGTAAATGTTGAAGAGAAGGGGAGGGAGGCATTTGCCTTGGGGTACTCCAGTGTTTACTGGGCTTGCAGCGGAGAAGAAATGGGGAAGGAGGGTGATTTGCTGTCTATTAGAGAGGAATGACGTGATCCAGGAGAGAGCTGAATCACGTATTCCTAAGGAGTGCATTCTGTTAAGGAGGATTGTGTGGTTAGTGGTGTCAAACGCTGCAGAGAGGTCAAGAAGAATAGGAGCTGCGCTTCCTTCTGAGTCTGCTGTCACTTTGAGGTCACCCCAGATAGAGATCAGGGTGGTTTCTGTTCTGTGGCGTGGATGGAATCCTGATTGTGCAGGGTCTAGGAGGTTATTATATTCCACAAAGGCATTGAGCTGTGAGTAAGAAGTGCGAGTGATGAGTTTTGCAAGGAATCAGATGTTGGAGATTGGCTTGTAATTGATTGGTAGTCGAGGGCTTTTTTAAGTAGAGGTTTGACATATGCAGTTTTGAAGGTGTCGGGGAAAGAATTGCCAGAGGCGAGGAAGTCGTTGAGAATGCATCTCACCAGTTCTCCTGCACAGGTGGAGGTGAGGATTTCTTTGAAGAGTGAGGTGGGACAAGGATCAAGCGCTGAGCCAGCGAGTCAGCTGGCTCAAGATGGGGTTGAGGGAGCTGAAAGAGGGGTTCTCAGGGGCAAGGGCAGATGGGTCAGGTGAGCAGGTGTAGAGTGGGTCAACATGAGGGTGAGTTTGGTGTTGATGGTGGCTGTCCTGTCTAGGGCTGTTTTGTGGAAGTGTTCAGACAGGGAACTGCAGAGCGTTTGCGAGGAGGCAGTCAGGGCTCTGGTGCAGGGCGGGTTCAGGAATTCAGTGATTATTCTGTGGAGTTCTCTGCTGCCACCCTGGCAGTTCAGGTTTCTTTTATGGTAGAAGGCTATTTTGGCCTTTCACATCTCTGATTTGTAATTTTTTTGATGGTGAGCGAGTACTTATTTGCTTTGCAATGTTCTGGAAGCTTGCCATTTTGTGTTCAAGGGAGCGGTTTTGGGTTTTTAGAGTCTTCAGGAGGGGGGCGGGGGTTAACCATTTGGCATTGTGCCTTTGTGGGAGGGAGTGGATTTGGAAGGGGTTAGGGGATTGAGGCATTTTATTATTCATTAGTCAAAGAGTTCTATGGGCAGCGGTCTAGTTGTGGTCAGGAGTGTTGGGAGGGCACTTAGTAGTGCTTCTGCCAGGTCCGGTATTACCTTGACCTTGTTCCAGCACTTGAACTGAGATGTAGGGGTTGAGGATGGCTTCGAGTGGCAGAGGTGTGAGGGTGGAGAATGATATTACAGAGTGGTCTGTCCAGATGCGGGGTTGAGGGGTGGACATGGGGATGAGATTGGAGGAGCTGAAAATGTTGTTGATGGTGTGGCCAGCAGTATGTGTTGGTCCTCTGATAAGCTGGGTGAAGTTGAGTGCCTCCAGGCTGTCGACCAGTGGTAGAGTCATGGAGTTGTTGGTGAGGTCAAACCAGATGGTAAAGTCTCCCAATAAGGTGAGTGCTCGGTGGGTAACTAGAATGGCTGCCAGAGTATTGCATAGGCAGTTGGTGAAGTGTATGTTATAGCACAGGGGCCTGTAGACCAGATGGTAGCTGTGTGAGAGAGTAGGCAGGAGAGAGTGTTTGACTAGGAGGGATTGACATTTAGCTGTGCTGGGTTGTGTTTCAGTGGAGGTGATAGAGATGTGAGGTTTGTGCAGGATGGCCAGCTCCTCTGAAAGGTCTGTTGTGTGCGATGGCTGAGAAGACGGGTGGGAATGCTTCATGAGCGATTGGCTTGCGGTTGTCTGAGAACCAGGTTTTAGTGATAAAGATAAGATCAGGGTTCTCTGCGCTTAGGAGATCAAAGATGCTGTGTTTGTTCTTGGCTATGGAGCAGGCTTTGAAGAGGAGGCGGGTGTCTTTGTCAGAGGTAGGTGCAGCAGTGTTTTCAAGGGTGACCAAGGTTTGCCGGGCTGGGGTGGTCGGGATCATCGGAGGGAGGGTGTTGGTGTTGAGCAGACAGTTGGTTGGGACTGGCAGTGAGATAAAAACGGATGGAGGTGGTCAGGGGAGGGGGTTCTGTGGTGGGTTTGTAAAGGGTTGAGAGTTGCTAGGGACTGGGAAGAGTGGGTGGGCAATCGCTGGTCTTTGACTCAGTGCTGGCGTGGGATGGGCGGTTCGGGTGTTGGCAAAAGGCTTGTGGGGTTGAGGCGAGGTAGTGAGGGGAGGTGGGTAGTACAGAGGTGTGTGGCTAGGGGTTGTTACAGGAGGGTGAAAGGGTTCTGGGAAAGGGGGAGACGAAGGGGGTTGAAGGAGAGACAAAGGATTTAGACTACCTAAACTGAGGGTGGTGGGAGGGTGGAGTGGTAGCGGGGGTGGCCGTGAGGGAAGGAGAGGGGAGTTGGATGGAGAGGTGTAGGGCGGGTGAGGCCTGCCGAGTATAGGGTGGGGGTCATCATCTGCAGCTGGGTTTTGTGCATTTGGGTGCTGTGGGAGTGTGCAAGAGGGTGGTGGGGGTCTACAGGAAAGACGTACTGCGCTCATTGAGGGGAACAAACCTCCCGAGGTAGGCCATTTCTGGTGGTCGGTGTGGTGGAGATGGTCCCATTTTCCTGCTGACATGTGGTGGAGGTTGGGCAGGGAGCGGAGGTCACATCTCCGCCATGCGTTCTCCTCAGTCTTGTATGAGTGCTTCATTTTACACCCGCATGAAAGTGTGGAAAATAGAAAAGTAAAGGTGATTTAGGAGGTCATTACGAGCATGCCAGGCCAGAAATAAGGATAGGCATACTCTGAGTCTGCCGATAGGGGCGGTGAACGAGCGGCAGGCCCGATCTGCCGGGAGTTCAGGCCCCTACCGGCAGAGAAATCACTGAAGCACCAGCACTGTTAACAACGATGCTGGTGAATCAGTAGTTCCCATCTTGGACTCCATGGGAATGGAACTTACCCTTACTCCACCACCCCTAATGTCGCGGTAATACACGGATATCGGGCAGCAGAGACGGTAATGCAGCTTTTCCGGTATCCCTCTGGAATGACCGGCGGGATACCGGGAAAACTGTAATGACATGCATCGCTAATGAGTGCATCGCTTTTACTCATTCCTTCACCACTGCATCTTGTGGACCTTTAAATATGACATGCAGGAGAGTCCACAGCATGCAAGTTCTAACACTGGCGGTCCCTAGCACGCAATTGCTGCCTCCTGTAAAATGAGTTTGATTCTGCCCTTTGAGGCATTGTTGCTATGACTTGTATCATGGAGGTTGGGAAGGTGTCAGGATAGTCTAAGTCCTCTAATTTCGCTCTTGTCTTCCATTGGCAAGTCCCCCGAGAGGGGAAAGGTCTAAGTTCATACAGCTTGTGCGATCTCTGATTGTAATCTCCCACTGCCCTTCTTTTGATGCTCCACTAATGCATTCCGCTCCTAGGATGTTGAAACTGCTGCTGTAGTATTAGTACTCGATTCCGCCTTTGTTCCTTTTACTTGGATTGAAGCAAAGCCAGACCCATGTCCTCCCCAGAGGATGTCTCTGTTGTGATTCCTGTGTTTTTGAGTGCATTGGCAGCAGGGTAGCCTAGCCTACACCTTCATCGCAATTGGCTTAAGCTGAGTTCCGTGCTGCACCAGTCTCTGAGTTTTTCAGTTTGTGCACTGTCATAGTAGTGATTTGCCTATGCACAAGATGAGATAGTGTAATGCACAGCCTCTTGACCTCTAGCTCCTTCTACCTAGGCCCAGAATACCTGGAATGGCAGTGAGTGATTTGCTGGATTCTCTTGGTCTATTTGCTGTGCCTGTATCGACGACTCTGTGTTTACATGCAAGCAGATTCACCATTCTATATGTACAACAAAACATATAAAGATTCCCAGTGCAGGCCATACACATTGTAATGTAAATACACGTGCTTTTCCACAAAATATGCATTTTCAGTTTGTTAGATATATTTTTTAACATGTAGCAGATTCAGTTTAATACACAATTTCTGCACACATAGCAAACGCAATGCTTCATAGTACCATGTTTCCATTTCTTCCTGTCTAAAATGTATTAGAATGTTATATGCACTTCTCACTATATAATATACACTATATAATACGCACAGCTCAGTGTACAATGTATATATTTCAACCTTGACAGTAAAGATTTCAATATATAGTGTATGCATCTTAAAACTGCATGTACATCGTGGTATAAAATTAATGTATCTGAATGTCAAGTTAATATATTTCAATATATTTATATTTCAATATACATCATATGTATCTCAATGAACAGCACATTGTAAGTATATAATGTATGCGGGGGACAGCGCACTCCCAGAAGCCAGGACACGTGCAGACTTGAAATCCGCTGCTGCAAAAAGTAAAGAACCAGAAAACAAGCCTCAGCTGCCTATGCCCCAAGAATATGGCACCTCCTCCCCATCAGCATCAGACTCGCCCCCATGCTCCTATAATTCAGAAAAAAACTCAAGACCCACCCCTTCAACGAATCTCTCCTCCTCAACAGCTCGGCCATCACGTTGACCCCTGCTCCATCTGACTTGCTAGACACCATCCACCCCTCTCCTCCCTGCCACCCTGTCCAGCCGTACCCCTCCTCTGTGCCCCTCGTTATCCTACACCCTGCTGGATATCTGTTCTGTTGTTGCCTCTGAAAAGCACCCCGTTATGCATCTGTACTGTTGTATACCTCAGTAAAGCACTCCGTTATGCATCTGTACTGTTGTATACCTCAGTAAAGCACTCTGTTATGCATCTGTACTGTTGTAGACCTCAGTAAAGCACTCCGTTATGCATCTGTACTGTAAAGCACACCGTTATGCATCTGTACTGTTGTAGACCTCAGTAAAGCACTCCGTTATGCATCTGTACTGTAAAGCACACCGTTATGCATCTGTACTGTTGTAGACCTCAGTAAAGCACCCCGTTATGCATCTGTACTGTTGTATACCTCTGTGAAGTGCTCTGTTGCTAGATATGCGTTCAATAAATACAATAATAATAATAAATGAATCCCAATAACCTATGTGTAAAATGCACTAAGGATCTCTGTGCATGCAGGACTGAGCATTCGCACAAGGGATTCATCTTTCCATTCAGCCGGGTGTTGCTGAGAGGAAAGATTACCTTCAGAACGGGAAAAGGAAGATGGCCCTCAGCCCCCAATGGAATAATGTATCTGTTTATTTATTGTGCATTTGTAAGGCGCTTATACAGTAAGTAAATTGTGTTTCAAAGCACCCTATTGTATTTATTTATAAATAATAGTAGTCTCAGCCATTTTATCCTCAGAGCCAAACCCTATGGCTGTTTGAATGAGTATATATGTTTCGTGGTTACACCCAATTTAATGTCAGGGCCAGTAGCGTGAAACATCGAATGAGCAGCAAAGCCAGTGTGCATTATGTACTTAGGGATTCAAGCATACAACCATTTTATAATAGATTATGCAATTGTATGCAAAGCAGCCAGGAACCCTCTTTGTTGGTATCTGTCCTCTTCCTCTTTTTCATAGGGATATTTTGAAAGCCTACAATAGGGAAATAATATATTCTGGGTTTTGACCACGTGCTATGCTCAGTAAGACTAGTGTAACATTCTTATTGTGACTATGATGTATGCTGGAAGTGATGAATGAAAATGAAAGATAAACCGGTTTTAAAAGAAACCAGTTTATAATGTAAGTACTTTAAATAATGTTCTTTTTAATAGCTTCTTTTGTCAAAAATACAACTGTTATCTCTCAAAATGTACTTCCTCCTTGGAAAGTGTCATACTCACATTAAAACTCATGCTTGTGGGACTGCTGAATGAGTATAGAAAAGACACTCACATTAAAACCAATCTTCTAGTGCTGCTGAATGAGTATACCAAAGACACTCATATTAAAACCAATGCTTGTAGTGCTGCTGAATGAGTATACCAAAGACACTCATATTGAAACCAATCTTCTAGTGCTGCTGAATGAGTATACCAAAGACACTCATATTAAAACCAATGCTTGTAGTGCTGCTGAATGAGTATACCAAAGACACTCATATTGAAACCAATGCTTGAAGTGCTGCTGAATGAGTATACAAAAGACACTCATATTAAAACCAATGCTTGTAGTGCTGCTGAATGAGTATACAAAAGACACTCATATTAAAACCAATGTGTGTAGTGCTTCTGAATGAGTATAGAAAAGACACTCATTTTAAAACCAATGCTTGTAGTGCTGCTGATTGAGTATATAAAAGACACTCATATTAAAACCAATGCTTGTAGTGCTGCTAAATGAGTATAGAAAAGACACCCATATTAAAACCAATGCTTGTAGTGCTTCTGAATGAGTATAGAAAAGACACTCATATTAAAACCAATGCTTGTAGTGCTGCTGAATGAGTATACAAAAGACACTCATATTAAAACCAATGTTTGTAGTGCTGCTTAATGGGTATACAAAAGACACTCATATTGAAACCAATGCTTGTAGTGCAGCTGAATGAGTATACAAAAGACACTCATATTGAAACCAATGGTTGTAGTGCTGCTGAATGAGTATACAAAAGACACTCATATTAAAACCAATGTGTGTAGTGCTTCTGAATGAGTATAGAAAAGACACTCATTTTAAAACCAATGCTTGTAGTGCTGCTGATTGAGTATATAAAAGACACTCATATTAAAACCAATGCTTGTAGTGCTGCTAAATGAGTATAGAAAAGACACCCATATTAAAACCTCTTTGTTGGTATCTGTCCTCTTCCTCTTTTTCATAGGGATATTTTGAAAGCCTACAATAGGGAAATAATATATTCTGGGTTTTGACCACGTGCTATGCTCAGTAAGACTAGTGTAACATTCTTATTGTGACTATGATGTATGCTGGAAGTGATGAATGAAAATGAAAGATAAACCGGTTTTAAAAGAAACCAGTTTATAATGTAAGTACTTTAAATAATGTTCTTTTTAATAGCTTCTTTTGTCAAAAATACAACTGTTATCTCTCAAAATGTACTTCCTCCTTGGAAAGTGTCATACTCACATTAAAACTCATGCTTGTGGGACTGCTGAATGAGTATAGAAAAGACACTCACATTAAAACCAATCTTCTAGTGCTGCTGAATGAGTATACCAAAGACACTCATATTAAAACCAATGCTTGTAGTGCTGCTGAATGAGTATACCAAAGACACTCATATTGAAACCAATCTTCTAGTGCTGCTGAATGAGTATACCAAAGACACTCATATTAAAACCAATGCTTGTAGTGCTGCTGAATGAGTATACCAAAGACACTCATATTGAAACCAATGCTTGAAGTGCTGCTGAATGAGTATACAAAAGACACTCATATTAAAACCAATGCTTGTAGTGCTGCTGAATGAGTATACAAAAGACACTCATATTAAAACCAATGTGTGTAGTGCTTCTGAATGAGTATAGAAAAGACACTCATTTTAAAACCAATGCTTGTAGTGCTGCTGATTGAGTATATAAAAGACACTCATATTAAAACCAATGCTTGTAGTGCTGCTAAATGAGTATAGAAAAGACACCCATATTAAAACCAATGCTTGTAGTGCTTCTGAATGAGTATAGAAAAGACACTCATATTAAAACCAATGCTTGTAGTGCTGCTGAATGAGTATACAAAAGACACTCATATTAAAACCAATGTTTGTAGTGCTGCTTAATGGGTATACAAAAGACACTCATATTGAAACCAATGCTTGTAGTGCAGCTGAATGAGTATACAAAAGACACTCATATTGAAACCAATGCTTGTAGTGCTGCTGAATGAGTATACAAAAGACACTCATATTAAAACCAATGTGTGTAGTGCTTCTGAATGAGTATAGAAAAGACACTCATTTTAAAACCAATGCTTGTAGTGCTGCTGATTGAGTATATAAAAGACACTCATATTAAAACCAATGCTTGTAGTGCTGCTAAATGAGTATAGAAAAGACACCCATATTAAAACCTCTTTGTTGGTATCTGTCCTCTTCCTCTTTTTCATAGGGATATTTTGAAAGCCTACAATAGGGAAATAATATATTCTGGGTTTTGACCACGTGCTATGCTCAGTAAGACTAGTGTAACATTCTTATTGTGACTATGATGTATGCTGGAAGTGATGAATGAAAATGAAAGATAAACCGGTTTTAAAAGAAACCAGTTTATAATGTAAGTACTTTAAATAATGTTCTTTTTAATAGCTTCTTTTGTCAAAAATACAACTGTTATCTCTCAAAATGTACTTCCTCCTTGGAAAGTGTCATACTCACATTAAAACTCATGCTTGTGGGACTGCTGAATGAGTATAGAAAAGACACTCATATTAAAACCAATGTGTGCAGTGCTGCTGAATGAGTATACAAAAGACACTCACATTAAAACCAATCTTCTAGTGCTGCTGAATGAGTATACAAAAGACACTCACATTAAAACCAATCTTCTAGTGCTGCTGAATGAGTATACCAAAGACACTCATATTAAAACCAATGCTTGTAGTGCTGCTGAATGAGTATACCAAATACACTCATATTGAAACCAATGCTTGAAGTGCTGCTGAATGAGTATACAAAAGACACTCATATTAAAACCAATGCTTGTAGTGCTGCTGAATGAGTATACAAAAGACACTCATATTAAAACCAATGTGTGTAGTGCTTCTGAATGAGTATAGAAAAGACACTCATTTTAAAACCAATGCTTGTAGTGCTGCTGATTGAGTATATAAAAGACACTCATATTAAAACCAATGCTTGTAGTGCTGCTAAATGAGTATAGAAAAGACACCCATATTAAAACCAATGCTTGTAGTGCTGCTTAATGAGTATACAAAAGACACTCATATGAAAACCAATGTGTGCAGTGCTGCTGAATGATTATAGAAAAGGCACTCATATTAAAACCAATGCTTGTAGTGCTGCTGGATGAGTATACAAAAGACACTCATATTAAAACCAATGTGTGTGGTGCTGCTGAATCTGCTCATTTGTTTCAGAGCACAGAAAAGAAACTCATATTAAGCCAATGTTTGTAGTGCTGCTGAATGAGTATAGAAAAAACACTCATATTAAAACCACTGTTGTTGTGCTGCCAAGCTGCTAATTTGTTTCATATTATAGAAAAGACGCTCATATTAAAACCAATGCTTGTAATGATTTGTTTCAGAGTACAGAAATGACACTCACTTGAAGAATCAGCAGCCTGGTACTCTGGACCCCTACAAGGTCTGTCACAACCCTAGTATCCCCAGAGAGCCTATCCTTGCCCCTCTTACCTCCTCCCACAGCGGCAATGCCCCCTCAGTCTGATGGTGACATTCCTGCACGATACACGAGATGACAACGGATGTACACGAATTGTAATCTCCTGGTTCCGCCCCAGGTGTACAGCACCCGATTTCCTACCAGCTATGTATGCGATTTATGAATCCAATACATATATAAAAGGAAATTGTCCTAATACTGGATCCATCCCCATCTCTTTTGATGCCTATGTACCTTCGCCTCTCATACCACTTTCAACAATAAAAACAGCACCTACTTCAAGATATCATTGTTTTTTTCTCTGTGGCAAAGCTATCATCAATGGCTGTGGCAGGCCGCAAGCAATATGTTATGGGACAAGAGAGGCACAGAAAGGACACTGAATCCTGGCAAGAACTGCCGTATCAGATGACTGCTCCGTGCGGGTCTCTGCCTGCTCGTCTCACCGGAACAGGGCAAATGCATAGACACAGTTTGAATTCATTTCAAAACAATCATTATTTAATGGCACGACTTGCAGTCGGGCAATCGTTTTACAAATTCAGATGACTTCGATTAGCATTCCAAGTTATGTGATTGCTGCCGCAAATAAGACTTTACATACTAGAGAACTTTCTAGTACACCGCACTACTGAAATGAGTCTACTTTTGTCTTGGCAGCCACTAACAAATTGTAGTCCTACATTTATGTTGATGCTCTGTCCTGGTTTTGATTCTTCAATCTGTTCACCCTAAATATATAGCACAGGCTCCATCTCACTTGCCCTCTTTTCGAAAAGTCATCAAATCCCCTTATCATCCCACAGCCCAAACAATTACTAAAACATAGGAGGGATCTCTGAACAGATACATCCCCACACTCCTCGCTCAGCCCCACCTTCCCTTGAATCTGAAGGTGAAAAATGGAGTTCAAACGCCCCAATGAGAGTCAATAATGGACCCACCCGAGGAGGGAATTCGACCAAGACCAAGTACGGGTGAAAGTAAAAGTAAAGTTTATCTAAAACCAAAATAGGGCAAGCAGAGAACTCTGCAAACTCCGAGAGCGCTCTGCCCAACATCACTCTAACCATACTTTAAAAAGGGTTACAGCATCATAAATGACGACATGCTATAAGTTACATAAGTTACATTTTCATTGGTAGAGTCACAGATCCAGTATAGCTGTGTAGGCGCTGCCTCCAGATGATTGGATAGTTGCTTGGCGGGATGGCGGAATTCATGTGCATCAGCCGGGCTGGTCAGTGTGAGATGAAGGTCATGGGGCTCTGGATAAGGTGATTTATACTAACTTTTCTAATCTAAACACTTCAAGTATGCAATAAAAGACACTCATAAAAAATCATATATTTCACACTTATGCATACTATAAAAAGGAGGGAAAAAGGTGGGGGCTGTGTGCTCGTCATGTACGGAGCTGCTGGAAAGGGGAGAGAAGGCCCTTTGGTTTTTCAAGTTTGGCCCAGTCCAATTAGTGGAATTATAAGTAAGCCATTGGAGTGGGGTTTGATCATGTTTACTATCACTTCATTTACAACAAGTAGTAAGCAGGTTCTGACTATATTGCAGGCTCTGTCTTTACATATTCCTTGGTCAACATGCTACAGAATGGCTCTTATTTACATTAGTTTCGTGGCCGCACTTTTTATACTGTACACGTGAACCTTCTAACTTCTCAATACATTTGCGAGTATACACAATGCTGGAAAACAATTGAGCATGTGAGCCATACATTTTATATCATAACATATGAGTCACCCGCATCTAATACACTTGCAAGAGCATCTGGTACTGAAAGACATGGAACCCGTATCATAAAATACTAACATGCGGATCATGATATCGTATTCATTGCAATCGATTTAGATGGGTTAATTATTGATCGTTCTGTTACATCTCATAGGGACAGCTCCCTTTCATGTTTACACAGGAGAGAATTAATAGCCTCACAGAGGGGATTAGTGTTGTGGCTGAAACAGGGTGGCACAGTCGTGGGGCATGCATCTACCACATCAAAAAGGGGTGTGAGGTTGGGGTTATACACGTTATATATCTTAAGGGTAGCGTCTGCAAATAATGAGCAATGTTTAGGGAGATGAATGGTTTTTTCCAAGCCCAGACTCTTGCCCGATCATTCACAGGTCAGTGATGTAAGGAGGAAGGCGAGAGATAGTTTTCGACTTATAGCTGTTCGCGGCCAGTCTTCCGTGAGAACAGGGCAGCTACAGGGACAGCAGAGGGAAGGAGGTGGGGGGGGGTAGCTGGCTAACTGTGCGCGGCGCAAGGGGAGAGCTGCAGGCTTTGCTGTGAGGCCTGCTTTGGCATATGCTAAATGGAGTCGGTGTTCAGTACAAAATGGAGTCAGTAATCAGCGCTCTTCAGTCCTCGTATGGACGTTGCACAAGTAAGTGTTGTCCCAAGGCTGTCCGGCACCTCTGGCCACAGGTGCAAGGGCAGCCATGGGATGAGCATAGTGTGCGTGCATGAGAGGGAATGGAGGGGAGGGGGCCTGAATGACCTTTCCTCCTATACATACCCCCCTATCATTACTTAAGTAACGAATATTGTAATTCACCTAACCTTTTACGCTCTTCTTTACCTGCTACTGCTTCATCCCATGCAGGTGTTCCCTTTCGTGGCATCCAGGCTCTCGCCTGCTTGGGCATACTCATCCGGGGTGCAGGTCATGTAAATGCAACCCCCATCCCCTTCCAGGTCAACCCACACTTCATCGTACCATGCTAATTCACGGGGCTCTTTAATTGTTGTGTGATATAACCTGGCTACTATATACCCAGTGTTATATATAGCCGTCATTCTATATTTTGGTTCTAAGTCATCTCCTGTTTGTATTTGCGCCTTGTGTGTAATCTGTACCACTCCTTTTGCACTGCCCATTGTCACCATCATCATTGCACTGTTAGGTACTGCATTTCCGCAGCAACTAAGGCCTAATTGGCACTCACAAAAAATCAAAAGAAGAAAAACGATGGTGGGTTTTAATAGTTTAACAGTCATTTCGAGCCAGGAAGTTACCCATGAAAACATGTAATCGAACCAAGTGCTGGGCTGTACCCCTCCTTCTTTCATACGCTCGCCAAGGTTGTGCACGGCTGTTACGACATGCAATAAAGTTCCATTTAAAGGTCCGCGTCTGCCGAAGGTGCGAAAGTGCAACATGCACTCCTGATTTTTTGGCAAAAACCTCCATCTATAGCTGTCAACAGGTCTAGGAAATACCTGTTCTGCTTCGTCATCAACCGCAGGGCCCTTAGCTGCACCTTTATCATGTTGAACCCTTCTTCTGTGTCGTTGGCCAATTGGATCAGTTCCCAGTGCGTTATTTGGAGCCATTTTGCATTGACTCGTACCTGGATGCTTGGAACAAGGGAAGAAAAAAAACATCTCAGCAGAGTTGAACAGCCAAAACCGATCTGGAATCTGTGCCAAAAGTTCAGAGTATGCCTTGGAGATATAGTTTGATGATCTTATTTTTCACGAGACTGTGCTTTGCAGCTCCTCCTCGGGAAGGGCGTATACGGGGATATCTTCAGTTGTTGGCAGGGGCTCTGAATCTTTGATAGTAGAGGGCCCCCTCCACCCTTGGATATGGCTTTCTGGTATCACCATCAGAGCGGAATGCAGCGTTGCCGGGGAGCACGTGCCCCTCCATGACTGTGGAAAGTGCTGGTATGCCTGTCTGCCACAAACCCATTAAGTGTCCATTAATGCAGCTGTTCCTTTTTTCATGTCTGGGATGATGAGGGTTTTGCTACAGATCTTGTTTACACCCGTTTTACTTTTCCCTCTCAGTAGAAGCACAGCCCATCGGATATCTCCTTCTGCAGTTTTAATGGTTTTTCTAGGGCCATTACTTGCGTGAGCTTCATGATGTTTTGGGTCCATATCGGGGTGCATGTTCTATGGATCCTTTGCAAATTTTCATCTGACAGTCCTTGCAGTGCCTCTGCTTTGCATGTTATTTGCTCTTCTTGCCAGTTATTGTCCGAATATAATGTTCCTTTGATCACCAAGAAAGGTTCTTTCAGGCAGATTACTCCTTGTGGTTTTGCATAACATGTCTTGTCACTCTGCAGTATTTCAAATGAAACAGTGTGTGCTTGAAAAGTATTTTTTATTCTGCATAGTGCAAGATGAAGGAGACACTGTGCCTCTGCAACAGGTGACTCTTGTGGTAACAGCACTTTAGGAGTACCTGAGGCATGGGGTATCAGAGACCACACATAGCAACTCTCATTGGTTGTCTGTTTTGCGGTGGTGCTCATGTTTGCGTACCATTTGTTAAACTGGTGCGGGTGTTGTGGGTCTTCTATTGTGCCTAGTCCCAGCCCATGATACTCATCATATCTCTTTCATCCTGCCCCTCTTTTCCTCCTTCTATTCTTTCCTGGACGTCCCAGTGCTTTTCTTTCTTCCTCATGTTGGATTGGAAATATCCCACCTACGCCCCCTTTTCCCATTCATTATATAGTGCAACGTACCTCTCGACAGTATTTTAATCCATATTTTTCACACTTTTTGTGTTTGCTGTGTGTTGTTCAACTGTGCCTGGTGTAAATAATAAAGTTGGATAGGGATTTTCATGTAACCAGAATAATGCAGAAGGGTCTGGGTCATTTATCTCATAAATACTGAACTCAGATTCATTATAATGAGTGGTGGGATTTTCATGTGCGGGAGTACTGGTTGTATGATTGTCATCGTGCGAGCCGTTTCTATGGGTCCCGGGTGTCCAAATCAATTTAAATCCTTCCGATATGAGATGGGTGCTCTGTTTCACCAATTTTGACCCTCACCCCCCTCATTCATATCCATATATATGAATGCTATGGCCTAATACACTACTAGGCCAAACAACATTGAAAAGAAAATTACTACACAGAAAAAAAAACACATTCATATGAATATTGTCTTAAATTAGAAGTCCTATTCCGATTACTATCGAATCTACTGTTGTTCACATTGGGGCACCCCTCCGTTGCCATGGATGGTCCTACAAAATGAGTTATAAAAGGGTGTTAAGTATACATTCATCTAACTACTTTTTTATTATTATAACTTTTACTTAGAGCTTTTGATACCTTTTACACATTTTCTCTCAATTAATATCCTTTGATCACACATACAATCATTATAAAATCTAAAGAAACAGTAAGAAAGATAGAGAGAAAGAGAGAGAGAGAGAGAGAGAGAGAGAGAGAGTCTTTACCAACACCATTATTTGAATGTGTCCTTATCTTTTTTACATTTATCATTTATAATACATTATTTACACATTGTTTTATCATTTTCATTATCATTTTCCTCCCTGTTTGTTTCAGACATCTTTCTCTTCTACCTGTTTTCCGTTATTATGTCTGTGTTTCTTCTTCTGGCCTGTTTACTCCTTCATTTTGCTCTACACTGTCATATGCTTTCACGTATGTCGGACAAATGAATCCAATATCTCAGGCCCTTCACCTTCACTGCAGTAGGCGTACAATACACTACCTCATATGGGCCATGGAATCTTGGTGTATTCCACTGACATACAAAGCTTCTCACATATACCAACACTCCTGCCATCAGCTGGCAGCTTGGGCTATCTGTGGCTGGGGTTACCATGTCACTCGCTGTTTCTTGTGTGAAGGGGGTGCTAGCTGCTTTGCGATCATGTGTGCTGCTTTTGTAAGTTGTTTCAAATACTCTTGGAATTCTTCCCCTAACACTGTTGCACTTCTGTGTGCATCTGATTGTCTTCGTAATAGGAAGTGCGCTGCGTGCATACGTCTACCTGTTACTATCACATGGGGGGACAAGTGTTGGTCCTCGCTGGGTTGGTTTCTCAATTCAAATAGGGGCAATGGTAAGCAATATGCCCAATTTTTCTATAATGTGTGACAAAGTTTGGACAGGCTACTTTTAAGAAGCCTGTTTATTTTCTCAACAAGACCATTTGATTGCGGGTGATAAATTGTGCATAGTTTGTGGGTGATGCCCAGCATCGTTGTCACTGCTTTGAACAGGTCATTGCCGAAATGCGCTCCATTTCCGGAACGTATGACATTGCATATCCCACAGCGGGAAAATACCTCCCTCACTAGCAATTTGGCTGCACATTTTGCATCTGGGTGGGCACAGGGGCCTGCTTCCACCCACCTCAAAAAGGGACAGACCACTACTATTAAGCACCGCAATCCATTACACCTTTTTCCTATGTCTGCGTAGTCTATGTGCAGTTCCTTGTAATGTTCTCAATGTCATTCCCGAATTACATGTTTGACATGTGGTACACTCTATCACCATTTTGGATATCTGCCTTTGTAGCCCTGTCACAAACCAATTTTCCTGAATGTCTGCTGCAATATGCTGTTTAGCATTGTGGGCTGGGAAGTGAAGCTGCTGGAATGCTATGTCTAGTAGTTTCTTTGTCATGACTACTTTACCTGTATTGTTCTGTCACCAGAGAAGGTCAGTGGATGATTCACTACACCCTCTCTTTATCCATAGTTCTTTTTCTTCTTCTGGTGCATCCTGCTGCAACTCTAGTATTTGTGAGACTGGCATGGAGTTGTATACCTCCTTTTGCTGTTCTTCCACATGTCTCTGCAGTATGTACTCAACTGTTATGTCTTTTGTTAGGTAAGACACTTCTTTTGCAGCAGCATTCGCTGCTGTGTTTCCTAATGAGATGACGTCATTCTTGTTTGTGTGGGCCTGGTATTTCACTAATGCTACAACTGTTGGCTCCTTTAATGCCTCTATTAATTCTGCAAGCAGTTCTGCATGCTGCACAGGGGAAACATCTACCCTTCTAAATCCTTTCCTTCCCCATCAGGCTAATCTCCCATGTACTGTGGTGGTCATGTATGCGGAGTCAGTGTATATTGTCACTGCGCTTCCTGTGGCTGTATGCAGCGCTTCAATTAGCACCACTATTTCAGCTGCTTGTGCTGAAAAGTGGGTGGGAAACCTCTTGTGTACAATCACTTAATACTCTCCGTCCTCTAATTGTACCACTGCCGCCCCTACATTTTGTTCTCCTGTTTCACAATGTATTGATGCTGATCCATCCACAAAATATATTTCACCTTCAGTCAGTGCATCTTCATTGGCTATGGGTGTACCATCATCTTCCGCCCTGTATGTGGCACAATCATGACCTTGCATATCTTCCACTGTGTATGCTTCTGTGATAAATGTTGCTGGGTTCCGTGTTTTACAATGCACTATGTGTATATTGATAGAACTATTTCGTAGGCTGTAGCTCTCTGTGTTTTTAATGTACTTTTTGATCTGTCAAGTATGGCAAACAATGAATGCTCTACGTATAACGTCACTGAGCATCCCATCACAATTGTTACACTTTTTTCAATGGCGAACGCAGTAGCTGTGAGAGCTTGTTCGCAAGTGAAGTGTCCCTGCATCACTGGGTCTAGTGTACTACTGTAGTACGCTAGAGGCTTGTGGCCCAACAATGTTTTTTGTGTCAGTACTGCTGTCATGAGTGTCCCATCACAATGTGAAATAAATACAATTTTCGCTCATAATCTGGTGTCGCTAGGACGGGTGCCGTTGATATCAGTTATTTCAATGTGTTGAAAGCAGTGTGCATTTCCTTTGTCCATTGTACTACTGTGTTTTCCCTTTGTGCTTCTTTTAGTGCATGCAGAAGAGGTTTTGTGTATGCTGCATATTCTGATATCCAGGCACGGCAATAGTTGCACATGCCGAGAAATGTCTGCATCTCTTTCACTGTTCTGGGCTCACTTACAGCTCGCACAGCTGCTGCTCTGTTGGGTATTATTCGTTTGCTTTCTTTTGATATCAGTTGGCCCAAATACAATACTTCTGTGAAAAATACTGCAACCTTTGTTTGTCCACATTATAGCCCTTGTGTGCTAGTAGTGTCAATAGTGTTACCGAGTCCTGTCTGCATTCATGTTAATTTTTTCCACAAATCAAGAGATCATCTACATACTGAATGATTGTACTCTTTGTGTCAATATTTCCAAGATCTTTATGCAATATTCTGTTAAATATACTTGGACTTTCACAGTATCCCTGGGACAACCTGCATTGCTCGTATCTTTTCCTCACCAGGGTGAAAGCTGTCAGGTACTGTGAGTCAGGATACAGTGGTCCTGAGAAAGATGCATTTTTCAAATCCACCACTGTAAAACATGATGTGCCTTTGGGTATGCTACATAAGATTGATTCAGGGTTTGGGACGAGTGGGAATTCTTGTTGTATGACGTCATTGAGGGAATATAGATGCTGTATCATCCTTTGCCTTTTTGATCAGATAGATACAAGTATTACAGGGAGAATTTGAAGGTACTATAATCCCCTGCTGCAGTAGGGCATGTATTGTTTCTTTTATCCCTTATTCTGCCTCTCGTGACAGGGGGTACTGTTTTACCTGGGGCAACAATGCCCCTTGCTTGAGTTTGATTTTTACAGGTGCTACCTCACCCTATTGTGATCATGGGCCAGTTGTCCACAAGTCTGATGGTACATGTTGCATGTCTTTGTTAAAAAATGCTGGTTGTGCGCTCACTATGGCCATGAGGGGGAGTGGCACTTGTCTGTTCTGAATCATTATGTCACAGGGAATTGCTATCTCCATTATTATTTCCCCATCACTGTCTGAGTCAGTGAAGAGGTCATCGTCAGATAGATCTCGCAAGGCTGTGTTGGCATTTATACAAAGCACTGTTGGCAATTCACATCCATGTATGTACAGTCCAATCACTGCTATCCTTTGTGATGACACCTGTACGCCATGTAAGTCTAGAGACACCACTGACCCTGCAACTATTTTGGGTCCTGCTATGGGGCGAAACACTAATTTGGATGACACTCTCCATTCTTGGCATTTTAACTCAGGCACAACTCGTGCCAAGGCTTTCAACCTTTGGATGAACATGTCCGGATGTACAGGTATTCTACGCACCTGCTGTGCCTTGGCTTGTATGTGTATTACTAGCATGGCGCACATTGTAAATATCCCAGGAGTTGAACACACTATCCCTCTGTCTGTGAATGAGATAGTCATATTAAGCTTACTAAGGAGATCCCTACCCAGTACATTTATGGGCGAGTCTTTGTAATACAGAAGGGGTGCTTGCACTGTTTTTCTTCCCAGTGTTACCTCCAATTCTTCTTTGTATGGAACCTCGACCACCGCCCCAGAAAATCCCTGCATCTCCATTTTATTATTCTACAACGGAAAACTGCCTTCTCATAGGCACAATTTGTCTTCTCCCGAGTCTACCATAAAAATGAACTGTTTGTTCCCTATGTCCGCCCCCACCAGTGGTTCCTCAGCTGCGTTGAGGGTTGTTGATAGTACAGGACATGCAAGCGCTCTCTGTGGGCTGTCCTATGCTGAATATCTTGTGTCCTCCCCATTGTCAAAAACATTACCCAACACTACTGCTGTTCCTCTGAAAGGCGCGGGGGAACCATTTGCTGTAACAAAGGGATTTCCACGTACCGGGGCCATGTGTTCTCAGGATTGTGTATGTTTTTGTGTGTTTTGTGTTGTGGTGGTGCTCTGTGTTCATCTGTGTACCTGGGATCAGGTTGCTCTACCACCACCTATAGGCAACCGATTTGGGCTTCCTGGGTGGGGGTGTCCATATTGTTGCATGTTTTGGTAGGGGTTCATGGGGCGGCTTCGACACAGTCTCTTGAAAAATGTCCCCACCTCCCACAGTTCCAGCATGTTCCTTGTCCTCCTCCTCTGGGGCGTTGTCCTCCATACCCTCTGTACCCGTACCCACCCCCTCTGAACCCTCTGTACCCACTTCTTCCTCCACACACTCCTTGCTTGCATTGTGGCCCTCCATATTGTTCCTCGCCATTCCACTGTTCCTGTCCGTTTCCTGTCCAATTCGCGGCCATCCTTACTTGTATTGCTATCGGCCCTTCCTCTTCCTCTCATTCTCTTTCTGCTGGGAGGGGGGCTACTGCTGCTGTGACCTTCACTAGTTTCTTCTGAATTAATTTAGCCTTGTCTGCCGTCTCTTTTGGGTTATCTCCCTTTCTCTTTCTTTGATTCTTTTGCAATGGTGCACTATAATGCTCTGTATCTCTGGACAGCCCTTGGCTTCTATCCCAGCTATTTTATCAAGAGCCTTTTGCACTTCTTTCGGGAGCCCTCTTTTGATAAAAAAATAGAACAGGGAGGTTGATTGATCCCAAGCCGTGCCTGTCTCCTCTCTCAACATCTCCTGCTCCCGAAGAATGTAAGCCATCGTATCCTCCTCCTCCCCCATTGTGTATTGCATCACAGACTGTAAATCTGGTATGTCCAGGAAAGTCTCACTTAGTGCGCCCCATACTCTCGCTCTTACTGTGTTAAACGATGCCCCATCATGGCGATCTCAGTCTAGTGTTATTACGGGGAACCCTGCCTTTTCCCACACCCTGTTAGCTTGGTCATCTACTGCAGATACTAACAGGCTTTTAACATCACCTACTGCTAAAGGAACCCCGGCAGTGTTTTTCTTAAATGCGTAGATCCATTTACTTGCCCCTCCCAAGAGCGGGGGTAAAGTTTTTAGCATGTTCGCTTTATCCATCTGGGCCCAAGGTATATATTTGGGTCTTCCTCCCCCTCTGTGTATCAATGGTAGCTGTTATTTGTTTCTTGTTGATTTCCCTGTACTTAACTTCGCTCCCTTTTTCCCCAATACTGCCATTCATCCCTTCCTGTTCCTTAACCTTCCATGCCGTTCTTCTTCCATCACCCTCCCCAGGGGACACTGTTCTGTTCCTGCCGACCCTCCACCTGTCGCACACCCCAACCTCCTCTCTTCCTCTTCTTGCTCTTCTATATCACACCAATATTCTTCTTCCCTGTCTGATACCATGTCCCCTCCTTCCGCACCCATCTCGCTCACTGCTTGATTTATTTCTATCATCTTGTGGGTGTATCATTAATTTGGAACAATATTTCTCCCTTTTTCTGCTCTGGGTGTAGGGGAGCCCCCTTGCTCACATATATCTCTGAACCGTGATAATTCTGTCCGGGCCATTGTTAATTGTGAGTCTAAATCTTGGGTGAACCTTTTGATATCTATTGCAGGGGTGCTCACCTGTCCACTTGCTCCTCGACACTCATATGGGGGTGGTGCTGGGGCTGTTGGTAATGGCACAGAGGGTGACGTGGGCTTTGACATATACACTGGGTCACTATACCCTTCTGCTGGTACTGGTTTTGGCAGAAGGGGATATAACTGTGCGACCTCTACCATACCCTCCTACTCTTCCCCCTCCCTTTCAGTGCTACTTGCTGGCAGGGGAGATGCACTCTGTTCTTTTGCCTGCCTCGGATGTACTTCCTCGAAAAGCCTCCATAAATCTAATATTTCTCGTCTGTTCTGAAGTTGTTTACACTTGTACTTTACAAACAAACAGGTTGCTACCATGTCTAGAACATTTTTATCAAACGACCCCTGCTGTGGGCCACACAGGGTAAACCTTCCCCTTTCAATTCTGTAATCCACTGATCGTGGTATTTAGTGATCCTGTCTGCGTAGCCTGGCAAAATTTGGCAAATATGTGACAGTGGTGTCTCTGCACCCATATTGTTGCGGCAATACCTTCTCACCCATGTGAGTCAATATAACAATTCAATTCCCTGTATTTCAATAAGTCACCCCTTCGTGTATCACCTCTGTGAGGCTGTATTAGCCAGACCACAATCTGTCAAACTTACTAGGACAGCGTGTGTTAACAAAACAATTATACAATATTGCTTCTATCATTAATTATTCATTAAAATTACCCAAAACAGACACAAACAATACAATCACACAACAATGAACTTGAAACCTACTACATTTAACACTTAACATAGATCCTCCCTCCCTGTCCCCCTTTATCCTCACAATAATCTCCCTTGATGTTCCAGCCCGTTCCCTATTTTAGGCCCTTATGCATGCCCCATCTATGAGTGTCTTCTTACTAAAGAGAAAAGAAAAAGATGAAGCGTTTCTAAATTCAATTCCGAGTCTTCTCCTTATATAAGACTCCTACTGTTTTCAGTTATTTTCCTCGTTATATCCTATACTAGTCGAGATAGCACTATGTAGCACCACCTTCCACCCCCTTGCGGAGCTAGGTTCCCATATCCCCTTTCACTTCGTAATCTCCTTAACTGTCTTAATGGCCATATGCAGAAAGAAAAGACTACATTTAAGCCCACAAATTATCCCTCTATTATATAAATGTTCTCCCCTCTAGTTTTCCCTTTGTCCGACCTTTCCTCTCATACAAATCTCAAAACACCCTCAGGCAGCTGGAACCTAGGTGTTGGGAGAGGATGAGATAAGGAGAGAGTAAGCAAGAGAGACTGTGGGCTTCATCACGAGTTAGGAGGTATCCTAGCGGTAAACCTGCCGGGATACCGGCCAACACAATTAGCGTTACTGCAACTTAGTTTGGCGCTATTAGTGCCAGATCACAAGCTGTGGTACTGTGGTAAGTCCCCATTTATTTTGAGTCCATAGGAGTCAATGGGGCATTTTTGGCGCAATTACTGCGGCACTAATTGCACTGCGGTAATTGTGCCAAAAATGGGCCAAAATTCCCCACATTCACCCCAGCTCAGAGAAGGAGGTGAGTGCTTTGACCTTCCCCCAAATTCGGGATTGGATGGAGCAGTAATGCAGTGGTAATACCATTACTGCTTCATTTTTACCGCTCCATCCAACCCCTTATGAGGTCTACACCATTATGGACCTGTTTATGATACACCGGCTGTCCATTTCACTATGCAGTAGATTTATGAATCCTGAATCTACTCATTCAAGTGAGTGTTGGTCTGTAATCTGTTCATAAATGCAAGTGCCAATTCATTTACACATCAAACAAGCATTGTCAAGGACAATAGATTTGACTTTTACAATTCTTCATTGCATTTTACATCTACACGCAAGCATTTGTCTTCGATCCTAACCTAAGCTAAAAAACAAGCATGCAAGCTGAAGGGCTGGTCATCACATGACTATTATTCCATGTGCTGTTAGCCTTTGCTGACTGATTGAATACTTGAATGATTTTATATCAACAGCTGCGGCGCAAAGTCTTCCACTTAAACATCCTGCAATGGAAGCTGATATATATATATATATATATATATATATATATATATATATATATATATATATATATAGTCAATGAAACAACTTTGTTAAGGGGACGTTATGGTTAAGTTGCACTAAGTTATGGTAAGCTAAGCAACCATAACTCGTGCCACCACCGTGCACTGGTAAGACTAACACCCAGGACATCAAATATGGCATCTTCAGAGATCGAGTTAAGTATGAGAGGCTTTTCACCAGAAGGAACCAGAAGGAAGTTATACCAACTTTTGAGGCCACCATTAGTTTTTAGTAGTTAAAACAGGAAGCTCCAGTTGGAATTTGTCAGACTGCTTTTATTTTGAAATACCCAAATCTTATAATGAGTCCTTAGGCTAATGCTGCGTCTAATTTTTCAGTCAAAGATAAAAAGTGGCTCGTTTGAGTGCCTTTAATTTCTCTGTGGAATTCCCTTTTTCTTTTGGCAATCTGAACATCATATAGATCGAAGCTAATTTTCTTTCCATTGCTCCCACTTGTATTTATTTGAATACGGGCAATGGTCTCGCCTGCCATGTTACCAAAATTCCACTCCTAATTTTCCATTAGATTTTCAATGGGAATGAGACCTCTCATTAATTCAGTATTGAATTTATTTATGTTCATTGTATTCCAGTAGCATTGTAGCATTGACCTCCACATTGCCAGCCAGCTTACACATTATTTTCACGGGGTCAAATGCTAGAGTCCACGTGGGCACGGCATGGTCACCTCGGCCATTATGTAGTACCCCGATGGTGGAAGCCAAGGGTTAGAGAATACATAGTCTAAGTGGGAGTTAACCTTTCCATTGTACCATGTATATATCACCTCCCCTCCTTTTGCTATCTCCATCTCCACATAACCCAAACCATGTCTGTCAAATACTCCAACCATTCTTTTATCCTGCCACATCCATTTTGTTTCCACTCAGCTATCTAATCGCAATTAGAAGCTGAGTGGAGGGATCTTTCGCTATTCTCCACATCTTTTAATTGTTTGATTATATAGCGGTCCTTGAATGTACCCAGAAAATCCTGTTCTTCCCATTCGGGGTGGCACTCCGTTTGTTTACTATGTGTATAATTTTACTTTGGATGCTTAAAGTGTGATTCCTCCCCTGGGGATTACATATATTAATGATCAAAATGTCTGTCAGAGGCAGAGGAAGTCCTCCTGGTATCCCAATCATCACAAAACCATTAAAATGTCCCACCTCAAAACCTGTCAAACTAAGGTGAGTCCTAGCCCCCTAAAGCTCTACAATTTTGAGGAGCAATTGCCGGTCGATGGATGATTTTAAAACTATCTATCATGAATTAGTTGGTGGAGAAAGTTTCTTGTAGAGAAAAAATGTCACTACGTGCAAGTTCTTTCAGGCCTAATCTAGTGCATAGGAAGGATCGAATGGCCCTCGTATTCCATGATCAAAATCTGCAATTGGAAAGAGTTCCGTATCATAGGGTTTCCTCTCCCATCGTTCGATCCTGTTCGGCTTTTTGCTGGCGATCCTTGGTCTTACTACACACAATAGTAAGCTAGCTCTTTCAAATAAGTGACCTAACTGGAGTTCAGTAGAGTTCTGGGCGTATCGTGACACTGTTTCCTTGGATGGTACATTCAGACAGTGCTTGCGACTTATAACTAAACTGAACCCCAGGCTTTGTATTAGTTCATAGCTAGTGCACAATAGTTCCACCACCGACAGAGATACAAAATCCACTAGGGCCCCATTTTCAGGGCAGTCTACTTTGGGGAG
Source organism: Ambystoma mexicanum (assembly GCF_040938575.1). Classification (NCBI taxonomy): domain Eukaryota; kingdom Metazoa; phylum Chordata; class Amphibia; order Caudata; family Ambystomatidae; genus Ambystoma; species Ambystoma mexicanum. The sequence continues at coordinate 1,406,804,950 of NC_090931.1, read as the reverse complement.
CTCCAGACGCTCTATGCATAATTGACTTTAAGGTAGGGATTTGCCTCAGCACATATGTATGACTATGTTAGAAGCCTATGTACTGCTTGGTGCCTATACTTTTCAGCAAGAGGAGACTATTGTGCTATACCAAAATCCTGCACTAGTTTACCAGCAATGCCAATGTAGATTCATGTACACTCGCCAGTTATAACAGACATAAGGAAGATCCATTAGCCTGATGGCCATTTACCCATTTCTCCCTGAGAAATATTTGAGCAACATTCATGTCTTAACATTTACTCTCCGGACAACTGAAGTTTAACAACAAAGCTGAACTGTCATGCATACCTCGAACTTTCCATTAAAGCAAAGCCTACAACTGAATCATGTAGAATTAACATATGCAAGCTTAGGGTCGTTGTTTCAACATAACAGAGCAAATACAAATACATTACATAATATAGTATGCGTTCAACATCTAGCCCTCTTCAAATTGATCTATGCAGCCTTGAATTCTTACTTTACCTTCTCTTGTTCTTGTCTCGGGAGGATAGCTCATGTGCAGTTTCGGGAGGATAGCTCAGGGGCAATGTCGGGAGGATAGCTCAGGGACAACTTTCTCGACTTGGAAGCAAGACGACGTGGAGCAACACAGGTTCGATCCCGGGTACGCGCTTAGAAACTTCTGGGTATTAAGCGCGTTATGCATGACCAATCATAATCATAATCTTGTGCATTGCACCACACTCCCTAGTAAGAAGGACGTTAAGAGAGAGTAAGAGAGACCAAAGGGGCATAAGGAAGGGGAAAAGAGAGTTGAAGCAATACTGAAAGTAGATGATGGAGAGAGACTGGCTGAGAGACTGTGCCTTAGGGACTAAGAGGCTATGACTTAAAAACTGAATAGAACTAGAATGGATACTATTCTTAGGATGAGAGTCTGTGGTGAGGGACTACTGTGAGGGACATGAGGAGGAAGATGGAGAGGAAGAAGGTCATGGAAAAGCAAGAGAGATGAGGATGAGGAAAAGGGGCATGAATGAGGATAAGGAAGAAGGACTAGTACAGGAAAGAGGAAGAGGGACAAGAATAGGAAGAAGAATGAGGCAGAAGGACTGAGGTGAGGAATGAGGACGACAGTGAGGAAGAAGGAAAAGAATCAGGTACTGAGATGAAGTATATGGACAACAGTCAAGGGACTAGAATGAGGGTCAAAGAAGAGTGAAGAGGTAGGGGGACCAAGCTGAGAAAAAGGAGTGAGGGAGTATGGCAAGGAAGAAGCACTATGATGAGGGACTAGGACATGAACAAAGGACCAGGACAAGAAAGAAGGATGAGCAACAGGGACTGAGGGACTGGAAAAAGGAGGTAGAAGTGGGAGTAGGACAAGGAAGAAGAATTAAGAAAGGAATGAGTAACTGGGACTAAAAAGAGGGACAGGCACCATGAATAGGGGGCAGGACTGGGATTAGGAAAAAAGGATTAGGATATCCTTAACCAAATTTTCTTAAGACATGGAAGAAAGAGGAGGATGAAATATGAAGAAAGGTGAGTAGGATGAGGAAGAGGAAGAATACATAAGATAATGAAGAGCATGAGAGAATAGGAGGTGGAAGAGGAACTAGGACTTTGAAGATGATGAGGAACTAGGACGAGGGACTGGGATGATGTTAGGGTTGGCTCCTGTACTTGCATGTATGCAGTGCCAGGATTGATGAGTTGAGACGGTGGTTCCTTGTTGACCCGGGTAGATTGTTGGGTTGTTAGTGTCTTTTGTTGTTATGATAGTACCTGTTTTTTCCCGGTTTTGGGAGTTAGTGCTTGGAAGTGGCAGTCCGAGGTTCCTTTGTGGCAGGGCGGAACGGAAGGTGATTTGTAGTGTTTGGTAGGCTTTGGTAGTGTTTTGTTGTGTTTGCCCGACGTGGGCGGTTAGTGCTTGAAAGTGGCAGTTCGAGGTTCCTTTGTGGCAGAGGGAACGGAAGGTGATTTGTGGTGTTTTGATTGGTTAGGAGCGTTAGTTGTGGTAGCTGGGCCTGTCGTAGGATGTTAGTTACACCTGTTGGTACAATTTCCCGGGAATAAGTGGAACATGGTTGGAGTCAGGAGTGTTTTGCAAAGTGTGTGGTAGTGGGTTTGTCTTTATGCAACAGGAGGAGGTGTTAGGGTTGGCTTCCTTCTGGTGAGTTTGACGTGTGTTTGTTTGTTGTAGGAAAGGAGATGTTAGGGTTGGCTCCTGTACTTGCATGTATGGGGTGCCAGGATTGATGTCATCATCAGAATATAGGCTGTGAGTGTGGAGTGTGAGGTTAGAATGTTTGGAGTTGAATTGGTTCTAACTCAGGCAGTTAGAATATGTGAGCCTGGGTGGTGGGAGCCAGTGGGCTCCTTTTCCCTGATCCTCTTCATATCTCAATGACTTGATGATATCTGATCCTGTAACTAAGAAGTTAATAAAGTAACCACTAAGCGTACTTGTCCTGAGTATCCTGAGTGTCCTTGATGAGTGAACCCAATGACCAAGGGCTGGTCATAACAATTGGCAACGAGGATGGAATGGTCCAAGTTATGGTGAAGGAGGACCTTGGAGTGGACATCATGAAAGCAAAGAGAAGCAGGTACCTGTGTGATGTCATGTAAGAGAGGAGAAGAGACTCTGCTGCGGGGGGTGCAGGCAAGAGGACAAATAGTGACTGTGTTTGGAGAAAGGGAGAGCCCACTGCCCCCCATGGACTGTTAAGCGCCCACTACCCAAGGCTGTTTGAGATAGGCTCTTAGGACAGTTGGAGGCAGCCACCCAGGGCTGTTTGAGGCAGCCATCCTGGGCTGTTGAAGCAACCACCACCCAGGGCTGATTGACGCAGTTTGGGCCACAGGACCCCTGGACACAAGTTAGTGTGTCGAAAGAGGCTGCCAGGAGCAAGGACTCCCTGGAACAGCACGTGAGAGGAATGCAGAGTGAGATGCTGAAGGAGGCTGCCCAGCCCAGGGGTCTACAAGGAGAACGGATGATAAGCTGTGCGCAACGCTGAACAGAGCCCATCCAGGAGTGGTCAAAATTAGTAGAAGGGAGGGGAAGCCTCCACATAGTAGCCTGGGTAGCAGCTGTGTCAGGGGTCTCATTGGATCAGCGCATCACAGCGCATCTGTGGGAGGAGTTGAGCCTTTGGCTTAGGCGGTGAGAGTGAGCCGTCTTTGTTAGGAGTGGAGTCATGGAGGTCCCATGACCCCCCATTGTGCCGTGTTGAAAGTGTTAAGGAACAGTCCCTCATACCCGATGCTCGGCTGGGCAACCGTGGGTCAGATGGAGCTCATGACTGCCTCATGGTGGAGTGCTGAGTGGTGACGTCGTTTGGACTGCTGCAGGTGTTGGTGACCGAAAAGAATCAAGTTCAGCCAACGTTCTGTGAGACCCTCAGTCCGCTTTGTTCTCAACAATCCGTTGAGTATCTAATGCACTACGTAGCAATGCAGTCTGTTGCAAAGGGAAGCCCTGCGTTACATGAGTAAAGGACCCTTTTTGTTGACATGTAACAGGATTGGTTGTGCGAGCCGTCCGTTACAAGCACTGCAGAAGTCTACCGAAGTAAGCCAGTCCGTGAGTGTCAGGTGGAAATAGATCGGGAACACAATGAGCATGTCGCCCAAAAAAAAGTAAAGGTTGCCAGTGGATTGAATACGACTGCCGAGAATCAAAGGAGGTTTGGGGAGTTTGTCTTTCGTTGTGTTGGGGTATGAGGTTTCGGAGACAGTGATAGCTGCACACTCGAATGTATGTATTGTAAACCACTGTAATTGGCAGATTATTTACTTTTATAATGTCTGGCAAAGGAAAGGTAACTGTAATTCATTTCTGGAAGGTCATTTTTAAGAGGTGCAATGATGGGTAATGTGAAGCACATGCCGATTTGAGGTTAAAATAAGGTGAAGAATGCCTGCGATAGGTAATGTTTAATTGGTGCCATATGTTATGAATGTATTTACTTGTGATGTTAGAATAATGAACTTGAGGCACTCTAGGTGTTAGAGTTGGCCCTAGTTGACAACATGGACTTTTAGGTTTGAACTAGAGGTTTGGGGGTCACTGCTATGTCAGTATGTTTTGACTGTGTCTGTGAGAGAGGTGATTTTAATACACAATTAGAGTGGTGAGATCCAAATTATGCATAGCATAACATCTTTTGAGGCATTTTCAGCTTTTAGAGTTGCCGTGTTGGCGACATGGACTGTTAGGAAATCTGAACTGAAATTTCCAATGTTTTAATGTATTTGTCAATGCAATGCTTAGAATAACCACTTTGAGGCACTGTAGGTGTGGAATGTTGTTTGTTGTAGTATCAGTGTTAAACCCCACTTCTGCTGGAGCGACTGCAGCGCTTTCTAGCAGCTTTACATCACATTTATGGGTTGGAGCTGTGTTCATGTTTGTGTATGTTTTGGCTAGAGTGTGAGTGTGGTGCATGACCAGTGGTTGGTCAAGGAACCCTGCAGGGTTTGTAAGAGATTTTAGAGGTAGTGCATGACCAAGGAATGGTCAAGGAACTCTGAGGAGTTCAGAGGTGACTAGCAGGGGACTAGTGCCTGACGCTGTGTGAAGTGTTGATGTTGTTCTTGGTGACCTTATGGAGTTGTTAGGGTCCAGGTGTCTAGCAGGGGACTAGCACCTGATACTTTGGTGTTGTGGTGATTCGTGGCTTTGCGGAGTCCACGTGAAACTTGGTGAAGTTTCCTTATAGTTTTTGGTTGTGGATCTGCAAGTCCAGAGGCATCTAGTAGGAGACTAGTGTCTGAAGCTGTGTGAAGCTTTGATGTTGTTCTTGGTGACCTTATGGAGTTGTTAGGGTCCGGGGATTTCGCTTGAAATTCTGAAGATGCAGGTGACATTGCATCTTGTGTTTTCTCTTCTTGAACTTTTAGGTGGTTTCTGGGATTGTTCTTGAGTTTTCTCTTGATCAATTTCAGAAGCCTGGCAATGTTTCATCTGCAGCTGGGTTCACTTTTGGTTGTTTTGAATTGTTTAGAAGGGCTCAAGTGTCTGGCCAACATTTGTAGCTAGGGCTAGTGGTGGTTGTTTTAGTGACAGCTTGTTGCCTTTATTTATTGGTGTGATTGGGTGAGTGATTGGTGACCTGGTGTGTCCTTGTTCGCTTGCTTTTCCGAGTGGAGTTAACAGCGTTATGTGTTGAGACGGTGGTTCCTTGTTGACCCGGGTAGATTGTTGGGTTGTTAGTGTCTTTTGTTGTTATGATAGTACCTGGTTTTTTCCCGGTTTTGGGAGTTAGTGCTTGGAAGTGGCAGTCTGAGGTTCCTTTGTGGCAGGGTGGAAAAGAAGGTGATTTGTAGTGTTTGGTAGGCTTTGGTAGTGTTTTGTTGTGTTTGCCCGAGGTGGGCGATTAGTGCTCGAAAGTGGCAGTTCGAGGTTCCTTTGTGGCAGAGGGGACGGAAGGTGATTTGTGGTGTTTTGACTGGTTAGAAGCATTAGTTGTGGCGGCTGGGTCTGTCGTAGGATGTTAGTTATGCCTGTTGGTACAATTTCCCGGGAGTAAGTGGAACATGGTTGGAGTCAGGAGTGTTTTGCAAAGTGTGTGGTAGTGGGTTTGTCTTTATGCAACAGGAGGAGGTGTCAGGCTTGGCTTCCTTCTGGTAAGTTTGACGTGTGTTTGTTTATTGTAGGAAAGGAGGTGTTAGGGTTGGCTCCTGTACTTGCATGTATGCGGTGCCAGGATTGATGTCATCATCAGATTGTAGGCTGTGAGTGTGGAGTGTGAGGTTAGAATGTTTGGAGTTGAATTAGTTCTAATCCAGGCAGTTACAATATGTGAGCCTGGGTGGTGGGAGCCAGTGGGCTCCTTTTCCCTGATCCTCTTCATATCTCAATTACTTGATGACATCTGATCCTGTAACTAAGAAGTTAATAAAGTAACCACTAAGCATACCTGTCCTGAGTATCCTGAGTGTCCTTGATGAGTGAACCCTATGACCAAGGGCTGGTCATACAGATGAAGGAGAGGAATAAGGAAGAAGAAGAGTGATGAAGGTGAAGGAGTAGTATGAGGGGCTAGTTCCATGAAGAGGAAGAGGGTCTATGGTGAGGCAGAGGGGCTATAACAAGGAAGAGTCTGAAGAACTAGAACAAGAAAGGAGAACTTGGATGAGGAAGAGGGACTTAATTGAGGAAGCGGGACTTAATTGAGGAAGAGGAACATTGGAACGGAAGAGGGTTTAGGATGAGGTGTACAAGAGAAAGAGGTATGAGGCCAAGGAAGAGGGTGTGGGAGTAGAATGATGAAGATGGACTGGGCTAAAGGGCTGGGATGAGGTGGGGGGTCTGGACAAGGAAATGGTGCAGGGGCTGGGTTGAAGGTATGGAAGAATTAGGATGAGGAAGAGGGTCTAAGGTGAGATGAGGAAGAGGTAGTGGCACACAAAAGTAACATGATAAAGAGGTACTGGTGTGAAGAAGAGGGACTTGGGAGAGAAATAGGGACTTGGATAAAGAAAACTTTTGGATTGGATATGGGACTAGTATGATGATGAGGGTCAAGGTTGAGGGACTAGGGTGAGGATGAGGAAGAGCGAGAAGGATGGGCATGAGAGATGAGGATGAGGATGAGGGGACAGGGACCACAATGAGGGACAGGAATTGGACAAGGGAGGGGGGGGGAAGAAGTGAGTTGAGGAAGAGGAATTAGGAGAGGAATTAGGATGATGGAGAGGACTAGGACAAGGAACTAGGATGAGGAAGAGGTGGAGGCACTATGATGAGGAAGGAAGACTAAAACGAGGGGGCCGGTGAGGAAGGAGAGGGAAAAGACAAGAACCAGGTACTACATAATGGAAGAGGCAGAGGGCTTAAGAAGTACGTGGAAGAGGAACTAGGATGGGAAACAGTGACTAAGATTAGTGACTAGAATGAAGAAAATTATCTAATACAAGGGACTAGGCCCAGGAAGAAGGTCTAGGATGATGGAATAAAATGCAGTTGAGGAAATGGGGCTGGGAAAGGGAGATTGACATATCCAAGGGACTAGGCTGATGAAGAGAGATGAGGAAGAGAGAGGATAAAAAAGAAGTGGGACTGCGAAGAAGACTATCAATATGGCCGAGGAAGAGGAGTAGCGTTCATGACAAGGAAGAGGGGCAAGAATGGGGGCTAAAATGAAGAAGAGTGAGTTGGGTGAGGGAGATGAAAAGGGACCAGAAAGAGGCAGAAGGTATATGTAGAGGAAGATGAAGTGGTACTTGGACTGTGGCTGAGACACCATGAAGACAGAGCTCTCTGATTGGTTTTCTTTCCTTTACTTTTGGCTTCTTTAAGACATGCTTACAGAAGGAAGCATGCCAATAGCATGATGTAGCTGATGCATGCCAATCATTGCTGATTTCTATGCCAACCAAATAGATTAATTCTCAGCACACATTTCCTTTCCTCTCTGTAGCATTGATTTGGTCACGGGGTGTGGCTAACGAGACACCATATGTGCCAAAACCAAAAACACATGGAGAAGCTAACTGTGTCATTTTGCAACACCGAGTCCACTGCAAATGAAACGTACAATGTCCCAATGAAATATTGAGCAAAAAATCAACATTCCCTTTATGAAATATGCACACCCCTATACGATGTGCATTCTTGCATTGTGGCTCTTCTTTGGTAAATTTACCACTGAATATTGTGTGCTATTGCAGCACAGGCCAGTAAGTTTGCGTGGTCTGAAATGTGTGTGTTCGGCCCATGCTGTCTCTTCTGAATAAATGATCCAGGAATAGCCTGCCCTTGGCACAGCTCCAGGGCAATTGCAATAATGTGAATACTTTGTTGTTACTGTAACAGCAAATACAGACTTTTAATAAACTTAAAAAGGGATCTAAGAACCCTCATAAAATGTCCTATGCCACAATCCAAACCTTTGAAGCTTCTCGTTTAACTGTATTGTGTATTTTCATAGAATATTAAAGCAAATAAACAAATACCAATTGGCAAAGCAACGAAGCGCCTTCATCTGCAGTGCAGAACAAGGTCTCCAGCGGGTCAGCGGACGATAGGACCGGCAATAGGTGTCCCCGTGGAGACTCAAGGGAAAACAGACAATGTGACCCAACGTGTCCTCGAGGAGACTCAATGGAGAACAGGCAATGTGTCCCGATGGAGACTCAAGGGAGAACAGAAAATGTGTCCCAACGTGTCCCCAAGGAGACTCAAGGGAGAACAGGTAATGTGTCCCTAAGGAAACTCAATGGAGAACAGGCAATGTGTCCCCAAGGAGACTCAATGGAGAACAGGCAATGTGTCCCCATGGAGATTAAAGAGAGAACAGACAATGTGCCCCAACGTTTGCCCAAGGGGACTCAAGGGAGAACAGACAATGTGTCCCAACGTGTGCCCAAGGAGACTCAAGGGAGAACAGGCAATGTATGCCCAAGGAGACTCAAGGGAGAACAGACAATGTGCCCCAACGTGTCCCCAACGAGACTCAATGGAGAACAGGCAATGTGTCCCCAAGGAGACTCAAGGGAGAACAGACAATGTTTCCCAACGTGTCCCCAAGGAGATTCAACGGAGAACAGGCACAACATCCCCATGGAGACTCAAGGGAGAACAGGCATTGTGTCCCCAAGGAGACTCAAGGGAGAACAGACAATCATTACGAGTTTGGAGGCAGCCATGCCCTTAACAAGGGCATGGCTGCCTCCAAACTCGGGTCCGGGTCCGGGGTCCCTGAATGGGGAAATACCGGGCCATTTCGACTTTGGAGGGCCCGGTATTTCCCCATTCAGGGAACCTGGACCCTGACCATCCCCATTCCCATTTGGCCCCCATATGGCTTAATGGGAATGGGGCGCATGCTACCAACGGGCCCGTTAATGACAGGCTTGTTGTTAGCATGCTGGTTCTCTTGCGTGACCCTCAAAGACCGTCTGGTCTGACCAGACGTCCAGAGCGGGTCCTGCGAGGGAACCTCGTAATGAGGCGGTACAGGGTTAACCGCACTGGCACCTTTACCGGCACCATTAAAACCTTACTGCCTCACTTGTAATGAGGCAGAATGTGTCCCAACGTGTCCCTAGGGAGGCTCAGGGGAGAACAGGCAATGCGTCCCAACGTGTGCCCAAGGAGACTCAAGAGAGAAGAGGCAATGTGTCCCCAAGGAAACTCAATGGAGAACAGGCAATTTGTCCCCATGGAGACTCAAGGGAGAACAGGCAATGTGTCCAAACGTGTCCCCAAGGAGATCAATGAAGAACAGGCAATGTGTGCCCCTGGAGACTCAAGGGAGAGCAGACAATGTGCCCCAATGTGTCCCCAAGGAGACTCAAGGGAGAACAGGCAATGTGTCCCCAAGGAGACTCAAGGGAGAACACGCAATGTGTCCCCAAGGAGACTCAAGGGAAAACAGGCAATGTGTCCACATTGTGACTCAAGGGAGAACAGACAATGGGCCTCATTACAGGTCGGGCGGTCCGGAATAAACAGTGGCGGTAAACCCGCCGCCGCTGTTAATTCCGCACCGCCCGATCCCGAGTCCTGCGGGCGGGAGGTGATCTTCCTGCCAGATCTGACGAGATGGTGCCGGTGTTTCCACTTCCCCATTCTCATTGAGTCCTATGGGACTCAATGGGAATGGGGATTAACACCATTCCGCCTCCGGGATTCCGAGGACACCAGGGTCGTAATGCCCTGGTATTTCCGGGAGTCACGGAGGCGGAATGGTAACACGAGTCCGGCGGTAACCAGGGGGTTTTACCGCTGCGGTTACCGCCGGACTCGTAATGAGGCCCAATGTGTCCCAGTGTGTCACCAAGGAGACTGAAGTGAGAACAGGCAATGTGTCCCCAAGGAGACTCGAGGGAGGAATGTGTAAGTTAGAGATTTGTGAACAGAGGTATACATAGCAGCTGTGTGGAACCCACACACAATGAGTACCGAGGTACACTGTAAAAATAAGCGCACAATCAAAAAAGGAAATAAAGAGGTAACAATAACGTACATAAATAACTAAGTAAAAAATGACTGAAGCTAAATGTGTCTCACTATAATATTGAACATAAATAGAAAATATATTAAAACAAAAAGAAAAATATGTGCAGAATCAGTGAAGTTTAGAGACAGTTAGGAGGGTGGGAGCATTGGCTTAGCAGGACTCCTGACAGCCCCCGCACTGCAGGTGGCCCCGCCATCCATGGTCTGTGTGGGACCCGATCCAGTCCTCACCCTGATCTAAAGTCAGGTTGACATTCTGGGTTGGGGTCAACTGCAGCTGATAGGGAAAGGAGGGGCTTCGCCTCTAGCTCGCTGTGCACATCAAACAGGAAGCATGTCCTGCTACCTGTCTGTATGCCGTGCATGAGCCGGAGGCCTGGAGGGAAAGTGGAACACATGTGTATGTGTGGGTGTGCATGTAATTTTATGGATGCATGTATGTATGATTTTACATAAATGCATGTGAATGGTGCACGTATGTATGGGTGGTGAATGGGTCTGTCATGTGATTGAGAATGGAGGGTATGAATGAAGGTTTGAGTGCTCATGTCGAGAATGCAGTGTGAGGGAATGCTAGAGGTGTATGGGTGAGTGACTGGTGGGTGAAGGGGTATGAATGTTCTGGATGGGTGCTCCATTGGAGATTGCAGTGTGAGTTATGTGAGAGAAAGTGTGTGTGTGAATGGATATGAATGTGATTATGGCTGTTTGTGAATGTTCTGGGTGGCTGCCTGTGTGGAGAATGCAGTGTGAGTGAATGTGAAAGGTTTATGGATGAGTGACAGGTGAGTGAACGAGACTGTACATTTTCTGAGTGGGTGGGTGTCCATGCCTGTGTATGTTTGACTATGAGTGAAGGTGCATGGATGAGTGACAGGTAAGTGAATGGGTATGAATATGGCTGTGAATTTTGTGGGTGCGTACATGTGTGGAGAATGCAGTGTGAGTGGCTGTGAGAGACAGTGTATGGCCGAGTGAAAGGGTATGAATGTGTGTGTGTGTGTATGTGTGGATTTTCTGGGTGGGTGTCTGTGTAGAATGCAGTGTGAGTGAATGTGAAAGGTGTATTGGTGAGTGACAGGTGATCGAATGGGTATGATTGTGAATGTGAATGTTCTAGGTTGGTTGCTGCATGTGTGGAGAATGCAGTGTGAACGAATATGCAAGGTGTACGGATGAGTGATAGGTGAGTGACTGGGTATTAATGTGACAGTGGATGTTTTGATTCAGGATGTATGTGTGGAGAAAGCAGTGTGAGTGAATGTGAAAGGTGTACGGATGACTGATAGATGGCTGAATGGGTATAAATGTGACTGTGAATGTTCTTGGTTGGTGGGTGCCATGTGGAGAATGCAGCATGAGTGACTACGAGAAAAGGTGGATGGGTGAGTGACAAATGAGTGAATGGTCCTGAATGTGGCTGTGCATGTTCTGGGTGGGTGCATGTGTGGGGAATGCAGTGTAAGTGAATGTGAAAGAAGGTGTATGAATGAGTGACTGGTGGATGAATGGGTATGAATGTGATGTGGGTGCATATTTGGAGAATGCAGTGTGAATGTTCTGTGTGCATGTGTGAGTGAATGTGAGAGAATGTATATGGTGAGTGACTGGGGGGGTGAATGGGTATGAATGTGATTATGTGTGTGTCAGAGTCACTGGTGGATCCAGGGAGCACTGAAGCAATATTGACATTTTCCTAAGTTACATGGCATGTTTTACTGGCATGTCTGGGCAAAGTCAACTTCATGTCTGTTATTACGTGGCTAGACTGGTATTTTGGTTCAGCCAGTCTACCCTTTGCTTATTGTGGGTGAAATTTTTTTCTGGGCATCTATAATAATGCAAGCATGATATGTGTTTTTGATTGGACTTTATTTCGGCAACAATGGGCCTCATTACGAGGCGGGAGGTAAGGGATTACCGGCACCGGTGCCTACTACGTGTTCCCTTTGCGGGTCCTTCCTTAACGCCTGTTTTTTGCAGGCATTAAGGACGGGACCCGCAAAGGGACTCTAGAGCTAATAACGGTACCGCAATTTGCGGTACCGTTATTAGCGCCTTCCCCATTCCCAATGAGCCCTATGGGGGCTCAAATGGGAATGGCCCTGGTGAATGGGGAATTACCGGTCCCTCTGACCTCGGAATGGACCGGTAATTGCTCCATTCACCAGGGCGGAGTCGGAAGGGTTTTGGAAGGGTTTTGGCTACCTCCAACCTTGTAATGAGGCCCAATGTGCCATAAATGTAAACAACAAATACAAAATGGAATTAAAACATTGCATTCAGACAGAATAAAGAATACAAATAAAAAAATAAAGCACAAGGAAGCAGCTCAAAAAGAACATTTGCTCACAAGATCGAAACCAGCAATATGTGCAAAATGTGCATACAGTACTTAATCGTCAATACAGAGACAGTGGATCCTACATTGATGGGCAAAATACCAAATCCCTAAATAGATGTAATTCAAAACAACTGCTTGTCCGTACGTAATGCCGGCAAATTATCTACACACAAGATAGAAAAAGCCAGCCCATAAACATAATTCAATAAGCATCACATTCAAAAAAGCCTATACAAACACAATTATAACATTTTGCTGTTTAGGATCAGAATATGCGAGCTGTATAACAAGCTCCCTTTGAAAAATAAAGCAATGCCCAAGCCACATAGGGAGTGTCTGCCTTTAAAAGATAGAATAAGGCTGGCCGGCACTGCACAAAATTCAAATGTCGTAAAACTGGAAGGATTGTACTTTGGCTGATGCACGAGTAAAAAGGATAGAACATTACAACATTTAAAATATCCTCTAATTGATAACTACAAAGAGGGCAACCAGAAATGTCTTCATAACCCTTTCAGTTTGTAGCAACTGCATTCAACAATAACAGATTGAAATGAGCCCTAGTTATTGGCCAGCGATCGTGTTGATAGGCAGCAAACGCAAGATTAAACTGGATACAACCTAATGAACTAATCATGGTCAGTCTCCTATTAGTGGGAATAAGCAATGCTCTTGCTTCACGACATTCCTTGACTTTATTCATGAAGACCTTTTTTAGGCTACATACATGTTCAACACTAAACAGATTATTTGGCGGAAACAGAATTGCAAAATGAGACCGAAGCAGAAAACCATTAATGTACTTAAGCCAAGGAATCCTGCTCCAGCCTCCAGTCCCAAAAATGGCTCTAAGATTATGCTGTGTCAGGGCCACCCTTGGATTAGACCATACCCTTAGCCAAAGAAAACCATGGGCTAAAAGCCAGTCATCCTCAAGAAACCCAAGAATAAATAGGGGCTGAACTAGGCAATCCCAACAGCTCTCTCAAAAATGTATTCTCTCCTGCTTGAAGATGGTAACCCCTTCAAAGCCCCACAAGAACGCACCATAGTTTGTAGTAGCCTTGGTTTGGGACTTGAATACTTTAAAAATCATATGCTCATATGTTCTTCAGTCCCGACTCCAGGACTAACGCCCAACTCGATGTCTGACAAGATATTTGATCAAATACACAGCTCCAGATTACCCCAAAAATCTTGAAAGATGTATCTAATTAAGACATCTTTAAATACGCTGCTCGGGAGACCTGGTTACCCTTTTTAAAAATGGGAAAAATCATGACCAGTTTCCAGAAAGGGGGCAAGCTTGCGCTGTCATGACCACTGTGAGGGGGCACAAGTTGTGCCACAAGCAGGCTCCCACCAGAACCCTGAGGACCTTAAAACCACTGCAAAAGGGCTCCTGAAGCCAGTCCTTTCACCTTTGGCACCAGGCTCATATTTAGGAAAGAAGGGCTGTTCAAACTAGGTGCCATTTATGTACATGGGCCTTTAAATCCAACATGGAAGCACCCACACAGTCTAGCTCTAAGAACCAAGCCATGCGGTTCAGTGTTTTGGGTGTGGCAGGTCTGGAACTACTTTCCCTGGTACTACTTTACCTGGGCTATATAAACCACACCCTGACTGCAGAACATGCTTCGCGTTATTCTGCAACCCGCAGAGTGACGCTCACCGTGTCCGTCTCCTGGTCTTCAGCATCATCCTGTAATCCTGCAAGAACAAGAACAAGATTATTCTTTTTTACCTGAGAAAACACCATCCAGCACTCAGCATCTCAACTAGGCTGCAATCTGTGGAAACCGACAGAAGAAGAAACATCACTCACATGTGAGTACTAGCTTAAGGACTTCCGGCAAACCGCTACCACAGCTGCTGTTCGAACATTGCGACCTGCAATAACGAGAAAGGGAAAAACAATATTGGAACGCGCGCTTCCAAAACATCGAATTCCATCAGTGTTACCTGAATTACATGGCGCTATGCCACGCTTCCATCCGGAGCACCACAGCAACATCTGCAAAGGAAAAGAGACATATTCAGGTTCGCTTTCAATATTAAACAACCGCACAGCGCTGTACTCTTAACGGATTCCGGGGGCCTGTTTTTCATCGCGCCCTCATCCACTCGCAGCACCACAGCGGCTTGTGAGGAGAAAAAGAAGAAAACACAGGTTAGCTTTAAAAGACAATAAAGGTGCTGCGCTTCACGCTTTCTCTTACCTATAAAACGTGCCTCTCCATCCAGCACGCCAGCATCAAGACCTTCACACCTGAAAAGAAGTAGATAAAGACATTAACGAATTCCCACCATAAACAGAACAAAGACTTACAATAAACAAACCTACCTGCCTACCAGCAGATTCAGGGTCACAGCAGGCCTGGGCCCAAAGAAGGCCTACTGCACCAGTGAAGCAACTCGGGCAGCTCGCCAACAAACGTCAAGCGCCCCTGCATAAGAAACGCAGGACGAATAGCTCACCCTACAAATAACTAAGGTGAGAAAAGAACCCAGTGGGAAGGAAATCGGTCAGAGGGAGATGAGAGATTCACCCATTAGAGACAGTTATCACAAATCCTCCCTTCTGTAATTGCAGATTCATTATTCAGCACCGGGCAACTATGCATCCAGGGTTCCAGATCTCAGAGCCTTCCAGATGCCCCTGGGGATATCAGGTGAGCGTAACTGAACTCGAAGCCTTTAAACCTTATCCACCTGGGCATCATGGAGACATCTGAAACTGATCAGTTAGCCCAGCTTTTGGGACAATTACGCACCGAGGTACACGCAGCCCGGCAGGAAACCAATGCCTTAAGACGAGAGTTAATAGTCACAAAAGACTGTACTGATGAACTAAGCAAATAGCTACTACAAACACAGTGTTAGGCTCACCTGGTTCCCCAGGCGCGTCGGTCAGACCAGGACAGCTGCGGTCTCAACCCACGTGATGCGTAGTGCAGCGATGACTGACTGGATCTGCCCTCCTAATCTTGTCTGCTTAACCCGTAGAAATATTCTCCTGCAAGTGGAGAGATGGATTTAGCCACTTGTGGATTCAAGTGATGGCGCCCCCACAGTCCTCCCCAACTAATCACCTCCGAAATGCCCTCACAGCAATCTCACCTTATATTCTTGAAAGATGAGCTCTCCATCCTGCGTGGTTTTGCAGGGGTGCGTTGATTCCAGTTACTTCACTGGTTTGAAGGCTCAGGAGAGTTCCGGAGAGTATTGACTCTGAGTTTCCTGGTGAGGACCAGTAAGTATTAAGTTCATAGAGTTCAATATGTCCGATGTTCACTCTTGTTCCCCCCTTCCTTTCTTGTCTTGCAGCTGGCTCGTGAAAAGATGCTCTTGTGGCAGCTGGTGGTGCTCAGGTAAGAGTCTGTATTACCCGGCGCTGTCCGGTAAAAGTTGCACGTGGAAAACGTGTTGTTTTGTCTCTCTTTACAGATGTGTCACGTGAAAATATGGAGAGTCACAAAAGGATGCCTCTGGTGGTAAATCAGGTAAGTCTATGGTGGTAAGAATTATATTTGTTGGATCCCTCGGCTCACCTTGTGGTTTTCTTTTGTCTCCTAGGTGCCAAGTTTCAGTGAAGAAATGATGGAGGCAGCGCCGACCCGAAGGATGCTGTGAAGACTGGTGAGTATGGCGCGGCGCTGCAGCTGGAGGTGCGGCGCATGCAGAAATTATGTTCTTTACAGGTCCGGAGACGAGATGATCCAGAATCAGGTGTGGAATAGAAATAAGTTTGTTTTCTAACCTTGTCCCTTTCTTTCCTCTTTGTTTTAGGAGCTCTGGATTCGAGGCGGGTGTGGCAGAAGACTGGATGCAGGCTGCAGGTACGGTGAAAGTTACGCTGCTAGATGCAGAATAACGTGAAGCGTGTGTTGCTGGTCGGGCATGGTTTAAATAGCCTCAAAAGTAGTCCCAGGTAAGAAGTGCCTAGAACCACACCCATGTAAAAAATAGTCCCTGTAGAAAAATAGTCCCTTTCAGGCTTCATGTTGGATTGGAGTCATTTGCAGCATGGTCTGCCTGAGGTAAGTAATGACTATGAGCCTTAGGCGCCAGGACTGATTTCTACTATGAGCCTACGGCGCCAGGACTGAACCCAGATAGCCCCTAGCCGGGGCTGCTGAGGATTTACTAAATGTCTAGATGCCTGCTCCCGGGGCTAATGGGCTTGGTCCGGATGCCTGGGGGTAGGCATCATGACAGCAATCCCCCCCAAGGTCCCTCCTAAAGTTGTTCTTCCCCTGGGCCATGGTTTGTCTGGGAAGTTCCGATGGAATCTTTTCACCAATCGAGGTGCATGGACGTGGTCACTAGGTTCCCATGACCTTTCTTGTGGTCCGTAGCCCTTCCAATCGATTAAATAAAAAAGTTTTGATTTAACCATCTTGGAGTCCAGGATATTTTTTACCTCGAATTCAGGTTCTCCATCTATCAAGATGGGGTCGGGTGGTTTGGTTAATCTTGTTCCTGGTTGAACTGGTTTTAAAAGTGAAACATGAAAGACAGGATGAATGCGCATATTAGAGGGTAATTCCAATTTGACGGCTACCGGGTTGATGGCCTTAATAGTGTCCCAAATATCTAGGGTTAAAAGTCTGAATTCCCTTCAGATGTATGTGTTTTGTAGCCAGCCAAACTTGATTCCCAATCTGGTATTGTGGAGTTTCACTTCTAAGTTGATCTGCATTTTTCTTATATTTCTCTTTTGCTTGTTTCAAATGTTCTGTTGCCTCTTTAAAGGCTTGTGTAACAGTAGAATGCAAATGACTCACTGCAGGCATTTCTAAATGCTGAGGCGAATCTAGTTCTGAGGTTCAAGGGTGATGTCCATATATGGTATAAAAGGGGCTTTGTCCGGTTCCTGAATGTACAGAGTTATTGTATGCATACTCGGAAATCCATAAAATATCTTTCCAATTACTTTCGGTCTGGTGTAGCATGCAACGTAGGTACTGTTCAAGGGTCTGGTTGGTCCTCTCCGTCTGACCATCGGTCTGTGGATGGTGACTGGTTGATAACCTCACGTCGATTTGCGCCAGTTGACAACATTTCTTCCAAAAATGTGAAATGAATTGACTACCTCGGTCAGAGACCAATACGGAAGGAAATCCGTGTATTGAACAATGTTTTCGAGGAACTCGTTGGCCAGAATTGAAGCAGAAGGTAATCCCTTTAGAGGAATAAAGTGGGCCATCTTGGAAAAAAGATCCACAATAACTAGAATGGTGTTAAATCCATTACATGGAGGTAGATCTGTAATAAAGTCTAACGATAAGGTGTGCCAAGGTGTAGGTGGAATATCCAAAGGTTGTAAGAGGCCAGCTGGTTTTTTCTTGTGACTTTTGTTTTGGGCGCAAATACCACAAGACATTACAAATGACTTTACGTCTTTTCACCAGGTGGGCCACCAGAATTTTCTTTTAATTTTAGCTTCAGTTTTTGCGATACCTGGGTGTCCTTCCATCAGGGTGTCATGATAATTGGAAATGACTAGTTCTTGTAGTTCCTTGTGTGGTAGAAATAGTCGCCCTTGATAATAAGGTAGGTCATTGATGACTGAGTAGTCTGGGTCTTTCTTCACCCAGTCCTGCAGGGCTGTTGGATCGAAGAGTTGTTGGATCTTTACTTGAATATCCTCTATTGTCTGTTGAGTGGTTATGCCAAGAATTCTTTGTTCTGAAATTATAGGCACCGGTTCCGGGTTCGCATATGCTTCTCCCATCCCTATTCGGGATAAGGCACTTGCCTTGCCATTTTTACAACCTGATCGATAAGTGATCACGAAATCGAACTCGGCAAAGAACAATGCCCATCGAAGTTGATGCGACGATTGGGCCTTGGCTGTTTTTAAATACTGCAAGTTCCGGTGATCGGTGATTACCGTAATCGTATGCCTGGCACCGAGAAGAAAATGCCGCCAAGCCTTGAAGGCGGATTTGATGGCTAATAATTCTTTATCGGTAACCGCATAGTTTAACTCGGGTGCCGAGAACTTTCTGGACCAAAATGCTACTGGGTGAAGTTGACCGGTTTCAGGATCCTTCTGGGACAGGACAGCTCCCATGGCTAAACTGGATGCATCAGTTTCAACTATATATGGAAGTTCGGGGCGTGGATGCTTTAAGACAGGTGCAGACGTGAATTTAGCTTTCAGCTCTTGGAAGGCCTTTTCAGATTCTTCGGTCCACAAGAAGCGTTTGTTTTTTTGCAAAGTGCTGTGATAGGGTGTACAACATGTGAGAAATCCGGAATGAATCTGCGGTAGAAATGAGCAAATCCGAGCATGCTTTGTACCCCTTTAACTGAACTGGGTGATGGCCACTTGAGGATTGCGTCCACCCTTCGAGAGTCCATTCGGACTCCTTTTGGAGTCAGAATAAATCCAAGGAATTCAACTTCCGTAGCATGAAAAGCGCATTTTTCCAATTTTGCATGTAACTTGTGCTGGCGTAGTTTCTCAAGGACTGCACGAACGTGCTTCACATGGTCTGATTCTGAAGAGGAGTACACTAGAATATCGTCTATGAATACAAGAACACAGACGTCAATGAGTTCACGAAGGACATCGTTCATAAAATATTGGAAGGCTGCTGGTGCATTGCACAACCCGAAGGGCATCACCTGGTATTCGAATAACCCGTACTTAGTGCGAAAAGCAGTCTTCCATTCATCGCCTTTCTTTACATGTACCAGATGATATGCCCCTCGGAGATCTAATTTAGTGTAGATGCAAGCGTCCTTTACATGGTGTAGTAATTCGGGGATCAGAGGCAATGGGTATCGGTTCTTAACCGTGATCTGATTTAATGCGCGGTAGTCTATGCACGTTCTGAGGTCACATTCCTTTTTAGGCATGAAGAACAAAGCTGAAGATGCAGGGGACTTGGATGGACGAATTAAGCCATTAGCAAGGTATTGGTCCAAGTATTGTCGTAGGTGAAGGTTTTCGGGTTCTGTAAGGGCGTAGATCCTACTACATGGAGGTTGTGCACCGGGTATGAGATCGATTTGACAATCGTATGATCTGTGAGGTGGTAGGGTGTTTGCCTGTTCCTTTTGGAAAACCTCCTGGAATTCTTGATATTCCTGAGGTAACTGCACGACTGGAGTAGCGACTGTGGCCAGGCCTTGGTTCGAGGGTTTTTTCGGGTAACAAGTATGTGCACAATCCAGGAAGGTTATTCTCTTCTCTCGCCAATCAAGACAAGGATTATGTGTTTCCAACCAAGGTATCCCCAGTATTATTTGGAACTGCGGGGCTTTGATTAAATCAAACACAATAGTCTCTCGATGCCCATCCTGACCCAATAGTGTCATCTCTTTGGTGGAATGAGTTACAGGCCCAGAGGCAATTTCAGTTCCATCGACTGTGGTGATGACATCCGAAGTGGTCTTTTTGCAGAGAGATAGATTCATCCTAGAAGCCAACTTGTGGTCCACATAGTTTCCAATGGCCCCGCTATCAATGTATACCCTCACTGCGTGCATATGTGATGGCTGCCTTGGATCTATAAGGACCTTTGGTATGATGAAGTGCGAGGTCTGAGTATCCTTCTTCAAGCTCGGCAAGCAGACCTCGGGCTTGTCGGGCGTGGTCGTTTCCCGAATCAGGCTCTGTTTGATTTTTATCAGCAACTCCGACTACTCTTTTAGATGTTTTTATAGGGCAATCCCATAGAAAATGTCCTGAGGCCCCACAGTACAGACACAATTGCATCTGCGATCTTCTTTCTCTTTCCTTTTGAGTTAAGGGTCCCTTGACCCCCCCCAATCTGCATCGGTTCTGATACATCTGTTCCTTTGAGGTTAACACTGGGTTTAACCAATACCCGATTCTCGAACTTAGCTCGATCAGCCTTTCTATTCTGAAGTCGGTAGTCTAACTGGACCACTAAGTCTATATATTCTGCACAATCCTGAGGTGGGTTCACAACTTGGGCCAAAACGTCTTTGAGTTTACCCCCCGAAGTCCACGATGAAATAATGCAATTCGTTTTACCTCTGGCCATCCGGTTTCCACCACTAACCTTTTGAAAGTGGCGATATAGGTCAGTAGATCCTGGTTACCTTGTCGTAATGATAAAAGTTTGTTATCCATGGCCTGTCCCTGTGAATGTCTGGCAAATAGTCTTTCCATGCTCAATTGAAAACCCTGAAAATCCCGAAGAAGAGGGTCATCCTGGTTAACTAATGGAATTGACCAATCCGCTGCGCTGCCACTAAGATATGATAGTACAAAGGCTACTTTGGTTTGGTCGTTCGGAAAAGCTCCAGGTCTGCATAAAAAGTGCAAGCGGCATTGGTTCATAAACACGGCAAACTTTTTTGGGTCCCCAGCAAAACGTTCAGGTGGAGCTAAAGGAATGCTCCCTGGTAGAACCACTTGCACAGGATTGCTCAATGAAACAGGAGTTGGATTCCCCCTCGAGTCCAGGTAATGGTGTTTGCCCAGCTTGGTTTTGCATTAATTGTCTAGCAAGTTCATCAGTGTGCTCCTTTGACACAATCAGTTCTCTCTTGAGAGCATTAGTCTCTTGGCGCGCGTAGTGCACTTCTTCCCTAAGTTCCCCTAACAATAGGGCTAGTTGGTCGGTTTCTGAGGTTTCCATTACGCCCGGGTGGGGATTTGTTGATAGGCTTCGCTTTCTGTTACGCTCACCTGGCTCCAACAGGGGTGTCGGTCAGACCCGGACAGCTGTGGTACCCACGTGATGCGTAGTGCAGCGATGACTGACTGGATCTGCCCTCCTAATCTTGTCTGCTTAACCCGTAGAAATATTCTCCTGCAAGTGGAGAGATGGATTTAGCCACTTGTGGATTCAAGTGATGGCACCCCCACAGTCCTCCCCAACTAATCACCTCCGAAATGCCCTCACAGCAATCTCACCTTATATTCTTGAAAGATATGCTCTCCATCCTTCGTGGATTTGCAGGGGCGCGTTGATTCCAGTTACTTCACTGGTTTGAAGGCTCGGGAGAGTTCCGGAGAGTATTGACTCTGAGTTTCCTGGTGAGGACCAGTAAGTATTAAGTTCATAGAGTTCAATATGTCTGATGTTCACTCTTGTTCCCCCCTTCCTTTCTTGTCTTGCAGCTGGCTCGTGAAAAGATGCTCTTGTGGCAGCTGGTGGCGCTCAGGTAAGAGTCTGTATTACCCGGCGCTGTCCGGTAAATGTTGCACGTGGAAAACGTGTTGTTTTGTCTCTCTTTACAGATGTGGCACGTGAAAATATGGAGAGTCACAAAAGGATGCCTCCGGTGGTAAATCAGGTACGTCTATGGTGGTAAGAATTATATTTGTTGGTTCCCTCGGCTCACCTTGTGGTTTTCTTTTGTATCCTAGGTGCCGAAGTTCGGCGAAGAAATGATGGAGGCAGCTGCGACTCGAAGGATGCTGTGAAGACTGGTGAGTATGGCGCAGCGCTGCAGCTGGAGGTGCGGCGCATGCAGAAATGATGTTCTTTACAGGTCCGGAGACGAGATGGATCCAGAATCAGGTGTGGAATAGAAATAAGTTCGTTTTCTAACCTTGTCCCTTTCTTTCCTCTTTGTTTTAGGAGCTCTGGATTGGAGGCGGGCGTGGCAGAAGACTGGATGCAGGCTGCAGGCACGGTGAACGTTACGCTGCTGGATGCAGAATAACGTGAAGCGTGTGTTGCTGGTCGGGCGTGGTTTAAATAGCCTCAAAAGTAGTCCCAGGTAAGAAGTCCCTAGAACCACACCCGAGTAAAAAATAGTCCCTGTAGAAAAATAGTCCCTTTCAGGCTTCATGTTGGATTGGAGTCATTTGCAGCATGGTCTGCCTGAGGTAAGTAATGACTATGAGCCTGGTGCCTTAGGCGCCAGGACTGGTTTCTACTATGAGCCTGGCGCCTACGGTGCCAGGACTGAACCCAGATAGCCCCTAGCCGGGGCTGCTGAGGTTTTACTAAATGTCTAGATGCCTGCTCCCGGGGCTGATGGGCTTGGTCCGGATGCCTGGGGTAGGCATCATGACACACAGGCGGGGCAGGCTCCATTGCCCGGATTCACCCCGTCCGTCGCTACAGCATCATCAGTCAATCCAGTACAGATAACGTTGCTGGGAGCAGTACCCCTGGCACCACCAGAACGGTTTAATGGAGACCCCAGAAGGTACGCAACATTCATGAACCAGTGCTGCCTCCATTTTCTTTGTAAGCCTGGGGCTGTCCCAAACGACCAGGCGAGGGTGGCCTTCGCGTTATCATATTTGAGTGGAAGTGCTGCAGACTGGTAGGTACCTTTAGTGAGCCGGGATGACCCATTACTGCAGAACTTCAGGGGTTTTCAACCTGAGATGGAAAAGTTATTTGCTCTACACTTGCATGGACAAGCTCTTGATAACGAACTCCTGTCCCTCCGCCAAGGGAATCAAGATTTTCTGACTTATATTGCCACCTTTAACAGACTGGTTGTAGAAGCGGGGTGGCCAGAAGATAAAAGAACCACGTTGTTTCATCGGGCCTACGAGGAGACCTGAAGAATGTCCTTGCCCAAGTGGTAGACCCACCTAAAGACTGTGCAGAGTTTATCAACCTGGTAGTTCAGTTGGACCACATATTACAGGATCAAAGAACAGACTGAAGTAGACTCAAAAATAGTGCCATGTACGTACGTTCAAAAGATAATGTTCAACATCCATCAGAAAATACCACAGAACCCATGCAGACTGGAGGAGTACGACCCCCTTTAACCAAGGGTGAAAGAGATAAGAGGAGACAGCTGCAGTTATGCCTATACTGCAGCAAATCGGGTCACTACCTCAAAGAATGCCCAGTGAAACATCCAAGGAAGGCGGTAGGCGCTACAGAGAAAGAAGTAGATGGAAAGGAATTGGAAAACTACCAGGCCCGGCAAGCGTAGAGGTCCGCTTGTCGAGCGAAAAGGATGAGTCACAGACCTCACATTTCGCCCTACCAGTAACCTTGATCAATCACCAACGACCATCACGGATGCATGCCATAGAGGCATATACAGACAGCGGAGCAGTTGGTAATTACATATATCGAGATCTGGCAACAGAAATGGGACTTCCCTTATGCACAAAACCAACAACTGAAAAGGTAACTATTGTTGACGGTACAGAAATTGCTTCGGGACAAGTAACCCAATACACAACAGAATTTACCCTTCTGTGTCAGGATGGACATCAAGAAGCAATCACGTTTGACCTCATCAAAGCTCCTCAGTTCCAGTTGATCTTAGGGATGCCATGGTTAGTAACTCACAATCCCCACATAGACTGGCGTACAAAGAGACTGACCTTTTCCGTCGAATGCACCCACGCTTGCTACCTGAAATCTATACCACAGCCAAACCTGAAATCTGTTCAAGGAATAGCATCAGGGATTGCAGAACCAATGGACACCTTACCAAAAGAATATCAGGATTATCAAGATGTTTTTCAGAAGGAACAGGCTAACACATTACCGCCACATAGGCCCTATGACTGGCAGATCAACCTGATACCTGCCGCACAGGTTCCTTGTGCTCCAATTTATGCACTTACGGAAACCGAAAATCTTCACTTGAAGTCCTATCTGGATCAATACCTGGCTAAGGGGTTTATCCGCCCGTCAAAGTCACCGGCAGCCTCTCCCTTATTCTTCGTACCCAAGAAGGAAGGAGATTTGAGGACTTGCATCGATTAACGCGTACTTAATCATATCACAGTAAAAAAAGCTACCCTTTGACCCTTATCCCGGAACTGTTGGACCAAGTCAAGGATTACCGAATCTACACCAAACTAGAGCTCAGAGGAGCATACCACCTTGTACGTGTTAAGAAAGGGGATGAATTGAAAACCGCGTTTCGCACCAAGTATGTCCTGTACAAATATCAGGTAATGCCTTTCGGGCTGTGCAATGCTCCCGCAGCATTCCAATACTTCATGAATGATGTATTATAGGAATTAATCAATGTCTTTGCCCTGGTCTATATTGACAACATCCTGGTGTATTCCCCCTCTGAAAGAGATCATGTGGAACATGTTCCCTCAGTCCTTGCAAAACTTCGCCAGCACAAACTGTACGCTAAGCACGAGAAATGCTCCTTCCATGTCACCAAAGTTGAGTTCCTCGGTTTTGTTCTCTCGCCAAAGGGAGTCAAGATGGATTTACACAAAGTAGATGCCATCCTTTATTGGCCGTCACCTTCCTCACTTAAAAGAACCCAAAGCATGCTCGGCTTTGCAAATTTTTATCGCCAATTTATTCCAGATTTCTCACGGATAGTCCACCCAATCACATCGTTACTGAGAAAAAAACAACAAAAAATTCCAATGGACTGAAAAGGCGGAACAGGCCTTTCGAGAACTCAAGCAAAGATTTACCTCTGCGCTAATTTTACGACATCCTCACCCTGATCTCCCCTATGTAGTGGAAACTGATGCTTCCAGCGTAGCTATGGGAGCAGTTCTCTCTCAAAGAGATCCAGAGACAGGCCAATTACACCCCGTGGCCCTTTGGTCACGTAAATTCTCACCACCAGAACTTAACTATGCAATTACAGACAAAGAATTGTTGGCAATAAAATCAGCCTTCAAAGCCTGGTCGCAGTATCTATTAGGTGCCAGACATACCATCACAGTAATCACAGATCACCCGAAACCTTCAATACCTAAAGTCAGCAAAAGCCCAATCGTCACGACAGTTGCCGTGGGCTCTATTCTTCGCAGAATACTATTACGTAATAACATACCGACCGGGAGTTCAGAATGGGAAGGCCGATGCCTTGTCTCGTATGGGTGTTGAAGAGAAAACAAACAGTACCCTGGACCCTGTTGCCAACATCCCAAGTGATAAACTACTGGGACTCACCACCACATTGACTCTGAGTGAACTTCAAGATAAGATTCAAACCTTAATGAATCCTGAGATCTTGCAGAAATGGAATTCCCAAAATGAACATCACACGGTTCTCAATGGATTACCCTACTTCAGGGAATGACTATATCTACCAAGTAAAGATCTGCAAGAATTGGCCATGTCTGGTTAACACGATTATTGATCGAAGGCCATCCCGGAATTGCTAAGACTCTAGGCAAGGTTAAACAGGATTATTGGTGTCCAACCTGGCTTAAGGACATTGCTCGATTTATTCTATCCTGTGGGATATGTGCACAGAATAAATCACAAAAACTGAAACCAGCAGGCCTCCTACAACCACTGGATATTCCACTGGCTCCCTGGCATACTCTTTCTCTTGATTTTATTATGGACTTACCTCCCTGTCAAGGTTTTAATACCATTCTGGTGGTTGTAGACCTGTTCTCTAAAATGGCACATTTCATTCCATTCAAAGGACTTCCTAATGCTACCGGTCTGGCAAAAGCATTTCTTGAACAGATTATAAAACTGCATGGTTTCCCCTCAGTCCTAATCTCAGATCGTGGAAGCCAATTTGTATCCAACTTCTGGAGGAAATGTTGTACCATGGCACAAATTGATGTTCGATTATCCACTAGCCATCACCCCCAAACGGATGGGCAAACAGAAAGAACAAACCAGACATTAGAACCATATCTACGTTGCGTGCTGCATCAAGTGGAAGAGGATTGGAAAGACTTGTTATGGATAGCTGAATATGCATACAGCCCGTTCTACACAATATAAGTAAGACATCCACGTACCTCTGAACTAGACTCCCCCACGACCTTGGAAATGCCAGCGGTAAACACTCTACACACAAGCATAACCCAAGCCTTCAAAAGGGCAAATGAACATTTACTGCAAGCCAAAGACAGACAAAAATAATTCTCAGACCGGCATCGAAAGAAAGCTCCAGATTACCAAGTTGGAGACAAAGTCTGGTTGGCATCAAAACGTGTGCCCATAAAAGGTACCCGGACCTTTTGTCCAAGATATGTAGGACCCTATACCATCGAATCAGTGATAAATCCGGTGGCCATCAAGTTAGCCTTATCACCAAGCATGCAAATTCATCCAGTGTTCCATGTGTCACTTTTAAAACCTATACAACCAGGAACCTGAGTCTTAACACCACCAAAACCTGTGCTAGTTTATGGAGAGCCTAAATTTGAAGTTAAAAACATCCTGGATTCGAAACTTACCAGATCTAAGCTATACTATTTAGTGGACTGGAAAGGGTAAAGGCCTTAAGTCAGAACTTGGGAACCAAGTAAACATATTCACGCACCACGTCTGATTAAGAGGCTTCACCTGGATAACCCCACCAAACCCGGCCCGGACAGGAGAGGGGACTTGGGGGGGATTACTGTCATGACCACTGTGAGGGGGCACAAGTTCGCAACAAGCAGGCTCCCACCAGAACCCTGAGGACATTAAAACCACTGCAAAAGGGCTCCTGGAGCCAGTCCTGGCGGCTTTGGCACCAGGCTCATATGTAGGAAGGAAGGGCTGTTCAAACTAGGTCCCGTTTATGTACATGGGCCTTTAAATCCAACATGGAAGCACCCACACAGTCTAGTTCTAAGAACCAAGCCATGCGGTCTAGTGTTTTGGGTGTAGCAGGTCTGGAACTACTTTCCCTGGTACTACTTTACCTGTGTCTAAAGAGATTTATACCATGGTGCTTGTTTTTGGACAGTGGCCCTCATTACAACCCCGGCGCTAAACCATGGCGCTATTAGCATCGTGGTTGGTGCCGGTGTTGTAACGCATCCGCCATGGTGGAATGGGGAAATACCGCCCCATTCCAAGGTTGGCGGGGCGGTATTTCCCCATTTCACCATGGCCCTTCCCCATTCCCATTTTCGCCCCATAGGGCTCAATGGGACTGGGAAAGGCGCTAAGTACGGTACCGCAAATTGCGGTACTGTAATTAGCACCGAGGTCCCTTTGCGGCACCCTACTTTAATGGCTGGTAAAACCAGCCGTTAAGGTCGGGTGCCGCAAAGGGACCTCGTAATCAGGCGTTAAGGGTTTAACGGCGCCGACACCTTTTACGGCACCGTCAAACCCTTAACGCCAGGGTCGTAATGACCCCCAGTGTCTCCTTTTCAAAATGTCAGTGTGCTCTAGTTTGGGAGAGTGATTGTGTACGTTTCTAGCATTAATAATATATCATGGGTATATGTCGCCGATTAGTCTGTTCTCGGTACATCATTTGAATAACATATGTGCTAATAGTAGTCGCACTCACTAGAGAGAGTGCCTGCTTCTTTTATACGCGTGCTACTAGTTACAGCTAATAATGATTTCAGATGTTAATGTTTATGGCGCTCTTTGTTTCACCATGGTCTCCAAATAAAACAGGGGGGAATAATAAGAGGGTTCCATGTATACAATTCCCCAGGTATCCAATAATTTGCACCCCTCCCTGTGCCAGGTATATTTAGCAAATGTAAGGTGTAGAGATGGGCTCAATGTGCAGCATAGTAAAACCAATGCTCAATAACAGAGTTCTCAAAGTGCATGGAAAAACACAGCTTTATTCAAAGCATTGAAACTCGGACGGGACAGCATACAATCAGCTCTCAATGTTACAATAGACGTGACTGGTTTTTAAATAAGAGACACATGAGCTATGCCATCATAATTCATGCCATCATAATACAGTATCAATTACAAAACATATGAATACATTTGATTGGTTAGCATTGCATACTACATATAGAGTAGAGGTGTTAGTTCTATAATTGGGTTAAACATATCTGATGGACCCTCCTGGGCCCAACCTACTTCAGATAACACTTCCAATACATGATTACATAGATAATGTATTGGTTGGTGCTGTTCATCATAGTTGGTGTGACATGAAGGATCTCTATTGGTTGGCAATTTGCTTCCCAACCTTGGACACTTTGACGTGGCGTCAAGATATGAGAGAGACATAGAGTGGGTGGAGAGAAGTCCATGGTGTGCAATTATTCCAAATAAAAGTAACTCCTTGTCATACCCAAGCGATGAAGCTTGTCCTTTCCTGTGTACATGGCCTTGTGTATCATCTGGTGTCTGTGTACTGGGGAGTTCTGCAGGTGTCTTATCTGTGTTTGGCGCATAAGAATATCCAATGTTCTCAGTGTCTTGTTCACGTAACAGGGAACCGTGTTGAAGAATTAATGTCTTCTTATTTATCTTACTTTTAGCTAGTTCTGACGTGCTTGTTGTATTCTTTGTGACCACTTGAGATGCCCTTCATCTATTCTCTATAGAGTCTTTTGACATACTATTCTCATGCACCTGGACATCATTGACTCTCTTATTAATTTAATTATCTTAGGAGGCTACTGCTTTGCATCTTGGGAGCTGTTATCTTCCGTCTAGGTTCTGCTCACCCGCTACTCCCTTCCTGGTGTTCTAACGTTTGCGTTCACTGTGAACTACTTTTGGGGCAGCTTCAAAGTGCGGTAGCCAAGGTTGGCCCCTTCCGAAAGGGCCATCTTGGCCTCAGCCTCAGCTTGCAGCAATAAGGAGACTAGACCCTGGACTGATGGATAAACCAAGCTTCTTGTATTAGATAGAAAATAAACAGCATACAGAGAATTTACCGGCTGATAAGCAGGAAAATACAGAAGGACAAGTGGCAGGTAGTTTGCACTCAGAGCACACGTTACATAGCATGTCATAAGCAAATCACTAATATATTATAGCATTTTCACAATGGTGGGTGGTAATTGGCATGACATTGCAGACATTTAGCAGTAACTGACAACATCTGACTTGTGACCTTGAGGTGTAGCCTTGCGGGTACATGGGCTGGTACATTGTGTTGTAATATTGATAAGCAGCATTTGCAGAAACCTACTGTTATCTACCATATATGGTGTTAATGCTACACTTGTAGAGAGAAAACAGAAGAAAAGATCTGACATTTCCCTTTGCCTTGTTACAGGGTCTTGGTCTTATCTGCTCCAGGCGGGGTGTGGGGCTGTCAGAGGAGCTGAGTGACGAAGGAGGCCTCCGGCAAAGGCAAAATGGAAGATCTGAGGCCTAAATGTATGAGAGAGCATAATGTAGCTTACAATAGCATAACAATCCTGCCACATCAAAAGGCTTCTCAAATGAATTAGTTTTTATAAATTCATTATCTTGGATTCTAGTGCGTTGCTAGTTCTTGGACCTGCTGCAACCTCCATGTTAGGAAAAAAGCTGTTCTTCTGCACTCTCGCCTCCATGCTGGTGACTTATATTCATGTCTGTTCCTATTACATTCATCTTGTACATCCGCCAAAGGTTGGTTTCCCTGCCCGTGTATGTTGTGCCCTTATCTACCCATAGTTTAATCTGCCTTTCCAATGTAGTGAGTCCCTCTCTTAGTGCGCAGGAACCTATGCTACCTATAGCACGCTACTTGTTTAGCTTAGAACCCTACTAGTGTCACTCAACCTAACTAATTGCTTATGACAGATGTATGTGCATTAACAGTTGAACTGTTTTATGGACTCTACCTCAGCTTGTATTATTTCTCACCCGTAAGCTCTTGGGGTGGCAGGGCCTGTCTGTACACTCTCTCACCTTTAGAGCAATAAGGAAGAGGAGGGGTATAAGTTAGCACTTGCACATGTATCTGCACCATCACAATCCCCCCTCTGGTCTATTCATCGGCCACCTCCTAGTTATGCCCTGTACCTTATAGACATCCTTGTGCTACATAAACTTCTGGACCACATGTCATGAAACAACAGTTACCATCCACTATCTGGGGTTGGTCTACCCTGCAGCATTCTTCAATGGGTATAGTCCTTGTACAGTCAAGGACGCAATGCAAGGCAGAGGAGGAGGAGGAGGAGCCATGAGCGGTGTGCACCCTTCATCATGCATCCATTTTTTTCCTGCTCGGTTCTCCTACCTCCTCCTCGAACATTTTCCACAGCTCGAGTACACTTACACTTAGGGCCTCTTCACGAGTTCGGCTGTAGCCTTTAAATGCAGCGGTAACGTATTACCGCCGCATTTAAGGGCTGGTCCGATCATGATTTGGGCGCTAAATTGGCTGTTTTACCTCCAGCTTTTTTCTGGAGGTGAAAATCCCTGTTTTTGGCGGTATTACAGCCGGCTGTATTAGCACGCACTATTAGCACCGAAAATTCCCCATTGGATCCAATGGATGCAATCAGGAATGGGGATTTGCTGTTAAGGCCCAACCTGTGATCCGGTGGTAATACCACCTGGCCGGTCGGTGCTAGGGTTATTAGAGTCGGCGGCATTCCAGCTGGGAATACAGCCCGACTCGTGATGAGGCCCTTAGTCTGTTCTGTATTAGTTTTCCCTTATGTGTGGCATGTTAATATGTGCATATGTATTGCACCATCACTTTTGAATGAGTACCTTCTTGAGGCCACAGCATAAACATCTTGTCGGCCGTATCTTTAACCCACTGAATGTGGTAGTTCACAATTTTGTCTTTATATCTAGGAAGTGAACTAAACAAATGGACAACTACAATAGCAACAATATAAAACACAACTTACGAATAGTCAAAGAACACTGCTTCAATGCTCGCTCACTTTTTCTTTACTTTTCAAATCCCTCCCCTAAATGTTTTCTCCCCATGTTAACACACTCACGACTTTCTCCAAAACCACATTCCATGTGTCATAAAAATCCCTCTCCAGAGCGACACCAAAACACTTCTCACAATCTAAACCCCTATTTCTTGTCAACAACACCAATTCACTCTTCTACCAAAAAAAACATCTTTAATATCTTACATTACAGTACAATAAAAAATGACTTCAACACTCATTAACTCAATTCAAAATGCCACTGTCTTCCAATTATATGCGGGGATGCTTCTATTTTATATTTCTGCCCCTAAAAGAATCTTACCACAAGGTCTTTCTCGACCCTTGTCGGATGTTTACAATCTCTCAATATCTCATATTTCTCACAAATCAACAATACACAAAACAATTCCATACGAACATTTCTCTGACCTGTTGTTATTGTTGTTGTTCTTTCTGTTTATTACAAGTACTGACAAGCAATGTAACGCTGCTTGCAGCGTTCTCATCTCATATGCCACATGTAATATGAAGCTTGTATAAAATGAATAAAAATATATTTGAAAAAAAAAAACAATACACAAAACACCAAATCCCCAATTGTGCTGTGCACATTTTAAACTCACATCCAAGGATTGCTTGAGGCTCTACAACTTCGAGTCTTTTCTATCTGCACCCAACGGGGGTCCAGTTAGACTGGGCAGGACTTTGCATCAACGGGGGATCCTAATGATCTCTCTTCTCAGGTGCACATTATTCTGCTCTCCACAGGCTGCACTCGCCGTCCAAGTGGGATTCAGCGACGAAGATGGAATGATAGTGCTACTGGTAACTTCGATGGTACAAACATAAGCAAATTTGATCAATTAGTTTTATTACCTTCATGATGTTCTATGTTTGTGAATAGAAGCAGACTTAATATTGCCTTTGTTAAACATTCTGACAAACATTCTGGACCTTATCAGTCCATGATCTCTTTTAAGATGGCTCCAGTAGGGAAAAAGGAAGTTGCTCCTCCATCTTATACTAATAATGATGATCCAGATTCTGTCCCATTTTGTTTACGTAAGGAAGGTTCCCGACATATGAGTACATACGATAAATGCATGAACACTGCTGTTCTGGTGAATGAGAATATACATATTCCTCATCTATTTTGTTTGTGGAAGTGAAGCTTATCCATGGTTACCTAAAGATTGGAAGGGAACATGTTATCTGGGAATACTTTTGCCTAGTGTTTATATTACCTCTACTGGTGATATATTGAAGTCTCGTCCTAGGAGGGGTATAGATGGTGAGACTGCATGTTAGGAAAATGACTGTTCTTCTGCACTCTCAGCGCCATGTTGGCGGCTTATATTTGTGTTTGATCAACTTACATTTGTCTTGTACATCGGCCAAACGTTGGTTTCCCTGCCCGTGTATGCTGCACCCTTACATGCCTATACTTCCATCTGCCCTTCCAATGTAGTGAGTCCTTCTCTTGGTATGCAGGAAGCTATGCTACCTGTAGCACACTACTTGTGCATTCTACAGCTTAGCTTAGATCCCTACTAGTGTTGCTCAGCGGTTCCACAGTTCATTCACAGCTTGTATCGTTTCTCAGCCATAGGCTCATTGGCATCAGGGCCTGTTTGTACTCTCTCTCACATTTAGATTAACAGCTTGGAGGAGGGGCAGAAGATGGTATTGACACATTTATCTGCACCATTGCAAAGGGACCCCTCCATTTTCCCAAGCACCTTTTTGAAATTGGGGGTTTTCGAGTGACCCAGGCAAACCATCATGAAATAGCAGGCAGATGTGAGTTTCGCCTGTGTCTCAAAACTGGAAATCCCTAATTCTAACCGCAACACACGGTTAGGGGCACTTTTTTCAGGGTTCTATTTTCAATTGTCTCCATAGCAGAACAATTGGAATGACCCCAGATCTCATTCCCATAAAACAACGTGCGTAGCTTAACCTTAACCTTACAACTGCTGAGGTATTTATTCAGCATACAACCACCACATATGTGGAAAATCTAAGCAGCCCCCATGGCCTTGCCACGGCCTTTGTGGCAGTGGCTTTTTTTTATGTCTTGACCAAGACCCATTTTTGGTATAAAATAAACCAAGGTAGCAGTATGACTCAACTACCTCGATTTGTATACCGTTGAGTGCTCATGATGATTGTTTTTGACCTTTTCCAAAGATCAAGACCTTGGTCTTAGTCCTAGTCAATTTAAACCCCATGGTAGAAAAAGTACTCCTCAGTATAAGGAAGGCCGTGTTGCAGTCCCCCTAGGGAGGGAGTGAGTAAATCTGTATCCAATTGCACAATACTTGTTGATCAGCATGTTTAGCAACAGAAATTGGTCAAATGTTGAATACCCTCTTGTAAATCCTGCTTCAGATGGTCTTAGTAAATTCAAAGAAGTGGCCCATTACTCTAATCAGGATAACAGGCATTTGGAGAAGACTTTACCCAGTATATCGAGCAGGGAGATTGGTTTTCTTATAGAATCTTTTCTGGCATTACCAGCAAGGCAAACATGAGTATGCAGAGCTCTGAATGAAAATAAAGCTCTTCAACTAGTCTGCCTATCTTGTAAAAATAATTAGACAGTCCACTTGTAACCTTGGAACTTGCCTACTCTTCGCAAAGTGTATACTGCAAATGTAAATGTAAATGTTCATCACCAATGCTTTGTCACTGTACCACTGTATCTATGCATCTCCTACTGTAACAGCGCCATGGTGCCCCAGGGCCGCATGGGCGCTTTATAAATTCAAACAAATAAATAAAATAAGTTCTTGTATGGGAATATTGGCATATGTTGGTACAGCAAGCATGAAAATTGACACAGCAAGCATGAGCATGTTTTTTTATACTGACATATATATTGGATTTTTTCTTGAGTTACCCAACACAACCAATTGCCCACTGACTGGATTTTGGCCCATTTTTCACAGAAAGTGTGCTGCATAATGCCCCATTTTAACCCATTATTCTAAATAACTTCTCGGGGGGGAGAATCCCCCAACCCACCTTTCATTGATTTGAGCTCCCTCGCTACACTCGGTCGCTCTCACATACTTATGCCAAATATTTACGCTCCTCCAATAAAACCCTTGATGAACCACCATTGATGGCTAATACATTTGGCTAAGCAAAACAAAAGAGGTGATGGCTGGAAGGTGTAGAATTAATCTTAACCTCTGGCATTGGCCTGTGCAACTCTCTCGACCATTGTTCTTTTACTGTCGAGCCATTATTAATGAGGAAAAACAATGTGCCAATTAGGCTTGGTACCCCCGCAAAAGGGCAGTCCAGCCTGAACTGCTTGGTCAAATCCAGTACATTTGGGTGCTAGAGGCCTGGCACCACTCCCTTGTTTCTAGACTAGGTGAAAGATTTAAGTTTTGATTAAAAAACATACATCTTCCACCTGGAGCAGTGTGTGTCGCTGCAACAGCAGGATCATCCTGAACATTGCTCACCCGTGTCCAGGCTGGCCGCAGTGTGGCGCGTCACGTGTTTGTTGAGTTGCTCGATTTATCAGCAGGATTCGACACCCTGGACCATACTATCCCGCTATCATGGTTTAAGGCTGTTGCAAACTTGTCAGAAGGGGCCTTGTGATGGTTCTCTTAATTTCTAACCGACCGCTCAACCTGCGTCAGGATTAATTAACTTGAATCCAAAACATGTGAACTTGACTGCAGAGTTCCACAGGCAGCATGTCTGTCCCCTCTTCTTTTTAACATCTATCTTAAACCACTCTCGGACTGGCTACAAGAAAATGACATGACGTTTCAAAATTATGCCGATGGCACTCAACTCATCTTCGAAATATCTTCCCTGAGATTGATCAAGTTCATGCAAAAATTAATGATACTTTGAACCATACTGAGCTCAGGATGGGCCTGAACTGGCTCAGTCTGGACCCGAGGAAAAACATAATGCCTCAATACGTACGTATCCACTCAGTCAAAAACATCTAACAGGGAACTGCGCTTTGGTAAGGCTAATATCGAACTAGCCCCAGTTGTGAAAAATCTGGGCGTGCACCTAGACCAAAACCTTTCCATGATGAACCATGTAAATAGATTTGTTAGTACAACCAGCTTTTACATCATTATTTTAGAGAAGTCAGACTGTATATATTGGAAGACCATGCTGCCAGGGTTGCCCAAGAAGTAATCAGTTCTCGATTGGACTAGGGCAACTCTATGTGTTGTGCCCTCAAGTATGTTGTAGATAGATTGCAAATAATTCAAACCACAGATTGCCACATGGGTCATACATTGCCCCTTCTCGGAGCAAACTTCACTGTCTACCTGCTGTGAATGGAATTTGATTTAAACCACTTACACTAGTCTTCAAAGCCCTGCAAAACCTCAGCCCAAGTGATCTCAGAAGTACATTTCATTTCAACAGTACTCTCCTTCTCGCAACCTGCTCTAATCATAGGCCGCTCCTCTAGTGGAACAGTGCTTTAAATGATCAAGGGCTTTGGAGAGATCATTTTTGGTCTGGCTGCCAAGCACTGGAATGCTTTACCTCTGGACTTGCAGAGTTGCTGCAATTGCATAACCTTTAGGAAGGATTTGATATCCTTCCTATTTCCGTAATTTCTCTTCTTAATTACGAGACATGTTGCCTCTGTTCTGTGGCAGCGCTTTGAAACCTTGGTTGTTAGCGCTATACCAGAGAACCATAAACCCTAAACCATTGACCATTGTTTACATTACATTCAATATAAGATTCATTACTGCTATCTGTTCATTTCCACCACTTTATTTTCAGTGGATGTTATGAGCTATAAATAAGATGCATTGACAAGTTCATGGTGCACTGTTCATCCGTCCATATGCTCTGTTGTCTCTAGCTGAGGAGTGTGGGCAGCTGGAGAGAAGGATGGCTGGGAGACATAAGGCTAAGTCATCCCTTTGTCTAACTATCCTAAACCTTGATGTTAGGTTCATGTTTGGAGCTGAGCAGGTCTAGAATGCAGTGCCCTGTAGTGAGAATGGCTGGCATCTCCTGGTGGTCAGCTTGGAGCTTGCTTCTAGTAAACTTCTGATTCTAGATCTTAACAGTTCGATGAGGCACACCATCTGCACTCGCAACTAGCCATTGGCTAGTGATATGTAACTAAACTCCTGTCCTGGCGAGTAAGAAATGGTGTGTTGTGTGCATGTATAGAATTGAGGCGACAAGTGGCCTTTTTAAGGCTGGCAAGTATTTTTTTAGTTAGAAGTTTAATCTTCTGGGTATGATGGTGTGTTTCCTAAGGGTTATTTATGCAGAATGTACTTTATACTTTGGCTTAAATTAAAGCAAACATTCAAGATAGATGTCATATTACTGAGATCCACTGGCGCTACTGTGTTTAATGCAGCATTTGAGGCTTTTCATAAGGTAGTGCAGAATGGAGGCAAATGAAAGGGTGGTGGTGAAATTGTGGCCAATCACTCAAAGCGGCTGTTGCATATGAACGCTTGGTTTTCTCCACCAGTGAAGAGACAGAGGCCCCTTGATGAAGAATAGGTGAGCTCCTTGATGATGAATAGGTGTGGTACTTCAAGAAGAATAGCTGTGCTACATGGTGAAGAATAGGCGAGCTACCTGATGAAGAATAGGTGAGCTCCTTGATGAAGAATAGGTGTGGTACTTCATGAAGAATAGCTGTGCTACATGATGAAGAACAGGTGTGCTACTTCATGAAGAATAGGTGAGCTACATGATGAAGAATAGGTGTGTTACTTGATGAAGAATTGGTGTGCTACATGGTGAAGAATAGGTGAGCTACTTGATGAAGAATAGGTGTGCTACATGATGAAGAATAGGTGTGCTACATGATGAAGAATAGGTGTGTTACTTGATGAAGAATTGGTGTGCTACATGATGAAGAATAGGTGAGCTACTTGATGAAGAATAGGTGTGCTACATGATGAAGAATAGGTGTGCTACTTCATGAAGAATAGGTATATTACTTGATGAAGAACTGGTGTGCTACGTGATGAAGAATAGGTGTGCTACTTCATGAAGAATAGGTGAGCTACTTGATGAAGAATAGGTGTGCTACATGATGGAGAATAGATGTGTTACTTGATGAAGAATTGGTGTGCTACTTCATGAAGAATAGGTGAGCTACCTGATGAAGAATAGGTGTGTTACTTCATGAAGAAAAGGTGTGCTACTTCATGAAGAATAGGTGAGCTACTTGATGAAGAATAGGTGTGCTACATGATGAAGAATAGGTGTGTTACTTGATGACGAATTGGTGTGCTACATGATGAAGAATAGGTGTGCTACTTCATGAAGAATAGTTGAGCTACTTGATGAAGAATTGGTGTGCTACATGGTGAAGAATAGGTGAGCTACTTGATGAAGAATAGGTGAGCTACTTGATGAAGAATAGGTGTGCTACATGATGAACAATAGGTGTGCTACATGATGAAGAATAGGTGTGTTACTTGATGAAGAATTGGTGTGCTACATGATGAAGAATAGGTGAGCTACTTGATGAAGAATAGGTGTGCTACATGATGAAGAATAGGTGTGCTACTTCATGAAGAATAGGTATATTACTTGATGAAGAACTGGTGTGCTACGTGATGAAGAATAGGTGTGCTACTTCATGAAGAATAGGTGAGCTACTTGATGAAGAATAGGTGTGCTACATGATGGAGAATAGATGTGTTACTTGATGAAGAATTGGTGTGCTACTTCATGAAGAATAGGTGAGCTACCTGATGAAGAATAGGTGTGTTACTTCATGAAGAAAAGGTGTGCTACTTCATGAAGAATAGGTGAGCTACTTGATGAAGAATAGGTGTGCTACATGATGAAGAATAGGTGTGTTACTTGATGACGAATTGGTGTGCTACATGATGAAGAATAGGTGTGCTACTTCATGAAGAATAGTTGAGCTACTTGATGAAGAATTTGTGTGCTACTTCATGAAGAATAGGTGAGCTCCTTGATGAAGAATAGGTGTGCTACTTCATGAAGAATAGCTGTGCTACATCATGAAGAATAGGTGTGCTACATGGTGAATAATAGGTGAGCTACCTGATGAAGAATAGGCGAGTTACTTCATGAAGAATAGCTGAGCTCCTTGATGAAGAATAGGTGTGCTACTGCATGAAGAATAGGTGAGCTACTTGATGAAGAATAGGTGTGCTACATGATGGAGAATAGATGTGTTACTTGATGAAGAATTGGTGTGCTGCTTCATGAAGAAGAGGTGAGCTCCTTGATGAAGAAAAGGTGTGCTACTTCATGAAGAATAGGTGAGTTCCTTGATGAAGAATAGGTGTGCTACTTCATGAAGAATAGGTGTGATACTTCGTGAAGAATAGGTGAGCTCCTTGATGAAGAATAGGTCTGCTACTTCATGAAGAATAGCTGTGCTACATCATGAAGAATAGGTGTGCTACATGGTGAGGAATAGATGAGCTACCTGATGAAGAATAGGTGTGTTACTTCATGAAGAATCGGTGAGCTACTTGATGAAGAATTGGTGTGCTACATGATGAAGAATAGGTGAGCTCCTTGATGAAGAATAGGTGTGCTGCTTCATGAAGAATAGGTGAGCTACTTGATGAAGAATTGGTGTGCTACATGATGAAGAATAGGTGAGCTACTTGATGAAGAATTGGTGTGCTACATGATGAAGAATAGGTGAGCTCCTTGATGAAGAATAGGTGTGCTGCTTCAGGAAGAAGAGGTGAGCTCCTTGATGAAGAATAGGTGTGCTACTTCATGAAGAATAGGTGAGCTCCTTGATGAAGAATAGGTGTGCTACTTCATGAAGAATAGGTGTGTTACTTGATGAAGAATTGGTGTGCTACATGATGGATGTTTGGATGTTTACAAGCTTTATTTTAACATCACAAAAAACAAACGTCAGAGGTGAGCAATATATTGTCTAGAAAATAATGAACAGCACATAAAAAAACAGTTTTGTA
This sequence comes from Ambystoma mexicanum, assembly GCF_040938575.1. Lineage (NCBI taxonomy): Eukaryota > Metazoa > Chordata > Amphibia > Caudata > Ambystomatidae > Ambystoma > Ambystoma mexicanum. Next base: position 1,406,766,218 of record NC_090931.1, on the reverse strand, counting down.
GAGGAGAGAAACTAAAAAGAAAGGGAAAACAAGGAGGATAGAAGAAAGAAAGTTAGAAACCAGGAAAGGACAGAAAACCCGAAAGCAATTGGTTTACTTATGGAGCCATCAATGCAAAACCAATGAAACATTAAATCAAATGATTACAGATATGGATTTGCACAGCAATAGCAATTACAACGCCAGAGACATCCCATTGTGTACAAAAAAGAAAATTCAACCGTAGACCTCGAGGAATCTATTCCAAATGTCCCAGAACTTCTCAACAACATCCACGTCCTTGTAAATTGCCTTCTCAAAAGTTGAAACAGTTAAAAGTTCATCCACCCATTGATCAATGTTAAAGGAGCAGCTCGACTTCCACAATCTCAATATCATCCTTTTAGCCACTATGCTGGCTCGGAGTATCCAAGTCGCCTGCCCAAAAGAGATGTCATCAACTCTTTAAATGTCCCCCAGAATCAGCAAGGTGGCAGAGAGGGGAATCGTAACCAGTCCCAACCTCTCACAAATGTTCTCCCAGAATATCTTTGTCTTAGGACAGAACCATATCAGATGACTGAGGGAACCTCTAGCACCCTTACATTTCCAACAGAGTTCATTATCCACGAGGTGCGTCTTAAACAACCTGACTGGAGTCCAATAGGACCTAAAGAGCAGTTTTGTTTGCTCTAAGACCCCAATCCAGACTTACCAACCGGGTATTATCACAGCAGCGCTGCCAGCAGACTTCGTTGATATCTTCTCCCAACTCCTCAGCCCAGATCACAGGCAGTTGCGAATCTTCCTTCCTAAAGGATTTCAGAATTCCGTACATCGTAGCAGCAGGATGAGCAGCACTACCACATAACAGCAACTTCGACCAGGCAATATTCGGTTCCAACAAATCAACATCTCCAATGCAAGCAGTGACAATGCCTTTCAATTTTCTATACTCGGCGAATGAACAACAAGCTATATCATGAGTCTGACACAGCTGTGCATACGGGATCCGGTTCCCTATATCTATCAGGTTCCGGAGGTACTTTATTCCCGCCAGGAACCACCCTGGCCATAACAAAACCTTCCCTTGACTCTTCAGAGCAGGATTCAACCAAATGTAGGCATCCACGTGTAAGTAAGGATCTGCCTTCATGCGCTTCGAGATATCACACCAGCAATCCCGAAGAAAACCAGTCAAAGGACTCGTTCCCACCGAGTTATTCTTCTTCGAAGTCAACAGAGCTCTAGGTTCCAACTGGGACACAGTGCCACATTACCACATCACACACTGCGAACATTCATCGTACGGAACCAGGAATTGACAGAGATGTTGAGTTGAAAAAGAAAGATGGTATTCACTGAAGTAAGGTAAATTCATCCCACCTTTTTTCAATGGTATTTGTAGTTTCCATATAGCTAATCTGGGTGGTTTCTCATTCCAAATAAACTGTTGCATAAGTTTATCTATTGCTCTGAAAATATGACCAGGAACCTTGATGGCAACATAGAGGAGCCAGGTTCATTTTAATGCAGTTCATTTTTCCCCAAGTGGATAATTGTAAAAGTCCCCATCTGGCTATGTCGGATTTTAAGTGTTGAATGAGCATCCCAAAGTTCAAAGCTGGCAACTTCACCACGTCTGCACCAATCCAGATGCCCAAATATTTGATTTGATCACTACACCACCTGAATTGGAAATGTGCACAAGCATTACATAGACACAGATCATTGAGAGGCAAGATCTCAGACTTGCTCCAATTAATTTTATAGCCAGATACTACAGAGAATTCTTGGATGTCATGCATCAAATGGGGAATGCAATTAACTGGATCCTGGAGTGCAACCAATAAATCATCAGCATATAACCAAAGCAAATTTTCACGGTCATTTCCAATTATTGGCTTAAGGTTCACGTCCGCCCTCAGACAGAGCGCAAGCGGTTCCATAGACAGGATAAACAATAATGGAGAGAGAGAACAACCCTGTCTCGTGCCCCTGTGCAGAGTAAATGAATCAGAAATGGGGCCATTCGTGAGCACACTAGCTGATGGACCGTTGTACAGAGGTTTTACCCACTGCTGATATGTCTTACTAAAGTGCATCTTCTTCAGGCAGGAGAACAAGAAGGCCCACTCCACTTGATCAAACGCCTTCTCACCGTCTAAAGAAATGGCAGCAGTGGCTACTCTCTGTCGATGACCATGTTCAATAGACAACAGTAAACGGTGCATATTGTCAGCCACAGCCCTACCTATAACAAATCCAACCTGGTTTTTGTGAATTAGAGTTGTAATCACTGTTTCCAGTCACATTGCCAGCATTTTCACAAGTATTTTACAATCACAATTAATCATGCGTATCGGTCTGTAGTTTTCACACCTTGTAGGGCACTTGCCTTTTTTCTTTAGTACAGTTATTAATGCATGCCGCATCATTCCGGGCAACAAACCCGAACCAAAGGCCTCCTTATAGACATCACACAAAAGTTGTATAGCAGACTCCGGCAAAATTCTGTAAAACTCACTTGGAAGGCCATCCATACCCGGCGATTTACCCCCTGCAAGTTTCGAAATAGCCAATTTTATGTCATCCACTGTAAATTCTTCTTCAAGACAGTCCGATTGAGCTTCTGAGAGCTGGGGTAGGTCACAAGAGTCAAGAAAATTCACAATACCTGACTCATTACAGCCAAGGTCTGAGTCATAAAGTTTTGAGTAAAAGTCACGAAACAATTTTTTTATTTCTCTCTGCTTAGTCTCCCTTCTACAATTTTGATTTGCAATTGCAGAAATGAAACGATCATCCTCCGCCACCTTCAATCTGTATGCCAGCAGCTTTACAGCTCTTTCACCATTTTCAAAATAATTATTTTTTTGCCTAAAAAGAGCATAGTCCACTTGTTTTGAAATTATTTTATTTAGTTCAAACTTGGCTCTCCTCAGATCATTCTTAGTACCTTCATCCCTGCTACTCGCAAACAGTTTATCCAGTCTTTTTGCTTCATCGGAAAGTCTCTGGATTTCCTTTGCTCTCATTTTCCTTTGCTTACCAGTCCTATTAATAAGAAGACCACAGGCAAAGCACTTCAGTGCCTCCCACACTGAAGAGATTTTGACATCATCAGTTCTGTTGATCTGCACAAAGTTCTCAAGTTCATCTTTGATTTCATCACTTTTAAGAATAGAAGAGCTCATCCTCCATCGTGGTGATTTTATCAAAGTGTATTGTAAAGAGAGGCTCAGAGACACAGGCGCATGATCTGACAGCGCAATAAGTCTGATTTTAGAATCATAACAACTGGAAGTTACCTGCCCTGAAGTTAAGACAAAGTCAATGCGGGAGAACGTATTGTGACACTGAGAATGAAATGTATAGTCCCTTTCACACGGGTGCTCCAGTCGCCATATATCAGCCAGAGCAAACTCCTTTATGAGATCACCCAAAGATCTCTTACTTTTCTACGAGTTTCTCGAGCAGTCCCGATTTGAGCGATCTAGAGCAGGGTCCAACACCAAGTTGATATCACCAGCCAGTACAATTGAGTCCACATCAAAGCTTTGAATCAGCACCGCAAGCTCATGGAAGAAAACTGGCTCGTCCAGGTTTGGTGCATACACATTACATATAAGTAGCTTAGAATCCTGAACGCTGAGCAAGACACAGATGACTGTCCCCTCTTTATCCGATTTACTAGAGAGGATAGATATTGGCAGATTCTTCTTAATCAGTAGAGAAACTCCCCTTTTACTGGACGTATAAGTAGAAAAAAAGGTTTCACCAACCCAGCCTCGCTTCAGTTTTCCAGATTCAAGGTCAGTAAGATGAGTCTCTTGGAAGAGTGCAATATCACAACAATTTGCCCTTAAGTATGATAGCACTTTAGTTCTCTTGGCGACAGTCTTAAGTCCATTCACGTTCCATGAGATGATGTTGAGATGATCCACAACTTTAGTGTTCATAATGACAAGTCTATTACAGTTTCTGAAATAGGTTCTCTGGTTAGACAAGTATAGCAAAGTAGGTTGAAAGAAAAGAAAGAGCAAAAGGGAAAGCAAAAGGAAAAGGCAGTAACCCATGTCCCGAAGGACAAAAGGCGATCAGAAAAGCAGTATATAAGCCACCAATAGATGGCACACTGCAAAGAGACAGCAACAAGTCAGCACTTCTAAAATAGTACTCCAAAGTAACTCTAAGTGAGTAAAAAAGCAAAAGACCATAAACCCCCCCCACCCTGTCAATATAAAGCATTGACGATAAATGAAGCATATATAGCCAAAATATTATCACTCCCCGCCATCAGGCGCACATAACCAAAGTATCACCACTTCCCGCCATAGGCAAACGGCCAAACATGTACTACAACACAACAAACAATTAACCGCAAGTGCAATAGGGATACACTAAAAAAGTCAATCATTGAAGACCATGCACTTTGACACACATATCATTCATACAATATCCACACGTACGTCTGTGAGAATCACAAATATCAATAATAAAGGCAAACGTTCCAACGTAGTACAGAACAGCGTGGAATACGCTCAGTAGTAAAGCACCAAAAATAATCCCCCATGAACAGAGGAGCCCACAATATCAGACAAGTTACACCAAACCAACCCTTGAAATGCCGCCCCAGAATACACAGTGTGTGCATAGTCTTCCGGAATAGGTAAGGCGATCTCAATCCACGTCCCGGCCACACATGCATCTAACAAGACAGACACCCATAGTGAAAGTCATCGCACAAAGAAACAGACCACATATAGGAAACACCATATAATACCACAAAACCACTAATGCCCGTCATGAAACAAAGCAACACCCAACACTTAGGACAGCCAGAGAATCTTGCGACATAACTACATAACTACAAGAGGGGCGAACAACATGGGATTTCACAGTACCACCAATACCAGATCTGAGACCCCTCCGACAGCTAGAAAGGAGACATTAAACTCAACCCCCTCCTGAACAACTATATGCTGGTTGAGCACGCACATGAAATCAGTTGCAAATACACAACACTCGCGTCACTTCTGAGTAGTCTATGCACAAGAAAAAGGTTGTAATGTAGCAACAACCCTTCAGGCAAGGCGATAATAAATAAAAATGAGTTCAACTGTGTGCAGCAATAGTACCATTCCAACAGGAGTCATATCAATACAATAACTTATTAGATATCCTAATAGTGACAAACGTGATGATATTAACTGTGCCATATGCAATGTCGTTAGATGCAACTATGGTCAATTACAGTCCCAGAATCCTCAAATTCACCACACATGTAAACCCCCAAATCAGAAGTGCAGACTTGAAGAAACAAACCCACCTCCATGTGACAGTTAGATCTTGTTTGTAGACTGAACCCCACCATGCATTTTCAGACATTTACCCACACTACACCAGAGTCACACACCCACAGCAGAATGGCTGTCAAACATAGACACAGGCATACATACATTGGAAACCCTAACACTAGACCTAATATTAACTGTGTGTCCTGGTGTTTATCGTTACTAAATGGACGGCACTCAAAAGACAAATCATGTGCCCAGTGTAGATCAAATAGCATATTGAGATACGCCTTAATAAGGACACGCGCCTTACCCACCATCATTGTTATCCTCAAGCACATCATGCATTCGGTTCGACCTCTACTTCACAAATGATTAAGTGGAGCAAGAAAATTCAACAAGCTGGACAGCCGTGGAAATAATGTAGAAAACAGTACCATACGTACTGTGGGATCCAGAAAACCCAGATAATGAAACCGCAGCTGCACCATCATGCACACAGATGAGTCATTTCATACCAACATGACCAATGCCATATGGGCACAAACTCCAAGCCCATTACAGCTACTAGAAAATCAGCTAAACGCTTCACACACAGCCAGTCTGCACGCGCAGGTGGGAATTCCCTTCTCGTTATCCTTCTATTTACAGTCCACCCTTCTCAGCAAGTAAAAATAATAGAATAGGTGTGTTACTTGATGAAGAATAGGTGTGCTACATGATGAAGAATAGGTGTTTTACTTGATGAAGAATTGGTGTGCTACATTGTGAAGAATAGGTGAGCTACTTGATGAAGAATAGTTGTGCTACTTCATGAAGAATAGGTGAGCTCCTTCATGAAGAATAGGTGTGCTACTTCATGAAGAATAGCTGTGCTACATGGTGAATAGGTGAGCTACTTCATGAAGAATAGGTGTGCTACATGGTGAAGAATAGGAGAGATACCTGATGAAGAATAGGTGTGTTACTTCATGAAGAATAGCTGAGCTCCTTGATGAAGAATAGGTGTGCTATAGAATGAAGAATAGGTGTGATACTTGAGGAAGAATAGATGTGCTGCATGATGAAGAATAGGTCAGCTACTTGGTGAAAAGTTGTGCTTCATCATGACCTATAGATGTGCTACATGATGAAGAATAGGTGTGCTACATGATGAGGAATAGGTGTGCTACATCATGAAGAATAGATGTGCTACATGATGAATAATAGGTGTGCTACTTAATGAAGAATGGGTGTGCTATTTCAGGAAGAATAGATGTTTGTTTGTTTTATTTCTAATGCGCTCCAGACCCGTAGGTAGAAGGGCGCAGCAGGTAGGATAATGCGAAACTTACATTGTTGCAGATTATACAGAATACAGTAAAAGTTATACATGTTATACAAGATACAATAATGGATATTATAGATATTATACAAGTTGTGCAAATTATACAAATTATACAAATATACAAGTTACAGTAGTAGTATACAAATGTATACAGATGTGCAGGATCATCATCGTACAGGTCGATGAGTTGCGAGTTACATAGAGGATGGTACGCATAACATATCGTGGGAAGGAGGAGAGGGACAAGTGCTCCTTGTTGAATAGGTGTGCTACTTGAGGAAGAATAGATGTGCTACATGATGAAGAATAGATGTGCTACATGATGAAGAATAGGTGTGTTACTTGATGAAGAATCGGTGTGCTGCATGATGAAGAATAGATGTGTTGCATGATGAATAGGTGTGCTACTTGAGGAAGAATAGATGTGCTACATGATGGAGAATAGGTGTGCTACATGATGAAGAATATGTGTGCTACTTGAGGAAGAATAGATGTGCTACATGATGACGAATGAGTGTGCTACTTGATGAAGAATCGGTGTGCTACTTGATGACGAATGTTCGTGCTACTTCATAAAGAATAGGTGTGCTACATGATGAAGAATAGATGTGCTACTTGATGAAGAATAGGTGTGCTATATGATGAAGAATAGATGACTACATGATGAAGAATAGGTGTGCTACTTGATGACGAATGGGTGTGCTACTTTAGGATGAATAGATGTGACAGATGATGACGAATGGATGTGCTACTTAATGAAGAATAGGTGTGCTACTTGATGAAGAATATGTGTGCTACTTGATGAAGAATGGGTGTGCTACACGATGAAGAATAGGTGTGCTACTTGAGGAAGAATAGATATGCTGCATGATGAAGAATAGGTGTGCTCTTTGATGAAGAATAAGTGTGCTACTTCATGAAGAATAGGTGAGCTCCTTGATGAAGAATAGGTGTGGTACTTCATGAAGAATAGGTGAGCTACTTCATGAAGAATAGGTGTGCTACATGATGAAGAATAGGTGTGCTACTTTATGAAGAATAGGTGTGTTACATGGTGAAGAATAGGTGAGCTACTTGATGAAGAATAGGTGTGCTACATGATGAAGAATGGGTGTGTTGCTTGATGAAGGATTGATTGGTGTGCTACATGGTGAAGAATAGGTGAACTACTTAATGAAGAATAAGTGTGCTACTTCATGAAGAATAGGTGAGCTACTTGATGAAGAATAGATGTGCTACCTGATGAAGAATAGGTGTGTTACTTGATGAAGAATTGGTGTGCTACATAATGAAGAATAGATGTGCTACTTCAGGAAGAATGGGTGAGCTACTTGATGAAGAATAGGTGTGCTACTTCATGAAGAATAGGTGAGCTACTTGATGAAGAATAGGTGTGCTACATGATGAAGAATAGGTGTGCTACTTCATGAATAATATGTGTGCTACTAGATGGAGAATAGGTGTGCTACGTCATGAAGAATAGATGTGCTACATGATGAAAAATAGGTGTGCTACTTAATGAAGAATGGGTGTGCTATTTCAGGAAGAATAGATGTGCTCCTTGTTGAATAGGTGTGCTACTTGAGGAAGAATAGATGTGCTACATGATGAAGAATAGATGTGCTACATGATGAAGAATAGGTGTGTTACTTGATGAAGAATCGGTGTGCTGCATGATGAAGAATAGATGTGTTGCATGATGAATAGGTGTGCTACTTGAGGAAGAATAGATGTGCTACATGATGGAGAATAGGTGTGCTACATGATGAAGAATATGTGTGCTACTTGAGGAAGAATAGATGTGCTACATGATGACGAATGAGTGTGCTACTTGATGAAGAATCGGTGTGCTACTTGATGACGAATGTTTGTGCTACTTCATAAAGAATAGGTGTGCTACATGATGAAGAATAGATGTGCTACTTGATGAAGAATAGGTGTGCTATATGATGAAGAATAGATGACTACATGATGAAGAATAGGTGTGCTACTTGATGACGAATGGGTGTGCTACTTTAGGATGAATAGATGTGACAGATGATGACGAATGGATGTGCTACTTAATGAAGAATAGGTGTGCTACTTGATGAAGAATATGTGTGCTACTTGATGAAGAATGGATGTGCTACACGATGAAGAATAGGTGTGCTACTTGAGGAAGAATAGATATGCTGCATGATGAAGAATAGGTGTGCTCTTTGATGAAGAATAAGTGTGCTACTTCATGAAGAATAGGTGAGCTCCTTGATGAAGAATAGGTGTGGTACTTCATGAAGAATAGGTGAGCTACTTCATGAAGAATAGGTGTGCTACATGATGAAGAATAGGTGTGCTACTTTATGAAGAATAGGTGTGTTACTTGATGAAGAATTGGTGTGCTACATGGTGAAGAATAGGTGAGCTACTTGATGAAGAATAGGTGTGCTACATGATGACGAATAGGTGTGTTGCTTGATGAAGAATTGGTGTGCTACATGGTGAAGAATAGGTGAACTACCTAATGAAGAATAGGTGTGCTACTTCATGAAGAATAGGTGAGCTACATGATGAAGAATAGATGTGCTACATGATGAAGAATAGGTGTGTTACTTGATGAAGAATTGGTGTGCTACATGATGAAGAATAGATGTGCTACTTCAGGAAGAATGGGTGAGCTACCTGATGAAGAATAGGTGTGCTACATGATGAAGAATAGGTGTGTTACTTGATGAAGAATTGGTGTGCTACATGATGAAGAATAGGTGTGCTACTTCATGAATAATATGTGTGCTACTAGATGGAGAATAGGTGTGCTACTTGTTGAAGAATAGGTGTGCTACATGGTGAAGAATAGGTGAGCTACTTGATGAAGAATAGGTGTTCTACTTGATGAAGAATAGTTGTGCTACATGATGAAGAATTGGTGTGCTACATGATGAAGAATATGAGTGCTACATGATGAAGAATAGGTTTGCTACTTCATGAATAAAAGGTGTGCTACTGGATGGAGAATAGGTTTGCTACGTGTTGAAGAATATGTGATCTACTTGATGAAGAATAGGTGTGCTACATGATGAAGAATAGGTGTGTTACTTGATGAAGAAAAGGTGTGCTACTTGATGAAGAATAGGTGTGATACATGATGAAGAAAATGTGTTACTTGATGAAGAATAAGTGTGCTACATGATTTAGTATAGATGTGCTACATGATGAAGAACAGATGTGCTACTTGATGAAGAACAGGTGTGGTACATGATGAAGAATTGGTGTGCTACATGATGAAGAATAGATGTGCTACATGATGAAGAATAGGTGTGGTACATGATGAGGAACAGGAGTGCTACTTGATGAAGAGTAGGTGTGTTACTTGATGATGAATCACTGTGCTACATGATGAAGAATAGATGTGCTACACGATGAAGAATAGGTCAGCTACTTGGTGAAAAGGTGTGCTACATCATGAACTATAGATGTGCTACATGATGAAGAATAGGTGTGCTATATGCTGAGGAGTAGGTGTGCTACATCATGAAGAATAGATGTGCTACATGATGAAGAAAAGGTGTGCTACTTGATGAAGAATGGGTGTGCTATTTCAGGAAGAATAGATGTGCTACTTAATGAATAGGTGTGCTACATGATGAAGAATAGATGTGCTACATGATGAAGAATAGATGTGCTACATAATGAAGAATAGGTGTGCTACATGATGAAGAATATGTGTGCTACTTGAGGAAGAATAGATGTGCTACATGATGAAGAATGGGTGTGCTACTTGATGAAGAATCGGTGTGCTACTTGATGACGAATGTTCGTGCTACTTCATAAAGAATAGGTGTGCTACATGATGAAGAATAGATGACTACATGATGAAGAATAGGTGCGCTACTTGTTGAAGAATAGGTGTGCTACATGATGAAAAATAGATGACTACATGATGAAGAATAGGTGTGCTGCTTGAGGAAGAATAGATGTGCTACATGATGGAGAATAGGTGTGCTACATGATGAAGAATATGTGTGCTACTTGAGGAAGAATAGATGTGCTACATGATGAAGAATGGGTGTGCTACTTGATGAAGAATCGGTGTGCTACTTGATGACGAATGTCGTGCTACTTCATAAAGAATAGGTGTGCTACATGATGTAGAATAGATGACTACATGATGAAGAATACGTGTGCTACTTGATGAAGAATAGGTGTGCTACATGATGAAGAATAGATGACTACATGATGAAGAATAGGTGTGCTACTTGATGACGAATGGGTGTGCTACTTTAGGATGAATAGATGTGCCAGATGATGAAGAATGGGTGTGCTACTTGATGAATAGGTGTGCTACTTGATGAAGAATATGTGTGCTACTTGATGAAGAATGGGTGAGCTACATGATGAAGAATAAGTGTGCTACTTGAAGATGAATAGATGTGCTGCATGATGAAGAATAGGTGTGCTACTTAAGGAAGAATAGATGTGCTACATGATGAAGAATAGATGACTACATGATGAAGAATTGGTGTGCTACTTGATGAAGAATAGTTGTGCTATTTGATGGAGAATAGGTGTGCTACTTGATGGGGAATATGTGTGCTACTTGATGGAGAATAGGTGTGCTACTTGATGGGGAATAGATGTGCTACATGATGGAGAATAGGTGTGCTACATGATGAAGAATATGTGTGCTACTTGAGGAAGAATAGATGTGCTACATGATGAAGAATGGGTGTGCTACTTGATGAAGAATCGGTGTGCTACTTGATGACGAATGTCGTGCTACTTCATAAAGAATAGGTGTGCTACATGATGTAGAATAGATGACTACATGATGAAGAATACGTGTGCTACTTGATGAAGAATAGGTGTGCTACATGATGAAGAATAGATGACTACATGATGCAGAATAGGTGTGCTACTTGATGACGAATGGGTGTGCTACTTTAGGATGAATAGATGTGCCAGATGATGAAGCATGGGTGTGCTACTTGATGAATAGGTGTGCTACTTGATGAAGAATATGTGTGCTACTTGATGAAGAATGGGTGAGCTACATGATGAAGAATAAGTGTGCTACTTGAAGATGAATAGATGTGCTGCATGATGAAGAATAGGTGTGCTACTTGAGGAAGAATAGATGTGCTATTTGATGGAGAATAGGTGTGCTACTTGATGGGGAATATGTGTGCTACTTGATGGAGAATAGGTGTGCTACTTGATGGGGAATAGATGTGCTACTTGATGGGGAATAGGTGTGCTACTTGATGGAGAATAGGTGTGCTACTTGATGGAGAATAGGTGTGCTACTTGATGAAGAATATGTGTGCTACTTGATGAAGAATGGGTGAGCTACATGATGAAGAATAAGTGTGCTACTTGAAGATGAATAGATGTGCTGCATATGTGTGCTACTTGATGAAGAATGGGTGAGCTACATGATGAAGAATAAGTGTGCTACTTGAAGATGAATAGATGTGCCAGATGATGAAGCATGGGTGTGCTACTTGATGAATAGGTGTGCTACTTGATGAAGAATATGTGTGCTACTTGATGAAGAATGGGTGAGCTACATGATGAAGAATAAGTGTGCTACTTGAAGATGAATAGATGTGCTGCATGATGAAGAATAGGTGTGCTACTTGAGGAAGAATAGATGTGCTACATGATGAAGAATAGATGACTACATGATGAAGAATTGGTGTGCTACTTGATGAAGAATAGTTGTGCTATTTGATGGAGAATAGGTGTGCTACTTGATGGGGAATATGTGTGCTACTTGATGGAGAATAGGTGTGCTACTTGATGGGGAATATGTGTGCTACTTGATGGAGAATAGGTGTGCTACTTGATGGGGAATAGATGTGCTACTTGATGGGGAATAGATGTGCTACTTGATGGAGAATAGGTGTGCTACTTGATGGGGAATAGATGTGCTACTTGATGGAGAATAGGTGTGCTACTTGATGGGGAATAGATGTGCTACTTGATGGAGAATAGGTGTGCTACTTGATGGGGAATAGGTGTGCTACTTGATGGGGAATAGATGTGCTACTTGATGGGGAATAGATGTGCTACTTGATGGAGAATAGGTGTGCTACTTGATGGGGAATAGATGTGCTACTTGATGGGGAATAGATGTGCTACTTGATGGGGAATAGATGTGCTACTTGATGGGGAATAGATGTGCTACTTGATGGAGAATAGGTGTGCTACTTGATGGGGAATAGATGTGCTACTTGATGGGGAATAGATGTGCTACTTGATGGGGAATAGATGTGCTACTTGATGGGGAATAGGTGTGCTACTTGATGGAGAATAGGTGTGCTACTTGATGGAGAATAGGTGTGCTACTTGATGAAGAATATGTGTGCTACTTGATGAAGAATGGGTGAGCTACATGATGAAGAATAAGTGTGCTACTTGAAGATGAATAGATGTGCTGCATATGTGTGCTACTTGATGAAGAATGGGTGAGCTACATGATGAAGAATAAGTGTGCTACTTGAAGATGAATAGATGTGCCAGATGATGAAGCATGGGTGTGCTACTTGATGAATAGGTGTGCTACTTGATGAAGAATATGTGTGCTACTTGATGAAGAATGGGTGAGCTACATGATGAAGAATAAGTGTGCTACTTGAAGATGAATAGATGTGCTGCATGATGAAGAATAGGTGTGCTACTTGAGGAAGAATAGATGTGCTACATGATGAAGAATAGATGACTACATGATGAAGAATTGGTGTGCTACTTGATGAAGAATAGTTGTGCTATTTGATGGAGAATAGGTGTGCTACTTGATGGGGAATATGTGTGCTACTTGATGGAGAATAGGTGTGCTACTTGATGGGGAATATGTGTGCTACTTGATGGAGAATAGGTGTGCTACTTGATGGGGAATAGATGTGCTACTTGATGGGGAATAGATGTGCTACTTGATGGAGAATAGGTGTGCTACTTGATGGGGAATAGATGTGCTACTTGATGGAGAATAGGTGTGCTACTTGATGGGGAATAGATGTGCTACTTGATGGAGAATAGGTGTGCTACTTGATGGGGAATAGGTGTGCTACTTGATGGGGAATAGATGTGCTACTTGATGGGGAATAGATGTGCTACTTGATGGAGAATAGGTGTGCTACTTGATGGGGAATAGATGTGCTACTTGATGGGGAATAGATGTGCTACTTGATGGGGAATAGATGTGCTACTTGATGGGGAATATGTGTGCTACTTGATGGAGAATAGGTGTGCTACTTGATGGGGAATAGATGTGCTACTTGATGGGGAATAGATGTGCTACTTGATGGAGAATAGGTGTGCTACTTGATGGGGAATATGTGTGCTACTTGATGGAGAATAGGTGTGCTACTTGATGGGGAATAGATGTGCTACTTGATGGGGAATAGGTGTGCTACTTGATGGAGAATAGGTGTAGGGGCTCTGCAGGAATTATACGGGCTTGAGCATTGTTCAGTGCCGTGGCTCGCTTCCCATTGTCTTCCCTGAGTTCGCTCTGGCGGTGGCGGCGATGGGGTTCACCATATTCATCTGCAACAGCGTTCCTCCTTTCATGGATGTCTTGAGACTGGGAATGGGGTTAGAAGCCAAAAATGCCACCGCAGCACATGCATTTAAGTTCCATCTTTACGAAAATATTGGACCTCTTTAACATCGCCCAAGAGAATGTTGCTTATTTTCTTGCACTTTTCAGCACATTCCCCACATATTGTAGTCCTGGCATTTGTTTATATATTCTACTTCTCCTAGAATATCCTGGGAAGTCTGTAGGATAGATCTATTCAGCCTGTCCGAGGAGCCCAATCTATGATCAAGAACCATGCGTTTCTGGTCAAGCTAGTAAGTGTGGCAGCCCGGCAACATTACCGTCACCAAGTCACAATCCTTCTGGTACATTTTTGAAGATTAGACTCTCTGAATCTCCTGTCTTCCAGTTACTCATGTGTTTTTACCCTCCAGTCTTATTTTGTTTTCTCTGATTCTGTTCCTGCACTGGCTTCCTCCTGTGCCTCTGATCCTGCTCCTGTACTGGCGCCCCCCTGTGCCTCTGATCCTGCTCCTGTACTGGCGCCCCCCTATGCCTCTGAACCTGTACTGGCTTCCTCCAGTGCCTCTGAATCCGCTCGTGTACTGGTTTCCTCCTGTTCAACCGATCCTGCTCCAGTACTAGCTTTCTCATGTGCCTCTGATACTTCCCATGTACTGGCTCCCCCCTTCGCCTCTGATCCTGCTCCTGTACTGGCGTCCCCCATGCCTCTGTTCCTTCACCTGTACTGGCATCCCCCTATGCCTCTGATCCTGCTCCTGTACTGGCATCCCCCATGCCTCTACTCCGGCTCCTGTACTGGCGTCTCCTTATTGCCTCTAATCCTACTCCTGTACTGGTGTCCCCCTATGCCTCTGATCCTGAACCTGTACTGGCTTCCTCCAGTGCCTCTGAATCCGCTCGTGTACTGGTTTCCTCCTGTTCAACCGATCCTGCTCCAGTACTAGCTTTCTCATGTGCCTCTGATCCTACCCATGTACTGGCTCCCCCCTATGCCTCTGATCCTGCTTCTGTACTGGCGCCCCACTACGCCTCTATTCCGGCTCTTGTACTGGCGTCCCCCTATGCCTCTATTCCTGCTCCTGTACTGCCGTCCCCCTATGCCTCTGATCCTGCTCCTGTGCTGGCTTCCTTAGTGCCTCTGAATGCCCTCGTGTACTGGTTTCCTTCTGTTCCAACAATCCTGCTCCTGTACTAGCTCTCCCCTGTGCGTGCCTCTGATCCTGCTCCTGTACTGACGTCCCCCCATGCCTCTGATCCTGCTCCTGTACTGGTGTCCCCCTGTGACTGCGATCCTGCTCCTGTACTGGTCTCCCCCTGTGCCTCTGATCCTGCTCCTGTATTGGCTTCCTTCAATAGCCCTGATCCTGTTACGCTGCTGTATTCCTCCCAACATCGGATGCTGCTCCAGTACTGTCTTCCTCCCAAACCTCTGATACTGCTCCTGTACTGGCTTCCTGCTGTGCCTCTGATCCTGCTCCTATACTGGCATCCCCCTATGACGCTGATCCTGCTCCTGTACTGGGGCCCCCCTATGCCTCTGATCCTGCTCCTGTACTGGCTTCCTCCTGTGCCTCTGATGATGCTCCTGTACTGGCTACCTCCTGTGCCTCTGATCCTGCTCCTGTACTGGCTTCCTCCTGTGCCTCTGATGATGCTCCTGTACTGGCTTCCTCCTGTGCCTCTGATGATGCTCCTGTACTGGCTTCCTCCTGTGCCTCTGATGATGCTCCTGTACTGGCTTCCTCCTGTGCCTCTGATGATGCTCCTGTACTGGCTTCCTCCTGTGCCTCTGATAATGCTCCTGTACTGGCTTCCTCCTGTGCCTCTGATGATGCTCCTGTACTGGCTTCCTCCTGTGCCTCTGATGATGCTCCTGTACTGGCTTCCTCCTGAACCTCTGATCCTTCTCCTCATTGGGCTTCCTCCCAAACCTCTGTTGCTGCTCCAGTACTGATTCCTCCTGTGCCTCTGATCCTGATCCTCTTCCGTCTTTCTACCAAACCTCTGATGCTGCTCCTTTACTGGCTTCCTCCTGTGCCTCTAATCCTGCTCCTGTACTAGCTGCCTCCCAAACCTCTGATGCTGCTCCTGTACTGGCTTCCTCCTGTGCCTCTAATCCTGCTCCTGTACTAGCTGCCTCCCAAACCTCTGATGCTGCTCCTGTACTGGCTTCCTCCTGTACTGCCTTCCTCCCAAACCTCTGATGCTGCTCCTGTACGGGCTTCCTCCTGTGCCTCTGATCCTGCTCCTGTACTAGCTTCCTCCGAAGCATCTGTTCATGGCCATGTGCCTGCCTTCCACCTGAATCATTGAAGTTGCTCCTTTGTTTGTGTTCTCCATACTTTTACTCAACCCTCCTTGGATACCATTGTCTCAAAGTCTCCACTGAAAACAGTCTGTACATTTTGGAACACACAAGGCTTTTTCCTGCTGTGTTTTCCATAGGGAGTATTTGCATCCCTGCGGTCCACCCCTGGCCAAGCTGGCTGTTGGAACCCTCTTATAGAGGGTTTCAGCAATACCTTTGCAGTACTACCAGCTCAAGAAGCATCCAACTAAGACATGTTGCTGACAATGAGTAATATTTTGCATGGACTTACAATGTCACCATAGAATTTCTCGCTCCAAAATAACCAGCAATTAATTGGTGTGCCAGATCATGCCAGAAGCTGATGCACCCTGGCACAGCACAGACAGCAAACGGTTAAGGCAGAACTCTGAGGTTTCATCCCACTGCATGAATCCCCCCTTCTCCTGGTAGCCCGAAATAGTGATATCACTCAAAAATCGCCTAATTCACAAGATTCAAGGTAAAAAAGAAATGTACGTGCAATAAATGACAACATTAAAAATACAGTTGGTGAAACACGTGTATGCCCAACAGATCACCAAAATAAAAGAAATGGTATGTATGTGTGGGATTGATGAAGTAGAAACCTAGATGGGAGTGGTGTACAAAGGGGACACACCCAGGTGGGTACCGGTAGGGTGCAGGGGTAGCAGAGGAGCTTGGGTGGGTAAGGGTAGCCTGGAAGTGGGCATTCCAGAGAGGGGGTTGGGGGTGGGGTGTTATGTATCACACTCAGTGATTGGCCCAATGTTCTTTGAAGAGCAAAGGTCTTAATGTCCCTTGATGGTGGGGGGGGGGGGGCAGTAGAATCTGTGTTGGTAACTATTCGTGGAAATATGACATTTAGAAGAAACAACAACTTACTTTGACCATCTCTTTCAGGAAAAACTGGAATTCCAGGTGCCCCCTTCTTACATTTCACCTGTGGACGGACCTGTTGCAAAGGGGCACACTGCAGCTGGGCTCTGCAAGCTCTGCTTCTATCAAGGTTTGGGACTATGCCTCCTCTGCCCCCCTCCAGAAGTCACTATGCTGGCATCCAGAGAGCCAATGCTCGAAGACTGGCATCACTCCGCATCACTCCGCCATCACTCATTATGCATTCCTCAGGATTCTAAAATACTTCTATCAGGTCATTAATGTTGGGAGGTATTCAGAGAACAATTGTGTTGGG